>NC_045428.1:5816890-6142515 GCF_902635505.1 Sarcophilus harrisii | reverse complement strand
TATATGTTCATATGTATTAACATTATCCATTATTTATACAATATTCATCCTCGATATTCTTCATATGAACAGTACAATGATGTTTTCCATAGGATTTAGAACAGATTTTAAGCCCAGTGGCAGGATTTGAAGCAGGAGAAGGGATTATCCATCGCTGGCTCCATTTTCCAGATGTCGGGAATGGGAAGTCCAAGAGGGGAAATCGATTTCTTCTAGAAAAACCAGCATTCGGGGACTGAGGTAGATGTGGCTACCTGGCTCCCCTCAGCCCTGTTTTCTAGCTGCTCCCTCATGACGAGCATCATTAAGAATCAGGAAGTGAGCAAACTTCCTCATGGCACAAACATTTATTGATTGACCAGAGTGCTTCAGGGTAGAGCCGGTGAGTTCCAGGTTGGAAGGAACAGAATTCAGAGCACGTTTCTGACCAGTTCCTTCTGTTATCTGAAGCCCAGCGGCCCAGCTCTGCCTTTGATCCAGAGTAACTGTTGTGTGTCCGTGGAGCGGCTTTCACACGGTGCCTTCTTTGCATCTAGGTGAGCACCAAGTGCCGGGGCCTCTGGTGGGAGTGCGTCACCAACGCTTTCGACGGCATCCGAACGTGCGACGAGTATGACTCTATCCTGGCAGAGCATCCCTGTACGTATGTGTGCCCTCCCCTCCTTCCCTGCTGGCCCAGGCACCAGAGCCCACGCCTGGCCTCCGATGGCTGGCCAAGCCAGGCTTGATTTTGTGAAGTGGTCTTAGAACATATCAGCTGCAGTTTCTCCCCATCCTGCTATACACACAGTCTTGTCGAATTAAAAATGTCTGTTTTGACGTTCAGACCTATGGGGGTCTCAGAATGAATTACACCTACATATCTATGTGCGTATAAATGCATATTATTCCATTGGGGGATGACATATTGAGAATGAGTAATATGGGGCAGCTAGAGGACTCACTGGAGAGAGAACTGGTTCTGAGGAGGAGGACCTGAGTTCAAATCTAACCTCAGATCCTTAATAGTTACTAGCTGTGTGACCTTGAGCAATTAATCCCCATTGCCTCAGGGAAAAAAAAAAGAATGAACAATATTATTACTATTTAAGAGATTCCCATCATAGCAAAAGCTCTTATTTTCTCCTTGAGAAGTCTTGTTGCCAAAAAGAACTTTCTTACTACTCTTTCTTCCCCTCTAAAAAACAAAAACAAACAAACAAAAAAAGAAACAAAAAACGAATAAACAACAACAACAAAAGAAATAACAGAAAATGGGTATTACATGCTAAAAAAAAAAAAAAAAAAACACCCTCAAACTTGGAAATGCTGGGTCTAAAGACTATAAAAAGGTGCATCCCGCCTGATAGTCGGGTTTTCCCAACCTGGATCTGTGAGAAGGTAGCAGAAGGAAAGTATCACCCGAAAAGAGCCACCATGATTCTTGCTTCTCTCAGTCCTTCCTCTCTCCACTTTCTGGTGAATCCAGTTCAGTTCTACCACCAAACAAAATGAGAATATCCCAAAGAGTGGACCTATCCACCTTGTGGTTCTGGTCCTCACTGGCATGGTGGCTTCCAAGCAACTGCACTCCCCATGATAGACAAAACCAAGCTCTGGCTCTTTCCCTGAAAATCGTTTTTTGGGGAAGAGCAACAACCCTTCAAGGTAACTCAGGAGAGCTTACATTGCTGCCATTTTAGAGTTATGTTTAACATAATTCAGGAAGCCCATTCGTTTCCTCACTTTGCGGGAGAGTTATGTCTCAGGGCGCGCCTGCATCTGCCTACTAATGAGGCCGCATAATTCAGCAAGGATGAAAATGTATATACGTGCTTCGTGCTGGATACAGAACGCCTCAGTGCCATCCCTCAGCATGGAGAAGGAAAGGAGAGGTGGGCACCCACCCAAAATATATTTCTCCTAAGCACGTTCTCTATAGATGACTTTTTCTTGAGTCGTGATTTACTTTAATCTCAATAAAAAGAAATTGAGGTTAAATACTGGTCCATAATTTCACCTGATTCTTTGGGGAATTATGGTATAAAGAAACTTGGACTCAGGAATCAGGATTCAGTGATTTAAAACCGGAGGGGACCTTAGCGACCAGAGGCCAGTTTCTCATTTTACAAATGAGGAAAGTGAGACAGAAGAATAAAATTATCTCCTTGGGCTCGCCCAGCTGTAGTCTGAGGCAGGATTCAAACTCAGAGCTTCTTGGCTGAAGCTGCCTTACCGTGGCACGTCCCTGCCTCTGACACCCATGGGCTAGGAGAACCAAATCATTTTACTTCTTATTGCCCAAATGATCCTGGGACTGCAAGTTGAAAAGCTGGTTCTGGCAAGAATTGGCCCATCATGGTCTCCCATTCCAAGGACAGCCAGGGTCTGGGCCCCAGATCCCCACACTCAGGCAGAGACCTGACTATATTTCTTGGTCTGGGACTTTAGTCCCCACTTCCCCCACTTCTTCCTCAGATTCTGAAGGTTTAAGATGATAGAGACTCACGCACAACTTTTGGATTCCTAATGAGAGCTAACTCGGGCAGAGAATTAGAAACCAGAAGGCTGGACAGCTCGTTCCCGCTGAGCGGGTCTGCCTTCCTGATCATTGGACCAGCATGTGGCTGTAAGTCCTACCCGAGTCTCCGGACTTAATCCCACCTGGCTGCCGCTTCTCCTTCCTTCTCTCTGTTGTCTTTTCAGAGGAAATGCCATCTCCTCTCCAGCATGATTACTCAGCCCCAGCCTCCAACTCACCTCTGATACCAGGGAACACAAATACAAATATCCTCCCTGCCTGGCTCATCTTCCCTGTGTTCAGGCTCAAGGAGAGAACAGATACCGGCCCACGAGTCACCCATTTGCACGTTAGCATCGTTCTGACTGTCCTGAGAGAACACAGGGCTTTCAGTAAAACTATGGGAAGCCTCCTTCCCTCCTCCCCAGCGCAGGCTTTGAGATTAGGCAGTCCGATAAATGCTACCAAAGGTTCTGAAAGAAGCAGAGAATTTAACTAAACTATGGCCAGTGGGGTTTTGTGCCAGGGTGCCAAAATCTAGGGAAAGAATGGGCTTCCTCCCCGGGATGGAGAGTTTCTTTCCCTGCTGATCCAGCGTCTTTCTCTGTGGTCACTATCCCGTCCCAGACCTCCACACCTGCCCCAGGCCACCCCTAAAAGCTGATTGCCCCCATACCTTCTGCCCAGCTGGACCTCTGTTTGGGCCGTGATTGGGCCCTTTGAGGGATGGGATCCCTCTCTCTCTCATTGACTGCCTCTGGGTCGTGCCTTGTCCCTCTCTGTTTTCTCCCCAACAAGGGTGGAATTCACCCCAAGCTTCAAGAATTCCCGGGTGGGCCCTGCAGGGAGATGAGGGGAAGTTCTTGCTCGATCTGCCTCCTCTCCTGGGCATTTTTCCAGGTGAGACCAGTGATGTCTACATCCCCACATGGCTCCCAGCCTCCATTTTTATCAGGTCTTTTTTTTTTTGGCAACAAAATTTCATTTAGACTCAAGTTTTCTTTAGGAAAAACCGTTTTTGGAGCTTTGTGTTTTGGGACCCTGCTGCTGTCTGTGCTGAATGGAGTCTGCCCTCACACTGATGGGCAGACCCACTAGCTTGCTGAGCTGAGTGCCAGGTTCCTGCTCCCTGTGTGCCAGGGTCCAGACCCTCTGAATGCCAGGGTCCCTGCCCTCTGAGTGCCAGGATCCCTGCCGTCTGCATGCCAGTGTCCAAGGTCCAGGCCCTCTCTGTGCCAGAGTCCATGCTCTGTATGCCAGGTTTATAGGCCCTCTGTATGCCAGGGTCCCTGCCCTCTGCATACCAGCTCTGTCCTCCGAATGCCAGGATCTTTGCCCTCTGAGTGCCAGGATCCCTCTTCTCTGAGTGCCAGAATCCATGCCCTCTGTGTACCAGAGTCCATGCCCTCTATGTGTCAGGGCCCTTGCCCTCTGTCTGCCAGTGACCTGGCCCTCTGAATGCCAGAGTCCTTGCCCTCTGAGTGCCATGATTCTTATTCTCTGAGTGCCAGAGTCCATGCCCTCTGTGTGCCAGGGCCCTTGCCCTCTGTATGCCAGGTTATAGGCCCTCTGTGTGCCAGGGTCCAGGCCCTCTGCTCAGGCCCCAAGAGAGCCTGATTCAGACCAGGGCTTTTAAGGAAATGTGGGTAGCCCGGTGTGCCCAGCTGTGCCCCACGGTGACCTCCCTGCCCTCCTCTTCCAGTGAAGCTGGTGGTGACGCGGGCGCTGATGATCACGGCAAACCTCCTGGCCGCCCTCGGGTTCCTCTCCCTGCTGCTGGGGCTGCACTGCGTGAAATTCCTCCCCAACGAGCCTCTCATCAAGTTCCGGATCTGCTTTGTGGCTGGAATCTTGCTGGTGATAGCAGGTACTGGGGGGATGGGGGAGAGGGGGAAGCAATGACCCAGCGATGGGAGAATCTGGGTCTCTGGCAGGAGTTATCCGCTCCAACTCCCTCAATTTACAGAAGGGGAAACTGAAGCCCAGGCAGGTGGAATGATTGCTGTCATCAAGTAGTGGAGCGAGGCTCTTGGATTCTGACAGCAGAGTTCTTTCCAGTTCACCAAGCTGCCTCTCTCCAAACTGAGCTGCTTTTGAGGGAACAAAAGCCCCCCCCCAATGCATGGGGTGCAGTGACTCTGAGAATGGCACGCCATATTCAGAGGCCGCTTCCTTCCAGGGAGATCCCGATGCCAACCTGAAGATCCCCCCCCCCATTTGGGTCCCATCCACAAACCTTCCAGAGATGTAAATAGCCAGGGGGCCTTTAGGGAAGGGGGGCTTCCAGAGCTCCAGGGCTGGGGAGCTCCAGGATACACGTCCAGAGGGGAAATCATTTGTTTATTGGCTGGGGGTTGGGAGCCCATTCTCCTGAGGACCCACCTGGCTCATCTCGGAAACGTCCATAACCAAGATGGCCTGAGGGGGATGACTTTTGTGGCACAGGGAGGCTCAAACCCCATCTAAGATCCAGGGTGGCTCTGGAGTGAGCAGCCACACCCAGGAAAACCGTGGAGGCAATGAAGGAAGATATGTGCTAAATGCTGGGGGAGATTAAAAAATAAAAGCTGAAAGCTTCAAAAAGCTCAAATCTATAAATGCAAAACTGGTTTTGTGAAAGAAAAAAAAAACTCATAGATTATAGGGTTAGAGCTGAAAAGGACCTGTAGAGGAAACAGGAACAGAGAAGTTCAGTGACTTGCTCAATGTCCCATGCAAAGTCAGGTGGAAAAGCCAGGAATCAGATGCAGGTCTTTTAGTCCACAGCTAAACGTGTTTCCATCCTGTGATGCCGTCTCCAAGGAGACCACAATGGATGCTCTCTCCCTACATGGCAGAAGAGAAAAAAAACAAAACTGTGGGAAAAAAGGACCTTTCTGTGGCCCACTAGGTATTGGGAAGGTCCAAACAGCCGTGAGAGCTCCTACCTTTCCACCCTAAGCTTTGCCTGACAAATCACATCCCCTCTCTCACAGGGACAGGGGAGGCGGAAGAATAAACAGAATTTTAGACCCGATCATGTGAATAAAACATTTTATTTCAGAAAGCAAACGAGTCAATTTGACCTTAATTTGTTATTCAGTGTGAGGGCAGAAAATAAGCATTTTAACAGCCGTGGGATTCATTTTTTCTCTCTTTTTTAGAGGTTTTTAGAGAAACTGGAGAATGCAGGATGGAAGGGTTAGAGTGGAAAGAAGGCTATATTTGTGTGATATGAAACTTGCTTATTTATTTATTTATTATTTTATTATATAGAATATACACATATTTATTTATATATACATATATTTATTATTTATTATTATTTTATTATATATAATATACATATATTTATTTATATATGTATATTTATTGTTTATTATTATTTTATTATATATAATATAGATATATTTGTTATCTTATTTGCCTTCACTGAAATACTCACTTTACCCAAAATGGATATTCTGCATATATAAATATATGTGTTATATTATTTGTTTATTATTTTATTTGTTAACCAATAATGATAAATGACATATGGATATTTTCAAGATGCTTTGCAAACAGTATCTTGTGGGAGCCTCCTAACAATCCCAGAAGGCAGGTGTTATTGTGTGCATTAGCTATATTTTATAAATAAGGAATCCACCACAGAGAAGTCAGAGGACCTGTCCAGGGTCACATAGACAATCAGTTGAAGAGACCCGAATGGAGTAGGGGCTTCTTCCTGGCCCTAACCCTGGAGCATGGCATAGGCGATACTGCAGTGGGAGGCTGTCCTCCATGTGGATTTCCTTATTCATTCCGATTAGGGGAAAGGCCCTTCTGCAAGGAGAAAAAAGCAGCAGCTGGAGCTCCTCAGGGCCTTCCGGAGGAGAGCCTCCCTCCCCCAGGGCAGACAGAGGCACCCAGGCTGCGTTAGGCCCCTCGAGCACCCCTGCAGCCACGACCCCAGGCTCTGGCCCCGGCCGGCCTCTGAACATCCCCTTGTGTTTCAGGAGTCCCCGGGATTGTCGGCTCCGTGTGGTATGCCATCGACGTCTACGTGGAACGCACCTCCCTAGTCCTGCACAACATATTTCTGGGCATCCAGTACAAGTTCGGCTGGTCGTGTTGGCTCGGGATGGCCGGGGCCCTGGGCTGCCTTTTGGCCGGGGCCGTCCTTACCTGCTGCCTTTATCTCTTTAAAGGTAAATAAGTGTAGCTATCACTTACACATCCTAGGGCCTCTTAGGGACCTTCCCCCACACTGCCTCTTTATGGCTTTCCATGCCCAGGTGACCCTCAATTTCCATTACACGTATTGTGTATGTGCAGAGTTCTTTGCGTGTTGCGTCCCTCCATTAGAATATGAGCCTTGTTCTTGCCTTGTTTTGTGAGCCGTGCTCACATGCTTAAACATGCAAAACATGCTTATTAGCTGTCCCGCTGACTGACCCTTAACCCCAAACTTGGGGGCCATCTGGAACTAGAACTCATTTTCTTTTATCCTATAAAAGATCCATCTGGCTGCATTCAGAGCAGAAACCTTTTTTTCTGATTTATATGCTGGGTCCATGATAGATCCCCAATAAATATCCATGCAGTAAATTTTAATCAAAGAGCACTCACATGCAGGCAATATTCTGGGCCTTTGCTGTATCTGAATCTCAGTATATCAAATAAGCATTTTCCAAGTGCCTCATATATGCTGGCCACTGGCAAGGACAGGAAGCAGAGAGATAAATGTGACCAGTCTGACCCCGAAGAGCTTCCTTGCCTTGGATCGGGGAGACGTCATCACGTATGTGTTTAAAGACATAAAGAAGATATAAATCGTCCATAAATACAAAAAAATGGGGAAGGGAAGAGAGGGCGCAAGCATTTGGGATGGGACAGTCGGCAAAGACTTTATGCAGAAGGGACTTTTCTGAGAAGAATTCTGAAGGGATGGAGACGATGCTCAAGTGCATTATAGGCACAGGAGGGCAATCAGTGCAGAGATGTGGCCACAGTACAGAAGGAGAACCCATTTAGGTGGACCGTATAGATCAGTAAAGGGAATAACGTATACTAAGGTTCAGACAAGCTGGGAAAAGGCTTTAAATATTACCCAGAGAGGCTTATGTTTGAGATTCAAGGCCGTTGCTAGAATTTATTCATTAATTCTTTTTATTAAATTGAATTAAAAGCCCCAAATTGGGTGGTCCAGGATGAAGAATATGGAGGAAGAAAACTATTCAGGAAGGATTAGGCAAGGGATTGTGGGTTTATCACCCTGAGAGTGAGAAACTTTCTGGCCATCTCTTATTGCCTTTTTTCAGAGATTGCTTCCGATTTATCCTGTCTATATTTTGATTGTTGACTGTGAGTTCTTTAGACTGGGAACTGTATATCTATTTCTACACACACAAACAAATATGTGTGTGCATATTTATATATAAATATATACACATACATACACACATGCATGTGTGTATATATGTTTTATATATATATATATATATATATATATATATATATATATTTATTTATCTTCTTTTGTATTCCCAGTGCTTAGCATAGAACTAGACACATATTAGGTGCTTAATAAGTGCTTATTGACTTGACTTAATGGAAAGCAAAAATTAAAATTATGAAGCATCAAGGAAAAATAACGAATAGTCAAGATTCATTCATTGTCAGCAAATATTAATGGGTTCCTATTCCATGGGGTGCTAAGCAATGTCATGAATGAATGGTTAAGAAATCCTCTTCTCTGCCTCCAAAGATTTAGTGTCAGTAATCATGATAATTGCCATTTACAAAGTTCTTTATTGTTTTCCAAGGGCTTCCCGTGATTATTTCATGTGACTCTCCCTGTAAGCTGTGGAGCTTGTTCTCCAGGTATTATTATTCCCACTGTACAGATAAGAAATTGAGGTTCTGAGATTTGAGGTTACCTGCCAAAACAGCATAAACATCGAGGTCACAGATGTATGAATCATAGCATCCTTGACCAAGGAGGAGAGAATCCTTGGAGCTTGTCCAGTTCCCTCCCTCATTTTCCAGCCAGGGAAATTGAGACTCAGAAAAAAAAAATAAATGTCTTATTCAAGGTCACACATTCAGTAAGCCTCAGAGCCTCGATTTGAATGCAGGTCTCCTGCATCCAAAGCCCTTCCCCTGTTCTTTTCCAAAAGTCCCTTCACCTACACAATTGTGCCTTTTGTAGGAGATGATATATCTATGCAAGTAACTCCAGATCAATGCAAAATAGTGTAATTACTATTTAACGCAATTGGAAGAGTAAAAAATATTGTTGGACAGAATGTACGCTGTGAAAAGTGGGAAATAAAAACAGAAAACTGGCTCTTGTCATATGGAAAAGGATCTTCAGCATTACGCTGGCCGCGATTGGATCCAGTAGGCAACTGGGAAACATCGAGGGATTTTTGGCGATGATGTGACATTAGAGATATGGAATCAGGATATTATTTCAGCAGCAATATATACTATGAAATAGAAGCAGTGAGACTAGTTAGGAGACGATTGTAATAATCTAGCCAAGAAACAATGAAGACCTTAAATAGGTAGTGCTGGAGAAATGTGGAGAAGAATCCGAGAATCCTAGACCTTGGAGGCCATCTCATTGGGACCACATTGAACAGATGAGGAAGCTGAGCTCTAGGAAGCTTAAAGGTCCCACAGGGAATTACAGAAGGATTTGGACCCAAATCTTCAGGATTTAACCCCACTGCTCTTTTTAGTGTCCCGGAGATAGAAACAGATGATGGTGGGGATTTGTTAGGGTAGGGAATGGGAAGAGGAAAGAGACTAGGATAGAGATGGGTGACTCCATTAGTGAACTCCCAGAAGTAAGAAAGCAAGAACACTTTGGAGAAAAAATAGCGACTTGGAGTTTTTAATATGGCAAATGGGTGTTGCTCACAGGAAATCCAGGAGAAGCTGCTCAAAAGAAAATTGAAAATAAGAGATCTGGAAATTGGATAGAAATTGGGTCTAAAGATAAAGGTTTGTTAAATTTCTACCTAGTATTTCTATTTGAAGCCATGGCCATGGTTGAGAAAATCAAGGATGGAAATAAGGAGCAAAGACAGGAAGAAAGAGAAAAAAGCAAAGAGTCAGACTCTGGAAAAAGCCAAAATTTAAGGAAAGACCAAGAAAGAAGGGCCTTGAAGGAAACTGAAGAAGCATGGCTAACGTGATGGAAAGAAAACCAGGAGAGGGGAGTAGTGCAGGGAATTTTAAGAGAGAATGAAACAAGGAGGGCAGGGGTGACGTGAGCTGAAGAAATAGCTTTGGTGTTTGGCTGTTGCTGATGATGTTAGAAAGAGAGACTGTAGGGGAGACAGCCATATTGTTGAAGGTTGACGACTCTTTGGAGACCCTTTGGGGTTAAAATAAGGAGAAGGGAGATGACAATTCAATAGCAGAGCAGGGCCAAGGGAATGTTGTCTCAGAAGCAGAGGCGCTTGAAAATAAATATTGTTTAAGCCAGAGAAAAAAGCATAGGAAGAACAGAAGGATTTGAAGAGAAAAGAAGTGAAGTGAAATGACAGAAAATATATATTAAACAAACCAAAAAACAAACATACATATATACACATATGTATATGTATGTATATATACATACATATACATATGTATGTATATATTTAACAAACAAAACAAATAAACAAACCAGTGACAGCTTCCCAGCCCCCTTAGGAAGACAAGGGGAGTGCTGAAAGACCTGGCAAGATTCCAGTCAATCTGAGATCTAGACTCAATCACTGACCAACTCTCAGCTGGTGCTTTAGGCACCAGGACCTTGGAGACAAGTGTGACCAAAAGCACAGGAGGCAGATGAGGAAATCCCTGCAAGAAAAGTCTGCTACTTCCTTTCCTTGGGCATAGGGATAAGAAAAAAACCTGTGGCTATCCCTGAGTACTGACTGCCATTGTGTTATCTCCATGTAAGAAAGGCCCTGGGTGACTCCTGACCTCTGTCTTGCCCCTCTTTATTGACGGGATATTGGCTGGTTTGGGGCAAGCACTAAAACCAATTTATTTTTCCCTGTACCCAAGTACCTTGACTTGATTGCAGCCTCTCCCGGTGTAGAAAGGTTGCTTCACTTCTCAGTGTAAGCCACGTTTGTGGTGTTCTTCTGGCCCCATGTCAGCAACTCTTTCCCCTTGATCAGGTTTAAGTGATGAATGAAGAACATCCAATAAAGATAATATTCCCAGCATGGTGCTAAGGGCTGAGAAGACCAACACAAAAGATAAGGTGGCCCCTCCTGTCCAGGGGGAAGAGAGCCCATAGCACGAGAAGGGGGCTGGGGGCTAAGTCACAAAGTTGGCGACTGGAATAATCAAACGGCAAATTAACTCACCTTTCCAGAAGAAATGGCAACGCTGCTGCTTTCCTTAGCGTTCTCACAGCTAGAAGCAGAAAGGGATCCATACAAAGTGGCCGGACAGAAAATCGTTAGGGACGGGGAGCTGAGTGCTGACGGGATGGCAGGGCCATGATGTGGCGGGGTTGAGCCCCCCACAATGAGGCAGACGATGGCAGATGTCAGCTCTGATGCCTTTTTTTAAAATCTCTATTCCCCCTTGGGTTTGTCCCACTTACTCTAGCTTGCTCTTGTCCAAGCAGGTTTAGGTTCCCAGTGAGAAGCCACTGTCACCCAATGGTAATATCTAGTCATAGTCCTATAGGTAAGTCTGCTATGGAGAAATACAGCCCCCCTCCACTCACGGCTCCAACTCTTAACCCCTCCCCACCAATACCTCTCCAGTTTACATAACTGGCCAATCACAATGGAACACATCACACCGGGCAGGTATAGATATTACCCAGCAAGTGTTCTATGTGCCCAAATATCATTTATAGATTTTAAAATTCAACCTCATTTACCTCATGATAATAATTGTCATGGGGCAGTTAGTGACACATTCGGTAGAGTGCTGAGCCTAGAGTAAGGAAGACTCAAAAAATTCAGTTTCTAACACTTAGCTGTGGGATCTTAGGTGAGTCACTTCAACCTGTTTACCTCAGTTTCCTCATCTGTAAAATGAGCTGGAGAAAGAAATGGCCAAGCCCTCCGGTATCTCTGCTCAGAAAGCCCCAAGGGGATCATGGAGAGTTAGATGTGACAACCACTGATCGACAATAATGAAAACTGGCATATAGTAAAGTGATGCATAAATAGCAAATATATCACAATTTATGCACAAACCTGGGTCACATCTTCTACCAGTGCCCTCGGTCACTTGGTCACACCTTCCACCAGTGCCCTCGGTCACTTGGTCACACCTTCCACCAGTGCCCTCGGTCACTCGGTCACACCTTCCACTAGTGCCCTCGGTATCCAATGGGCAACTTTCTCAGGCAAAGCTCTAAGTGTGGAGAAACTCCTAACTCTGGAGGGCAGCTCTCTTCTCTGCTGCTTGTCTGTTCTTCTCATCGCGTGTCTCCTGGACAGCTTCCATTCTCCAGCACATGTTCACAAGCCTTTTTCAACTTAATTATCACCTGAAAAAGGGCATTGGGAAAGTGAGCATTCGCGGCGAATAGCAGTCTCCTGTAAGTCACCGAACGAAGCTGTCAGTCACCCAGTCAGCAAACATTAATTAAACACCTACTGCATGCCAGACTTTGGACTGGCTGTCTCTGGACTATCTGGGTAATTAAGTACCGGGACATTTTATTATTTCAGAAAGACTATGACATAAAGCAGAAAGCATTTTTCATTATCACAACGGCAGCTAGCATTTAAATTTGGCAAAATGCTTTACCAATCTCGTCCCGTTTGATCCTCCCAACAACCTGCAGATGAGAAGGGGGCAGGGCTTAAGTGTCTTGAGCAGGGATACAGAATCCCTTAGCTGGCTCCTTCTCAAACTAGAGGTACTGGCAGAAAGGGGCACATAGGGGTGCTTTCTCTCTCTTCACCACGAGGGGGCATCAAAGAACACTACTTGTCAATAAAACCATCAATCACTCAGTTTAAGACTTCTGTCAGTTGATGGCTCTTTGGGGTCACCATTGCTTCAGGACATTCTTTCTACACTTTGCTGTATCTTTAATCTTCCTCTCAGATTCTTCTCATCCCAGCTTCCTCCCTGTTTATGGCAGGGGCCAGAGCTAGGGCGTCCTTGGAGATCCATTTTTGAAGCAAACAGTCCTCAGTTCCCTATATAATTGATAATCTTTTAAAATCTCACCTCCATTTCCAAATGTTTCTCTTTATGTGTCGCTCTCTTTCTATTGGTCTCTCCCATCCCCTGTTTCTCTCTCTGTCTCTCTGACTCTCTTAGGTCGGTGACGTAGGAGTCACCATATGGTGACAAAGATGTTTGATCTCAATCAGGATGATATGATTTCAAATTTTGCCTCACACACAAGCTGTGCGACACACTCTGCCTCAGTTTACTCATTTGTCAAATCATGGGGGGTAATCATAGCAGTACCTGCTAGAATCAGGAAGATATGATTTCAAATTTTGCTTTGCTGTGTGACCCTCTCTGCTTCAGTTTACTCATTCGTCAGATGGCGGGGGGTAATAATAGCAGTACCTCCTAGAGTTGTTGAAAAGCTAAAACGAGATATTGGTAAAGTATTTTACAAACCTTAAAACACTATATAAATTCTGGTTCTAATTATTATTGTTTTAGAACAACACCAACTCCAACTCTAAAGTCTTTCCCATGATCTTCCGACCCATTGTTTGATCCTTGATTTATCTCTCTATATTCATGTTTTTCAAATTAAAAAAAAAGATTTTCCCCTTATTGTTTCCTTTAAATCACTAAGCTGTCTACATCCTATGAAGCATCATTCTATAGCACTGACAAGATTATTTGAAGGCTTATTTGTGATCCACAATTTATGTGCTTCTAAAGCTGCTCAGATCCCCCCTTTTTAATCAGGCCATGGTTCTCATTTTGTTCCACTCCTTTCAGTTATTAAAATGTTTATCTAAAACATGAAAGTGGTTTACATCATTTAATATGAGCTCTACCCCTTTTTCTTTAATAAAAAAAATACATGTCTCCATAAGAAGTAGCAGTATTTTAAAGGGGTGGTATATTACTTTGCTCTGAGTGAGTTTCCTTTTGGGGGCAGAGTTTTGCCATGTCCAGTCTGGAGCATAGAGGCAGCAGATTTCAGTGTAGAAAATGGTCACGCAAAGAGAAGGAAGGTGTGGAGCACTGAGATCTTAGATACATGTGGGGCTCGCACTTAGTCTTAATAAGATCAAAGAACATCCTCCCTCTGAGAGGGAAGATATGGATGAGTGAAGCTGTGGAAGGTTTCTGGAGAAGACAGGCTTAAGGAGGTCCTTGGAATGGGGCAGGGTTAAGGCTGGTCATTATCATAGTTAGGTAAGGACTATGGTCCTTTTACATGAAGAAGACCTGAGTTCAAATTCATACATTTCCTGGCTGGGTAACCTGCAAAGTCACTTAAACTTTATCTGCCTCAGTTTCTATTTAATGAAGATAATAACACCTGCCTCCCATGGTTGCTGTGAAGATCTATTGAGATAATACTGAGAAAGTTCTTAGCATAGAGCCTGATATAGAGTAAGAAGCATATAAATGCTAATTGTTGTAACTTTCGGAGCAAGGACACATATATTCACGTTTTAATATGTTGTTAGAATTATGAAGAGATCTGGAGAAGGCTGGATTTCTTGGGAGCAGAGATGCCAGTGGGGGTAGAAAGACCAAGCTAGAAAGGTCCCTGGGAATAACCTGAGAACATGATGGTATTTCCATCACTTGAGTCTTGTGGGCCTTCCAGCCCAATATGGCGTCTCCGACATGGTACGAATGACATGCTGGTATCCCTTGATTGGTTAAAATCAATTTTGCCTTTTATTTTAAAGCCAACTATTCCATTTTGATGAATGTACCAAGAAAATAGCAAAAATATGATTTTTTTGATAATTGTAACAATTTTAAAACTCACCAACTTTTATTATGCTTAATAATAACTAACATTTAAAAACTATTATTTATATATTGGTTACTACATGCCAGGCATTGGGCTGAGCACTTTATAAATATTATCTTATATTATTTTCACAAGGATTCTGGGAGGTTGGAATTATTATTATTCTACAGATTTTTAAAGTTGAGGAAACTGAGGCAAATGGAGATGAAGTGACCCAGATAGAAAGTGTCTGAGGCTGACTTTAAACCCAGGTCTGACTCCAGACTCAGTGCTCTGTCCATTGTGCCTCTTTGTTGTCCCAAATTATGGTCCTTTCTTATGTTCCAGCACAGTGGTCTGAGTGTTACATAATTTGAATTAAATCTCCAGGACTTGTATAAGGTAAGAAGAGTCTTGGGATTAAAGTGAGGAATATTTGGATTCAAATCTTGCTTTTGACATTTACTACCAATGAGACTACAAGTAAATCCTTGAGCATCCAATGTCTCCCTAAGACTTATTCTAAATAACAAAGGAGTATCAGTCAGTACTGTGTACTCCATCCACCGGACCGTACTTCCCTCATATACTGATTGGACGCCCTGGAATGTGTTACAGCTCTGTTCTCCCTCCTTCAATTTGCCACATTTTCCAACAGAAAATAAGAGGGTCTCGTCTCATTTTCTTCTTTCTCCCTATTTATGTCATGTTGTTTATTTTCACGCCATTATTTTTTACAGATTTGGGCCCAGAGAGGAGCTATGCTTATTCCATCAGGAAGGCCTACTCACACGCCGGGGTCTCGATGGCCAAGTCCTACGTCCCCACTCGAACAGAGACTGCTAAAATGTATGCTGTGGATACAAGAGTGTGACTCTTCCTTCCCTCTGTGAGACTGTGCCCACCCACGACTCAAAACCCAGTCAATTTAATCAGCTCAATAAAGAGCCATCCAGTGAAGTGAAATTATTGTTCCATTTATGTGGTCAACTGAAAGGAATGATAAGGTCATTGGAAAGTTCGACCTAAAAGCCTCAAGTAATCCCACTTATCTTTTTTTCTTTTTAATTCCATCCATTTCCTTTTTTTCCTTACATTTTCACTCCCTTTTTCATTAAAAAAAAAAGGAAGAAAAATCCACTTTAGCTTTCAGACCAAGTAGCCCTTAACTTTGACATGTTCTTGGAATTTGTCCATCGGCATGAGAGACGATGGTTTAGTGACATTAAACAGAACATCTTTTTAGAGAAGAAAGCAAAATAACCTCCCCAAAAGAGCGGAGATTAAGATCTTAGCAGCTAATGGGCTGCCTTCTTGCTCTCTTGCTCTTCGTTCCTGTTGGAGTCTCGGTTCTGTGAATCATACAATAACTATGAAAAGAGATAAATCAGGGCAGCAAATGCATGTCCACAGCTGTCCCCTTGCAGAGGAAAAGTGGGCAGCTGCGTGGAGCTGCCGTTGGTGGAAAAGTGAAGATGAAACACGTTCCCATCCACATGCTAAATGGGTGTTTGTGTTGGAAAAGGCCATGGGTCCTACTGACTTTAGGAATAATAGGCAGAGAAATATGGTTTATTTATGCCCCTGCAACTGTCTGAGAGAGTGCTAAGGACTTGAACCGAAGCATCCTGACCGAGACACAGAGTTCAATCAACCTGGAGTTGTGCTAACCCGGCCCACTTTTCCTCAGGAGGAATGGCTGCTTGGATGGTCATTCAACTGGAAGTCCCTGGGTCTAGCAGAAATGAAATTGGCCGTTTCTGCTCTCTCAAAATCCACAATTATTCAGAGGAAAGTTCTATGTCTCATGTAAAATATGCTGTTTTGGTAAAGTGCATGAAATCTTAAAGTAATCAGATATTGTGCATTTGGTTGTATTCATTTTGATGATAAAATCACAATGGATTTTCTCAGGAGTAATTAATTATGGCCAAATGGCAGTCAGAGGAGTGGACGCTATGCCTAAAATAAACAAACCACACACGACATCTCTCTGTTTTCCTTTATGCTTTACCATTCATGCAGTTTTGGGGATGTAAGGGGAGCACGCAGGTGGTACCTTGAGGGAGAGCCATAAGTATAGGAATTGGAGGGACCTGAATGATCTGTGTCTACTCTCCCACCCACACTGGGTAGATGGAACCCTGCGATCTCAGAAGCTGAAGTAAGAAGACCTAAGTCATGTAGTGGATGTGTAATAGAGCTAGAACAGGGTTAGCCTCCTCTACCATCTGCCTCCAAATAACTAACCTCAACAGAGGCTCTGGAAAACTAGAAATAAAAAGTCAAAATTGAATGTCAAGCGGATTAGAGTTCCAAGAAGTACTTGAAATGCAAGATGCAAGAGAACCTTTCGTAGAAAAGATCAAAGTGACCTTTTTGTATTACATATGAAAGAAGGACTTCCAGGAGAACATGAGCAGCTTTTTTCTTGTCCTTTCTTAAAAGCCTCTCTTTTGTGTGTGGATGAGTGTGCTGGAGAGTGATGGTGACTGTTAAAGAGGACAAATGATTTGGGCATTTTCTCACTAAAAATGATTTTTAATAAACAATGTATTTTCTGATAGTTTTGATTGCTGATTTTCTAGGTGAAATGGTTTTTCTCAAGTATCACATCTTAGTGGGGCCCAATGTGGGTGTGGGGCTGTGTCCATGCTACATGTAAGATGTACAAAACTGGGGAGGGGAGGGAAACCTTTCCCTTTTATTCATCTACTCCACAGCCAATAAGAAGGCATGTTGCATTCTTACAATGCAATCCTCTGAGTGATGAATGGTACATGAGCAATCATCGGTCTTCTAAGTGTTTTGTGAGGTTTGAGAACTCTGCATTGACTCCCCCAGTTCTTTGGCTTTGGTAGATTGGATCTTCTCAGGGGCTGAGTCACTCTCCTCCTGGGCTATAGGTCATGAGCCTGGAAAAGTGACCTCTCCTTAAGCATGGCTCAAGCTCTCAGGTCAGAGACTCTATTTCCTACACCTGGGATGGTAAAGGAAGAGACCAAAAGGGAGCAGAGAGAGGCATCCTTTAGGACTCCCCCAGCCAATGACTCATGCTTTTTCCTGAAAAGAGGGTTCTTCATCTTCAGATAAGAATTCAGGAAAAATTAAAAGGTTCAGTTGTTGTTTTTTTGTTTTTGTTTTTTAAGCAGCCAGTTCTGTTTTGGCAGCCATTTGTATAAAAGACTGCTCTTGATTGGTGCTAAGGCAATCCAGAATGTCCATATATGTTCTAGTTCTCCTGTCTTCCAGAAGTTCCCCTTGGTGTGTCTCATTTAAGCGACACCATTTTAGGTGATTTAGACATGCATCAAATCCCCATTTCACTTCAGAATTATCTGGTACACTTCCCAGAGTTCTTTTGTGGTCTTATACAGTTCAGTGATTGAGAACAAAAATAGGAAGACAGCCGATTCCAAGAGAACAGATCATTGTGTTTACTGAGGTCTTTGTATCCAACTGAGTTATTCCAGATTCAGATTCTCTTTAATAGATAAAATATAGATTTTTGCAACCCAAGGATTCCTCCTTCTGTATGTCAGTGGTTATCTCCTTTAGCCTTTCCTGATCTTCTGACTTTCCTGGAGTCTCTTTGGAACATAATTTTCCCTTAGTGCCAGAAATGGATCCTCTAATCCAAGCTCTCCTTATACTCAGAAAATCACAAGACATTCCATAAAAAGAACTTTATCTGATAGGAGGGCATCTCACACACCTTGATAATGCCATGGGAGTGTGGGTTACCTTACTGAGCATCTGGTCTCACTGATGTGGGTGCTCACTCTAAATAGACAGATCTAACCCACTCACTCACATGTTCTTGTCCTCTGAGATTCTTCCTCATTTTCTCCTGTAACAAGTATTGATCAGTCCTTGTGGTGTTTTCTGACTCTTCACGAACCCATTTGGGGTTTTCTTTGCAAACATATTGGAGTAGTTTGCCATTTGCTTCTCCAGCTCATTTTATAAATGAGGACCAGAGGAAAACAAGATTAAGTGACTTGCCGGGTCATATAGCTAGTATGTGTCTGAAGTTAAATTTGAACTTAGCAAGATGAGTCTTCCTGATTCCAAGTCACTCTTCTATCTACTGCACCACCTTATTTAGTGCTTTAAAGTTCATATAGCATTTAGTGGATGTAGCCTACAGATCAGAAGCACCAGAGACTGAGAGTGACTGGGTTTGACCTAAAATTAATCTTCTTTAGCCTTAGTTTCTATCAGGATTAACCTAGCCCCTCCCACACAGATCTTGAGTATAGCTGATGTCTAGGACATCTTATACAAGGGATGAGGGTGGTCTGCCAATCCTGTACAGGCACTCAGTATACGGTGTGGACATTGCCTACAAGACACTCTGATCTCACTTCACAGAAAATGCCGAACACCGAACATTTACAGATGCCCTGGAATACACGCGGCATCTTACGGTTGTCTAATAGTGTGTAAGATCTCCCTCGGACCAGAACAGAACTTGAGCTCTTTTGTTGTTTTGGTCATTATTTTATTTGAAGCTACCTTGTGTTGCTGCAGTGATTCTTTCTTTAATCATAGACAGACATTGTTCCAAAGTTTCCCTAGGACTTGCAATATTGCCTTGCTGTCTTGAGATGGAAACATGTCTTGGAGTCTAATGAGCAAATAAATTCTTTCCCATGGGGTCTCCATTGTCCGAGCATCTCAATGGTTTTGCTCCTCCAAACATCTCAATGATTTTGTTCCTTTGAGCACAAGGCCGAGTAGACACTCTGGTAGATGGTCGTTTCTGTCTTCAGGATGTATCGGAAATTCTGTTGTCTCTAGAAGGTCCTTTGTAAGACACTGATTGCAAAAAGGGAAAGATATATGATGATGACTTGAGGAGGTGGTAGGAGCAAGTGAAAGGGTTGTGATATCTTTGTTTGCTTGTTTTTAGGATGGGGAAGAAAGGTATATTTATGGGCAGAAGAGTAAGTTTATAATGGCAATACTTTGTCTCAATAATCGACCGCATAAGAAGAATTAGAGGAATAATTGTTTTCTTTAGTAACCTTCCAAAGCAAGTTTCCCTTTGAAAAATCTACTCTGCTACTCTAGTGAAACCCTCCTTCAGTTAAAGACGACATAGCTGTCTGTTTTTGTCTTCTTCTTTTTGACTTCAAAGACTGGGAATATAGAGTGGGAGCATTATCTTCCATCATCACTCTGCAGATCTCAGCTTTTCCATTGGAGCAGCTGCACACTCTGCTGCAAGAAATTGTGTAAAATCCCAGACAATTCCTAAAGAAAGACTTGGGATAGAAAATGCCATCCTCATCCAAAGAGAGAAATATGGAGGATGAATGTTGATTGAAACATACTGTTTTCATTTTTGTTTGTTTTCTTTTTCTTTTTCATGATTTCCCCCTTTTGTTTTATTTTTCTTTCACAACATAAGTAACAAGGAAATGTGCTTAAAATGATTGTACATGTATAACCCATCTCAAATTTCTTGCTGTCTTGGGGAGAGATGAGGTAAGAAAAGGAGGAAGAAAAATATTGGAACTCAAAATCTTGCAAAAATGAGTTGAAAAGTATTTTTACATGTAATTGGAAAAATAATGCTATTCAGAAATTTTCAAAAAGCCACATAAGATCACAGTTAATAATCTACTAATTGATCTTGTGTGAGTCACTAAATTTTTTGATGCTTAATTTTCTCATTTGGAAAAAAAGTTCATATTACAACAAAGAAACCATTTTTTCCTGGTCTACATTAATATGTAATATGACAAATAAGGAAACATGGGAAACAAGCACAAACCTTTTTTAAAGGTTGAAAATGCTAGTTTTGCTATTAAACTTCTATATATAATATATGTGTATATGTGTATACACACACACACACACACACACACACACACACACTCCCCCTCATCTAGTTTTTGGGTCAGTTACGATAAAATCACAGAAGGTCTGATTGTAGTTGGTTTTCAATTAAGTCTTTAGGTCTTAGTAAAGTCATAGAAGATGAGACTGTTCCTTTATAAGTAAAAATGTTACTGTTCTAATTAGAAGAGTTCCTATTTCTAAGCTCTCCCCCAAAGGGAGAAGACACATTTTCTTTCTTTTAAAATATCAAAGGAAATGAAGTACCCTCCCCAAAGAGAGACCCCTCCGATTTGGTTCTGTCTTTTCAAGAATCCAGAACTCGCTCTCTCTAGCTCAAATTAGTTCTAGGTTTTAGGGAAATTGGTTTGACTCCAACATAGTGGCTTCTGGGAAGCCAGCCCTGTAAAACCACAGGCTGCTGCGGATTGTCAGCAACCATTTCCAGAGTTTATTTCCTTTCTCCTAGTACTCGAGCTCTTTCCAAAATCTGCTAGAAAGGATGTCTGTGGTCTACTTTCAGGGCTGCAGCCAGTAAATTTTCCCTCTGACTAAATTTGTCAAAAGACTAACTCAATTGATCCTCCAGGGGAATTAAAGGGAAAGCAGGGAAGTCTTGGCCCTTATTTTCATATTTTCACTGTGAGATAATCCCTCGCTGGTATTGTCAGATGTCATTGTCACCAAAGGCAACAGGCAAGGACAGTCCTGGTGGATGTCAGATGATACACAGTCAGACCATCTAATATTTAGGGGATAATGAAAAGAAGTGGGCTGGGGGTCGTGGGGCAGAGGGCTGACCACAAAGTGGCTTGTGGGCTGGAAATTAAAATGCATTCATTGATGGCATAGATATGTCATACCATGACTTTGAATGTTTTCAATATTTTTGTTTACACTCAATTTTTTGGCCCAGCTCAAATTTGAGTTTCTATATAGGGTGATTTTAGAAATCAGAAGCAGGGGGCAGTGGAGAAAAATAAAACCAAACTAAATCATGGGCCTAGTGTGGAAGAATTCTGCTTTAATTCTTACACCTACTTCGTTTCTCCAAACCTCAGTTTCTCTCTCTGGAAAATGGTGTGGCTTAGACTGAGCTCCTTTCTATGGCTGATATCTTCCTTTATTATGATATTTCTCATCCCCTGCTCTATTCCTGATACAATCTAGAGTCTTCCTATTCTTCACTCGATAATGAATGACCCTTATTCTTTCACATGTCCCAAAGATTGCTTGATGGTCCAAATAATATCCATGTTGTTTGAGATCCTTAACTGAAGGATGCATCAGGCAGTGACAAGTCTGGAGAACAATGCATTCACTTTTCTAATCAATAGCTATTAGCTGAAGAACCAGAGGGGGAAAGGCACTGGGTGGCCCCCTTTCAATCCTTCATTGTGTTTCATTATCTTGTGTTATGAAAGATCATTAATTTGGATACATCCATTTAGAAAAAATAGAGCTATGATTACATAGATGGATAAACTACTTTTTCAGTCAAAATCTGCTCTGTCATTTATAGTCACAGAGTTTCCCAGGAGTTGAATAGACCCTTGTGGGACTGGAACCCAGGTCATATATTTGTAAATGAGAAGTGATGTGAGAGTAGCTAGAGAACAAATTTTAAGTTAGGAAATATAAATATGGATGGATGTGTATGTATCAATGTATATATTTACAGAATGAAGAGCAATGATCCATATTCCTCTTCTGGTCTGTACTCAAAGGCTCTGTGACTCGGTGGGGCCAACAGGCAAGCCTTCAAGTCCAGACTCGCCTTAAGGGGAGGCATTCCCAAGGGCCAAGAGAGGAAATGGATTGGGATCCGAAATGGGGAGAAAGCAAAATTTAGGGAGAGATGGAGGCAGCTGTCTGGCAGCCAACTTCCCTCTGCACCTGCTCCCTCAGAAATGCCTTCCCCGGTCCATCCAGCAGCCACAGACCTTTGTCTCCTGGTTAACCCTCCTTTCATGTCCCCCATGGCAAGATGAAGGCGAACCCACGTGAACCAGGTGTCTAATGGCTGCCATGGAAACAGAAGGCATAATGACAACCGGGAATTTTCTTGGACTTTCTCTGAGGATGTTGTTTAACTAGAAATTATCATTTTACCAACTGAGGAAGGTATCATAGAGTGTCAGAACCAGAGGAACCATAGTGACAACTGGATCCAACCTTTCAGTGCATTGAGGAGAAAGCTAAAAGCTGTAAAAGAAAAAATTAATGAGTAAACTGTCTTCATTAGTTATGCAAAGTACAATGATTAGCTGTTGTGCTCCCCAGCTGTGTGACTGTGGGCAAGTCCCATAATCTCCCCGAACCTCACCTCCCTCATCCCAAAAATGGATATAATTAGACTTGCAGTAGCTACTTCAAAGATGCTCCTCTGAGACTAAAATGAGATGATGCATGTAAAGGAAACTTTGAGGTGTCTCATAAACACTGGCTATTAATCCAATGTCTTCTTTTATATCCTCACACTGAAGAGCACTGGCGAGCTCCCCCCTCCCTGAGTAACTGTTATTTTAGGCTCTGACCATATGCAGTTACATTTCAGGGGTGTCATTTAACGGATGTTATTTTCGAATCCCCAGCAAAGTCAGCCGTGTAAAATGCAGGCTTATGGGATGTGTTATTCAAGATTTCTCCTCTAAGGTTCCTTTAACTCCGGCATCCAGGGATCTTCTTAAAGTACTTTCAGATCGCAGCAGCCCCAGCATGCTGATACTCCCCTTCTTTCTATACATGCAAAAACGGAGGTCAGTTTTCATTCCCTCCCCCCAAAAAAATCATCGTTTATGGGTGAACCTTTTGGTGATGAACCTGACTCAGTCAAGACAATAATGGTTCCACATTAAAGTTCACACAACAAGCCTGTGGGTCCCTAGCTGTCCCAACCCCTGAGTCAGATCCTTTTGGGAGCTCTCTATTGTCCTAAGGATAAAATATAAAATCTTCGGTCTGGTAGTTAAGCCTTCTGCCATATTCCTCACCCACATTTGTGGCCTTATTATATCCATCTTCATGCCCTGGCCAGTGTCACCCAGTTGCCCATATAGCATCCAGCTCCCTCTATCAGAGGTACTTCATTTGTTGGAATCCCTCACTTCCTTCTGAGCAGTGCTCAGGCCTTCCCTCAGTGGGAAGCTCTCCACATGTACTTTTTATTTATCTCTACATGTATTTTTTATTTATTTCTACACGTACTTTTATGCTATGACGTTAGGAGCTTTCAGTTTTGTCCTTGAATCCAAAGTCCTGCCATGATGCTGGGCACATAATGGGGGATTCATGGAGATTTGATGAATCCCCAAACCATTTGCCATGGCTCCAGAAAGGCTCAGAGTCAACAATGAGTCTAGGAGGCTGTGAGCCCATACTCTGTCCTATAGGCAATGTCTGATGTGGCTAAGGGAAGAGAGAGTGTCAGGATCAAATGTGAATCAGTGAATAATTTTTGGAAATCTTGATTCAGAATAGAAAGCTTATCTTCAATTTTCAGTCAAATCTATTCTTTTATTTTTCTGTGATAGCTTTTCTTGGTCTACACATACTGCTCCTGACAGTATCTGCTGTTGCCTTTAAGCCAATAAATAATCATCATTGGGCAATTTTTTCTCTCCCTCTGAAAATAACTTTCTGATTCAGAAACTTTTAGAGTCAACACTAAAAGATCATCTACAAGATGATGGAATTAGCTCAAGAGAGGAATGGGGCCCAGAGAAATGGGTTAATTTTCTCAGAGTCACAGAGTGGTAAGTTGCAGAATTGGGACCCCAGAAACCTGGATCTTCTGATTCTTTTTTTCCCTGAGACAATTGGAGTTAAGTGACCCACCCAGGGTCAAGCAGCTAGGAAGTGTTAAGTGTCTCAGGTCAAATTTGAACTCAGGTCTTCCTGACTTCAGGACTGGTGCTCTATCCACTGCACCACCTAGCTGCCCTTCTGATTCTTTTGAAAAAAAAAATTCTTAACAATCTTTTGTGAATCACTACGCAAACCCCAATTAATGTTTCTGATGAAAGTTTTCATTGACATCTCTTGAAGCCAGTGTAAAAAAAAAAAAATAAGTGAACTGGATTCTCGATAGAAAATGCTTGATCAATTCTGCCCATTACCCAGGTCAAGCACAGAATCCACAAGAAGAAAAAAAAACAAATAAAGAAATGAGTAAAAGAATATATGCATACATATCTACATGCATATAAAAATACAGAAATTAAAAGAAGAAATATTGCTATTGGTTTGAAACAGATCAGCCTCAATCATGGCAAAAGCCATCAAAATACCCGTTCCCCTAGGCACAGACTCAGCTGGTATCAGGGTTTTAACAGTAATAAAATGTGATATCCGTGCTATTGAGGCAGCTGGCTTTCACAGAGTTTGCCGGCCAAACCCCTGCTGGGTTCCACCATACACTTTCCAAGTCACTTAGCCCATAGAGCACCAAGCAAATAATCTATTACTTTCAGTGTCACTCAGCCCTTGCCTTTGTCTCCCTTTCTACATCTCGCGATGGGTGCTATGGGCAAGTGCACAACCTCCAAATGCAGGCCTTGAATATTAAGCATCACTGCCTCCGAGCATCCTGACATAAACCCCGGCTTATGTCTGGGCAAATAAGAGACACAGGGGGCAGTGATTGCAGTGGTGTCTGCTCCATTCAGCGTATGGAAAAAATTGGAGCGGGCCAGCTCCAGGGAATAAAAGCGAGAGGATATTTTTCCAATGGTCAGGAAATGAAGGTGGAGACATTTATAGAAAACAAACAGGACGATTGACGGGTGCTAATGAATCAGGGGGATTTGTTGAGGTGGAGAATGTCACTCCTTTGGGGTCTCCCCTCTTCAGCTGTTTTCTAGTGATAATAAACTGGGGATTTTTGGAAATCCTGCTTCTGTGTGTATGTTTCAGACTGACCAGAGAAACTCATTTCCTAAACACCCAACCACTGCACTCGGCAAGAACGGCTGCTTTGCGTTGCCAGTCTGGACTGTTTGGGCTTCCTTCGTTGCCCAAGGACCCCAGTGTGGATTGAAGCTTAGAGATGAATTGAACTTAATTTTGGAATGGAAAAAGATGGCCATTGCCTAGGATTTTCCCCATAAAGTCATTGATTTACAAACCCAAAGGGAGCAATGTGTGAAAGGCTGCTGCTGAAAAGCTCCGCTTTTGTGTTTCTCCCTTTATAGCCAACTCTTCCCCATGGAGGCTCGTGCCTTAGCTTGTGCCCATCCAGAGAGCGGCTCTCCGGGCAGACCATTGTCCTTGTCTCCTTTTCTCCCATGGCCTCCTGCGACAACCCACATTTCAAGTAAAATGCCATGTGCGGGGTGAATTTTATTTCAGGGAATTCCACTTACTGAGCCACGCTCAGGGCGATTTCCATTTCATGGAAGGAGCTGAATAATAAAATTGTCCTTTCTCAGATGTTCGGATCCTGACAGAAAACATTAGGCTGGAGGACAGAAGACCTGAAAAGAATTTGGTACGTGAGGAAAAATAATGCAGAAATAGCAAGAAAAGCTTCATTTGGTGGTCCTGGAAGAGAATGGCCATGAGGGCAATGGGATTAGTGACAATCGTCCCTGACACAGATACGGCACTATCCACTTTCCCAGGGTTGCCATGCATTATGGATGAGTAAACCAAGCTTGCTGAGTTTAACTGATTTGCCTATGGTCCCACAGCTAGTAAATTTGGGGGAAGGGTGATAATTGGAGCCCAAGTTACTTCTGACTCCAAGCTCGGCACAGAAAGGCAGCTAGAACACTGACTCCTCACACCAGTGAGTAGGAGGCTGATTCAAATCTTCCAAATCTGAGAGTCAATTCCCTTGGTGACTCAGGCTGCTGCTGATAAGAAGGAGGAGGATATTGATAATAATAACTCCCATCTCTAGCACTTCCCTTACAACACCCTTGTGGACCAGAGAATAGAAGAAGCATCTTCCAACCATCCCTTTCCTTCTCAGGATTTTGGGTCTAAGACCAGAGAATAGAAGTATCTTCCCCATCCCTTTCCTGATCAGGACTCTGGGTCTAAGACCAGAGAATAGAAGTATCTTCCCCATCCATTTCCTGATCAGGACTCTGGGTCTAAGACATGAACTGATTGAGTCGATATTCCACCTTGGACTTCCATGATTTTATGCAGACCATCCCCCATGTTGGACATACTCTATCTCATCCCTCCCCCTTGTCAAAGGCCCCAGCTCTCTTCAGGGCTGAGCTCCAGTGTTGGCTCCTGGATTTTAGAGTTGGAAAGGACTGAAGAGCTTAGAGAATCCTTTATTTTGCAGATAGGGAGACCGAAGCTCAGAGAGTTGACTTGCTGCCTCTGGTTGCACATCTGGTATCTGGGATGGGCTTTGGACCCAAGCCTTCCCATCTCCAAGCCCAGAACTTGGTCCACTACAGCATGCTGCTTTTTGTGATTCCCCAAAGTTATTCGTTTTTACCCCATCCCCAACTTGGACCAAATCATTCTGCATTAGCACTTTGCAATATCCTGAATCTTCTGGGGTGAGAACATGTATCAGCCTAGGAGAAAGTGGGCTCCTTGAGGTTTCACTTTTGCAATTGTATCCCTAGGATCTAGCCACAGAGGAGGCACTTTCCATCAATGGCTGTTGATTGATTGATCTGAATTCCTCCCTTCTTGGAACCAATCACCTTTAAGGATTCTACCAGCTCTCAATCAATGAGCTGCTGATTTTATCCTAATACAAACTGGCCCAGAGCTAGAGAACTGGTCCTCCTTGGATATGTGGATGTCTTTATTTCAATTGGCCAATTTCTGAGTCAGAATCTGAGTGCTCTGTGAGCCTCCTCGCCCTCTGCTGGGTATATATAGTAATAGCTACTTCTTACATGGAGATGACAGAAAGAAATGACAGGTCTCCCTCTGTGAGAAAATCAGGGGTCGGGAGGATTAGCTGGAGGGGGTCTGGCTGGCCCATCATTTAACAAATCCTCCCATTTTCATCTAAGGAGTACTGAGACTTAGTGATTTGCCCAAGATGGCCCAACAAGCTCAATGCAAACCAAGAAATCAAATTCAGATCTTAGGACTCCCAATTAAAAGGCTTCTCTCTAATGTTTTCAGCTCCCTTACAAAGTTGGGGAACCTTCCCAGGACTTGGAACATCAGAGACTTATAGATGAAATTAAGGCTGAAAGAGAAGGGGAAAAAATCAGTTCGAGAAATAAAAATTAACCAAAAGGCAAATACAACCAAACATGATCTGAGCTTCCCAAAGATTTAATTAAGCAATCCAGGGGGATAATTTGGGGACTTTGTTATAGTCTGTCTTCCAAGGACTTAAGACATCCGCAATGCTAAACCCCTAATGTTTCATCTTTCTGTCTGAGGGGCAGAGCATTTTCTCTGTCACAGAGAGAGAGCATGGAGCAAAAGTTTTAGTCAAGGAGAGCCTCCTGCAGCTCACGCTCACCCCAGGCTGTTTTCCAAGGAAGGATCTCTAGAGAAACCCTAGCAGGGAGAAAAAAGGGAGGGAGAGAAACACTCTTTCAGAGCCCGCTTTCATAGAAGTCTCCAAACAGGACACAAACAAATCGCGTCCTCTCAGCTCCCATTGCTGCTGACAGCCAATGTTCACTGGTCAATAATTCCTCTCGTCCCAGATGTGCCTGTAGGAAGGAACTCTTCTCAGGCTGTTCCGGCTCTCAGATAAATTGTCTCTTGCTCAATAAATGGACTACATTTGCTCAAAGCCAAAAGAAGAGAAACAAACCCTCTTTTCTGAGTTTCTTATATGAAGAAACTTTATTTTTGATAGGCTCCAATTTATAAAAATAACTTGAATGCTTCGTGTTGGTTTGGGTTTGCTTTTCAGACAACTACACCCTCATGGGACAAATCTGTCCAATTTCTGAACTAAGAGTCACCCTCTCTGCCCTGCTTCCCATTCTTGACTCCAGCTTGCTTTGCCAGCCTTATTATACAATTACTCTCTTGGATACAATTAAATTAGCATTTCCCCCATTTTTTCCCATAAATAACACTTCCATCTCTCTTGTACAGGCAGTTTCTCCTACCTCTTCTTGAAATCTGAGATTTCCTTCAAAGCTCAATTCAAAGGGTACTAGATGCCCTCCATTTTGTCTCTACTAATCTATGCAGATGATCTTTCCCCTGATAGAACTAAGGGCAAGACTAGTCTTACTTTGGGATTAGCACATTTCTAGGAACTGAGCTTTTTTTTTTTTTTTAATTTTCATCCTTTGGATCATGTCATATGTAGAATCACTTTGAAAATAAGACAGTTGTCCATGATCTCAGCCCTTCTTGAAGTCTGTTCTAAAAAGGCAGAAAAATGAAACATGGGTCTTTCAATGGGCAGGTGATTGGGGGCGGGGGGGGGGGGAGAGGGATAATGACTTTTGGTCTTTATAGAAGAAACTATGGATTACAATCTGCTTGTCTTCTGGGAATCTTCATACGAAGGTGGGGGGCCCAAAGGGACAGGATGGGATACAGGATACAGCTCAGGGTGTGGAGAATGCAGGTCAACTCTTGCTGCTGGACCTGTGACCGCTTCTCTTCCTGGAAGAGCAAGGATAGAGAGGAATGACCCTTCTAATCATTATAGAATATAATTGAATTATCTACCCATTGAAATCTACATTTTTGGACTAGTGGAGGAATAAGAGTTGAGCACAAAAATATTAAACACACACACACACACACACACACACACACACACACACAATACTCTACACTTAGCTGGATAATTTAGTTCCCGGAATTTCACTTTCTCAATTTGAATGAATGAAATTGTGGGTGATTGGAATTCAGGAAACAATTACAATTGAACATCCCAAACTAGAGATCACATCACCTTTGACATCTATAACATCCCAGCTTGATGGGAAGCCAAGGTACTTCTACAAATGACTCCATTATGGGAGACAGAGGTTCAATCTAAGATAGATAACCTTGGGTTCTTTTCCTTGGTCTTTTCTTAATTTGTTATTCAATCGTTAATTATAATGGAAAGGATTGATGAGTTTCAAGCCCTTTCTGATTTTAAAATGTAACCCAAAGGCTAAGTTGAATTCTATTTTGAATGTATCGAGTTTCAGAATCAAGTTCAACTATATTGGGAGGTGAGGAGCAAAATGAGATCAAGATCTCATTATCATTGTTTTCCATTAGAATTCTTTTCTCCCAATTAGATGGTAAGAAAGAAATTATTTTTGGAAAAATGCACTGGAAATGATGCAACCAAAGAAGTTTTGCCGACTTCAAAGTGTCTTCTTCGGGAGGCTCTACTCTTATTTCCATGATGGTAATATTTTATAAACTTTTGCTTTGTTCTGAAACCAGCAGTTATATAATGCTTTAATGTTTACAAAGTACTTTTGCTTTGTTATTCTGAAGTTGAAAAATCACCAAAAAATAAGCATTTCCATAAATAACTAATAGATAGATAGATAAATGACAGAAAAATCAACAAGCATCTATTAAGCACATACTATGCCCCAAATACTATGCTGAGAAAAATGAAGTTGTCTATTAATGGGACTTGCTCTCAAGAACCCCCTTTCGTTTTTTTTTTTTTTTTTGAAAGATATCTTTTGCAGATCAAAGAATGGGGAAATGATGTGACTTACTCTCTTACCCTGTTGGAAAGAACCCCAAATCCTCTTCATATACAATAATCTGAAGTCAGAGTCTTGTTAATTCATCCATCCTCTGCCTAATCTAGTTAACATCTTTAAAGATATTCACAATAGCTTTTGAGAGAACCTTGATGGGAATTTAGCTTTCTTAGTCTTATTACCCTAGGTTAAAACAGCTCTGTCATAATTGCATGAAAAAAGGAAGTTTGCTTTCCCAGACTATCTCCATCTTTAGACAAGGTTGGAATCGGGGTTGCCAAGTACATTTCAGCCAGCTCGCTGACCCTCCCTCCTGATTTCTTGCCTTTGTGCTGGAGAAACTCCCCCTCTAAAAAGTCTGGTTATGATGAAGACCTTTGCTAAGTTCTCTTCAGGACTAAGTCCACTCTGAGGTATTCTCTTTCTCTCCCTCATGGTGCCTTCTCTTTAATAGCACTTGGTCCTTACTCTAGCTACCTCCAGTTAGTCTAACCTGTGAGTCAATGGCTTTCTCCTACCTCATGGAGTACTTCCTTTCTCCTGGTTAATTGTGAGCTCCTCAGGGGGACTTGTCTTTTTCCTTCCTACTGTTAAGCTCTCCCAGCTCTGTTTCATATTTGCCATTCCTGGTCTCCATTTTACCTTTTATTTTTGCCTGTAAACTCTTCTCCTAAATAAACCTTCCTTTAGGCAAAACATTGTGAATTTATGACATGTTATTTTGAACTAGGTATCGATTGCTACTTCGACCTGAAAATCTGTGACACTGGTTTTATCTCTTGGATCCAATGATTGACATATAGTGAGCATTTTAAAAGTATTTTCCAACTATTATGGACAACTTGCTTTAATTCCATATTTAATAAATTCATCATGTTAGTTTCAAAGCTTTTCTGCGTTTCTCCATTTCCCTCTGAGCTTCTTTCTCTTCTTGCCATATGCCTTTTTTGGGGACATCATTGTCATTCACGTTCTTTTCCTTCAAGGGCATAGAATGTGTTCAGGGAAGACTAGTTCCTCTGGTGTGAGAGCTGCTGAGCCCTTTTCTGGGATCCCTTCCCACCTTTCACTTTTCAGAGAAAACAGAGAAGGAAACTGACTTGCCTAAGACCCCATAGGTCAAAAGTTACAGAGTTGGGATTTGATCCTGTGTCCTCCGAGTTTGGATCTGGGAATGTTGCCACGACTGTCTCATTACTGGCTAATACCGAGAGCCAAGATGGACATGATTCTTTGGCCCTGCACTTCTGTGAATAATTTACTTTGAACTTCTGCTGAAGTTCCTTTGTTGTCCTTCCAAATGGCCCCAGGTATGTTCGATAGAGAGTCAATGCTGACAGAATTAGTCATCTGGGTAGGAGCAGTTGGTCCAAACTGCCTGGAGCTTTTTGTCTTCATCCATTACTATTGATGATATTCCCCTGGCAATCAGACTAGGATAATTGTTCTCTGTTGTGAACATACTTTATTGTTCTCTTCTTCACATGAATTTAGTATCTATACTTAAATTTACAAGGAAACCAAAGTAACAAAACAAAAAAACAATCCAGTAAAATTTAAAAAAAAACCCAGAAAACAAGAATTGCAGCTCGCATATTAATTCTGTTCTCACTGAAGCTACTGGTACCTTTGTCCACCTGTTTCAAAAGTCTTCTAATGAAGCACTTGATTTTTCTTGCAAAATACAATGTGGGAAAGGGTCTATGAAGAAGGATCTTCTTCTGGTCATCCCATCCCCAGAATCCAACTTAGGTTTTCCCATTTCTTATTTTTGGCTTATATGGATCTTGTTTAGAGCTGTTTCCTTTTTGTTTGTTTGTTTTTTTGTATTACTCAAATCTCCAGATAAGGAATAAATGAGGGTACTTCCCTACATCACAAAATCAGTGGTTTTGTCACTTGGAGAAAGCATCACATCCTTCCTCCAGATGACTCCTCCTCACCCCCAGTTTTTTCCTCTCCAGGTTCAGCACCTATTTCTTTCAGTTATGAACTTGAGACTATCCCGATTCTTATTTCTCTCTCTGGAAAGTTTTGTAATTCAGCTTTCATCCTTAGTTCAATTAATTCTACTTCAGCTATTTCTCTTACACCTTAATTTCTATTCCCACTGAAATCACAATTGGTAATTTAGCATGACTCCTAGAACATCCCAAGAAGCCCTCAGCTAGTTTTTGTCTTTGAAATCAGGGTATTGGATGATGTAGTTAGCAAGTTCTAAATCTATGGTCCATCTGCCTGTGATCTATGACCCCTCCCACCTTTAGAGTCTTCCCTCTCAAATTGATTCTTTGCAAAACCTCCTGAACAATCTTCCTGATGTATGGATCTGCTCCCATGACTACCTAACTCCAACATTCTCTGGCCCCTGAATGACTATGGAAGAAATTATATTCTACTGATCCTGAGATCTGGGGACTTATCCCATCGGACTCTGGTTTTCCTATATAATTCCCCATTTTCATCCTGACCCAGTTGAATACCGGCTGCTCCATCAACATCCCCGCCTTTCCTACCTTTTGATTTTTAACTCCCACCTTCTCCCCTCTGCCTGGAAGGAACCTTTTCCTTCTCGATTTTCACCTGCTGAACCCTTTTCCTCCATTCAAAGTCCAGCTCAGCCCTGATCTTCCACCTTAGCCCCCACTTCCAGTCATCTCGCATTCTCACAAGGCTTGATCTAGATTTTCCTGATGTCGTTTCCCTATTCTTCCCCGTGTTAGCTGTTCCCTTGCAGGATTCTCAGCACCTTGAGAGGACAAAAGCAACCCCTATTCATCTTTGTCCCTATGGTGCTTTACACCGTGTTTTTATCAGAGCAGGCAGTTAATTATCTTTAGTGAAATGAATTGAAATGCCATGCCAGACCTCTCATTCCTGGTTGGTTTCCAGAACATTAAGCATTTGAAAATGGTGCCTAAATTGATTTTTGTGTGGTCTTTGGTAAATAGATCTAGTGGCAAAGACTGAAAGAGTGTTGGATTGGGAATTCAGGAGACCCTGACTGAGAATCTCCTCAGCCATTACTTTAGTACCCGGATACTAAGGGGAGAGTCATAAGTAAATTGTTTTACTTTGCAGGGTCTTAGTTTCCTCATCTTGTGAAGGATGAAACTCAATAATCTCTAAAGGGCTAGACAATGAAAAGTAGTCAATGATGGGGGGAATTCTGGACTTTTTTTTATCTCCGAGTATCTCTCCTTCTGATAATTCTTTAGGATCAATGTCTTGTTCCATCTACTCATAGGTAATCACCTTACTTCTCCCAATGCTCCACCAGGGATCAGATAAAAAAGAAAAAACCTGAAATGAAGTCGACGTCATTGACTGAAAACACTGCCACAGTGCGTCCAGGGGAACAGAGATGGGACCTTTTCAGCCAACACCGGAGGCAGATCAGGACGGAGCAGCAGATGAAGATGATAAGAAGGAGCAGCATGAGGCACCTGAAGCCAAAGAAAGCACAGGAGGGTATGAGGAGAGAGCAGTTGAGACTCCATGAAAAATCTGTTTAAAATGACGTTCCTCCAGTTCCCCTCATCATCAAAGGCTTCTAAAACTGACCAGAGAGTGTCCTTACCAGATGTACCAGTCACTGAGGGGTTGGTCATCGTGGCTCTCACACCTGTTAAAGCAAGGACAGAGGTCAGACTCTGAGACTGGCAGCAGCATCTAGGAACAAACACCCAGTGGTGCCATCCCTGGGCTTTAGAGCTACAAAGCTCTTAGGAGCCAAATATCTTAACCCTACATTTTACAAATGAGCAACTGAGGCACAGAGTGGTGAAATACCTTGCCAGGTCACCTAGACAATAACTGGCAGAGCCAGAGTTTCAGGAGATCCTGGCTGGAAGAAGAACTGGGAAAAGTCCTCCAAAGCCTCATTCTACAAATGAAGAGCTGTGGTATTCCATCAGGCAGGTGACCACATTTTGTCCAAGGAGACACAGGGTAAGTGGGAAAAGCAGGATTGGAGCCAGCTGCTCTAACTTCCCACTCACTCCTCTTTCTGTCCCTTGCTTTCTTCACAAGATATTTATTAAATGTGCCTTTCTCCACCAGCCCTAGACCTTCTGTCCCCCAACAGTAACTGCTTCCAATTACATACTCAGAGATGAAAAATTCTTGTGCTCAAGGAACTTATATTCAAAATAAGGAGACAATAGAAATATCTACTTTTATACAGAAGAAATCCAAGACACCTGAAAGGTTGCTGGGGCAGAGGTGGGGAGGAAGAGAGAAAGGGGAGAGAGAAATCAGAACAGGTTTCCTTTAGAAAATGATGTTTGAAATGAGTCTTGAAGAAACCCAAGGATTCAAAGAAATAGAGTTGAGGAAGGATAGTTATTCAAGTGGAAGGAATAACCAGGGCAAATCCTTGGAAAAGAGAGATTAAGTGTTATCCAGAGCAGAAGAATAAATAAGCCAGTATGGCTGAATCAAAGAGTCTAGGAAGGACAGTAATGTGCAAGAAAACTGAAAAAGGCAAGGAGAGAACCGATTGTGAAATGTTATAAATGCCCAATGGAGGAGATGATATTTAATTGTGCAGGTAAGTGGGACTTGCTGAAACAACAATAATTTTTAAAATGCTTTTATGTGATATGACCTGAAAATCAGAGGTGGGAAATCCCTTCACCTATTGGATAAAAGATGAATTGAGTGGGCAGATCCAAAGTGAGGTAGGTAGATGACTAGAAGACATGCAATGAAACAGTCATGATGCGCTGAGAGTTTCATGATGGTGGTGGTTGAGTCTAGAGAAGAAGACATTAAGAGACATGTTGCAAAAACAGAAGTGACAGGATTTGGCAACTGGTTCAGGTACAGAATACTTAGGGCCTGCTTTGGAAGTGATCAGTGATCTCTCTACTTGTAGTTTATACTTGAAGGAACCACTATGTAGGTCTGCTCAAAAACTTAAATGGCCTGTTAATCTACAATTACAGTTATAATCCTTTGAGTCTTAAAGGATTTCTTTATGTTATTTTTTATACTTTAATTATTTAGTATTTTATTTTCCCCCAGTTATATGTAAAAGCAATTAAAACTTTGAGTTCCAGATTTCCTTCCATCCTCCCTACCCTACCTCCCTAAGAAGGCAAGAAATGTCATAGAGATTAAACATGTGTAGTCATGAAAAACATTTCCATAATAATCAACTTGTGAAAGAAACCAGACAAAAGAATAAAAAAAAAGTAGGAAAAAAGTATGCTTCAATCTCTATTCAAACATCATCAGTTCTTTCTCTGAGTATGGTTAGCATTTCTCAAGTCCTTCAGAGATGTCCTAGATTGTTATATCGCTGAGATGAGTAGTCATTTATATCTGGTCATCTTACAATACTGCTGTTACTTTCTATCCAGTACCTTCCATTTCATATCAACTTATAGAAATCTTTTCATGTTTCTCTGAAAACATCCTGCTCATCATTTCTTATAGCACAATTAGCATTTCATCATAACCATATATCACAATTTTTTCAGCCATTCCTCAATTGATGGAAATCCCCTCAATTTCCAATTATTTGCCCACAGAAAAGATGTTATGAATATTTTATGCATATAAATCCTTTTCCTTTTTGTTTTTATTCTTTTGTGGGATACAAACCTAATAGTGCTAATACTAGATCAAAGGATATGTATGATTTTATAATCTTCGGGGCATAGTTCCAAGTTGCTTTACAGAATGGTTGAATCAGTTCCCAATCCCGCCAACAGTTCATTAATGCCTCATTTTTTCCCTTCACACCCCCTCCAATATTTTTCATTATCTTTTTTATCCTATTACCTAATCTAAGTATAAGGTAGTACCTCCAAATTGTTTTAATTTGAATTTCCCCAATCAATAGTGAATTAGAACATTTTTCATATGGCCATAACTAGCTTGGATTACTTCCTATCTTTTGATCATGTATCAATTGAGGAATAGCTTTTATTTTTCATAAATTTGATTCTGTTCTCTACATGTTTAAAAAATGAGACTTTTATCGAAGAAACTTTCTTCATAATCACCATTGCTAGCTATATTACCTCCCATTTATTCTCTCTCCTTTTACCCTCTCTCCTCAAAAGTATTTTCCTTCTCTCCCAATCTACCCTTCCTCCTATCAGCCCCAACTCCATTTTTCTTAACCTTTTCCTCTCCTACTTTCATGTAGGGCAAGATAGATTTCTACACCCAATTAAGTGTGTATGTTATTTCCCCTTTTCAACCATTACTCACACCAACTTTCGTGCCAACTCTTCCTCTCCCCTGTAAAAGTGTCTTCTTGCCTTTTTTATGTGAAATAATTTGCCCCATTCTATCTTTCCCTTTCTTTTCCCCAGTGCATTCTTTGTTTACCCCTTGTTTTTATTTGTTTATCTGTTTTAGATATCATTCTTTCACATTCAACTCATTCCTTTGCACTCTATTTACATATACTCCTTCTAGCTGACCTAATAATAAGAAAGTTCTTATGAATTACAAGTATCATCTTCCCATGTAAAGTTTAACCTTATTTAGTCTCTTATAATTTCCCTTTCCTGTTTACTATTTTAGGCTTCTCTTGAGTCTTGTATTTGAAAGTCAATTTTTTTTTATTCAGCTCTGTTCTATTCATTAAAAATACTTGACATTTTTATATTTTATTAAATATCCATTTTCCCCTGAAGCATGATACTGAGTTTTGATGAGTAGGTGATTTTTGTTTATAATTCTAGCTCCTTTGCCCTCTAGAATATCATATTCCAAGCCCTCAGATCCTTTAATGTAGAAGCTGCTAAATCTTGTGTTACCCTGGCCGTGGCTCCACAATACTTGAATTGTTTCTTTCTGGAATGCTTATAATATTTTCTCCTTGATCTGGAATTTATCTTCCTGGGAGTTTTCATTTTGGGATCTTTTTAGGAGGTCATCAGTGGATTCTTTCAATTTCTATTTTATCCTCTGGATCTATAATATCAGGACAACTTTTTGACAATTTCTTGAAAGCTGATATTTAGCTTCTTTTTTCTTTAAATTTAATCACAACTTTTAGATCATCCAGTAATTTTAAAATTATTTCTCCTGGATCTTTTTTCCAGGTCAGTAGTTTTCCAATGACATATTTCACATTGTCTTCTTTTTTTTCCCATTCTTTGGTTTTCTTTCAGTGTTTCTTGATTTCTCACAAAATCCTTGGCTTCAATTTGCTCAATTCAAATTTTTAGATTATTATCTTCTTCTGTGAGCTTTTGTACATCCCTTTTCTTTTAATCAATTCTACTTTTTAAAGTAGAATTAAATTAAATTAAATTTAAAAAGTACTTTTTAAGTATTTTTTTTTCTTTTTCAATAAAGTTTTTGTGCTTCTCTTTTCATTTGGGCAATTCTGCTTTGTAAAGCATTCTTCTCCTCATTGAGTAGGATCATACTCAATACTCAATCATACTCAATGTCAGAAACAAAATTTAAATTCAGGTTTTCTTAAGTCTGCTTCCAGTTTTCTATTCATTATTCATGCTTTGAAAGATGCTTACACGAGAGGTAGTAAAGAAATGGGGAAAAGCAAGTTTTGCCAGAGAGAGACAGAGAAATTCATATACATATATATGCATGTATGTATGTATATACATAGAGAGAGAGAAAGAGAGAGAGAAAGAGAGAGAGAGAGAGAGAGAGAGAGAGAGAGAGAGAGAGAGAGAGATTGCAAATTATAGCCCAGTGAGCTTGACTGATTCCTGGAATTTTTTCCAAATGCATTATTAAAGGCATTGATGGTTAATGAGCATCTAGATACAGATCTAGTGCCAAAAAGAATATTTGCCTTTAATGTGGAATTTTTTGCACATTGTTTCATCTGAATCCCCTATGACCCTGGGGAGGCAAGCGATACTATTGTTCTTACAATTTACAAGTGAGAAAACTGAGATTGGGAGGCATCAAATGGTTTCCCCAAGGCCACATAGTGAGTTTCTGAAATTGGATTTAAGTCCAGATCTTCCCTACTGTCCACTAAAACACAGAGCCTTGTCATAAACCTCACAAAAAGCATGCTACCAGAATGACTTCCTTTTCTATTTTGACAGAGCAAATTAAAATGTAGACATTTATTCAGCATTTTGTCTTACACTCTATTTTGCCTGGTTATTTTTGTGGCCAAAAAGTCACAAAGACTGAGAATTATAAGGCTAGATAGTGGAACATTTAGATAGATTTGAGTGAATGATTGAATTCACAGAGTCATCTCTGATTGTTCAAAGTCAAAACAGAGTGAAGTCTATAGCAGAATGCAATACAGATCTATACTTTTATTAGCAATGGCACAGATGGTGGATTTGCCAAATTCACAGATGATATAAATTGGGGTGGGAAGGGCAGCTATCACACTGAAGGACATATTCAATAGTTATGAAAGTTTTGTCAAATTGGAAATGGAGTGAAGCTAACAACAACAATGTCCTTTTATAAGATTCAATAAAAAATGTGACATTTGGGTTCCAAAAAATCAAGGTCCCTAGTACAAGACAGAAAGCAAGGAAATATGTCCAGGCTAGAGTTTGGAAAATTGACTGGAATTTTAGTGGACTGAAAACTGAACACGGATCAGGGAAATTAATGTTCTCTTAGGGAGAGAATATTAATATTAATTAATTAATTAATATTAAACCTCTTAGGGAGGTTTAAGGGGAGCCTTGTATCCCGGTGATAGCCATATTCTACTGTGCCATGGTAAGGATAAGTTGGGAGTATTGCTTTCAATTGTTTGCGGCACCTTAAGAAGCTGAGAATATCCAGAAGAGGTTGCTTTTGGAGGGGAAAGGTCTTAAGGGGATGCTATATTAACAATGATGGAAAGAACTAAAGATGTTTGGTCTAGAGAAGAAAATAATCTAACTAATCTATACTGTGCTATGAGTCTTGGAGACATCATAGAACAACAAACTCCTTCCTCCATGGCCATCTTCAAGGATCTGAGATTTGGAGGTGGTTCAGAGAGAGGGAAGAGAAAAGCATTCATCTGGCCCCTACCATGTGAGTGACAGACACTATGCTAAGTGCTGTACAAGTGTCATCTCATTTAATTGAGAGCTTAAGCAGAGGGTCTACATCTGGCCTTTCGCCCTCCCCAAAGGTAAATCTGGGAGCAACAGGCAGGAATTGCAAGGATCTTGATTCAGGCTGGATGTCCGAAAGCGGCTTTAATGAACAGAGCTGCCCATAAGGCTTTCTGGATGTGGCAAGGAGTTTTCTCTCTAAGGGCTCCCTATTCAGATTATTGGCCACCTGTTGGGGCTAGGGAGAGTTAAAGGAACGCGTGTCAGGTTCCGGTTGGACAAGGCTCTCTCTGAGCCTGCCAACTCTAAGATTTTGGGCTAATATGATTTTTCTAGTTTCTAATACAAATGATGCTAGAAGACCTCGTGTCTTAAACCCTCATCAGCCCATTCCAGTTATCCATCAGCCCTAGGAGAATATTAGAAGTGACAGATACTAAAGGTGGGGATGGGAAGAAAATATAAAAAGGAGGGAGGGCATTAAGGCTACAGGAGAAAAAAAAAATCCTGTTTCACTAGTTTCCCCAAAGCTAGTCCTTGGTTTTCCCTTGGTTTTCCTGTCCACCTTATTGACTAAATATAACTATAAATATGAATATGACTCACTTGCACTTTGTCTACGTGGATAAAACAGACCGACCGAAGTGAGCCAATCAAATCAGGCAAAATATTGAGAACTTTATTTTTCTTTGTCTATCAGTTATCTATCCTAGGAGACATGTGAGGTTCCCTGCCTGGAGGAAGGAGTTTGTTATCATATGGCTCTGTCTCCCAGACTCATAGCACAGTGATGTGTAGATAGCAGGTAAACACTAAGTGGATGTGATTACCCACAATTCCATCCCGCATCCAGGGATATGGACCTGGCTGCTTTGTGACACTCTGGGCTTAGACAAGCTACAGCTTCTTTATTTTATTTCCCAACTCATATAGGGCTAGAATAATGTGTTCCAGCCCTTCTTTCTCTTTTTAAATGATGATTAAAATAACACAGTATATTTCATCTTCAGGGTATTCACAAATGTCAAATGATTCACTGGTCTCCCTAAAGAGGAGGTAAGTCATTTTTTTATTAGAGTACTCATATAAAATGACTTCTAGCATTTGGAGAATCTCTTCACCTTTCAGTTTTTATCCCAAACTGTACCTCAAGAGTCAGTCAATCTAGTGTTATGGAGCATCTCCGAGGTGGATGACTCTATTGCCAATTGGAAAAGAACTGGTTTTGGAAAATTTTGGTCTGAGTTCAAATCGCACCTCTGCTTCTAACTAGTTATATGCTTTGGCGAAGCTCACCTGGTCCCACTGAGCCTCAGTTTTCTTATCTGTAAGAGAAAGGCAGTGGGCTTGGTGACCTCTACTGTCAATCTGAGTCTAAATAATAAAACTGAATCCCTCCTATTGCCCACGGACAATGTGGACAAAGCTGCCTTATTAACTCCCCATTCTGACAACTTTCATTAACTTCCTCCTTAATGGAGCCTTCCCTGTCTTGAAACCATTCCCCTCTGTGCTTATTTGTCTTAATCTATTAAAAGTCTCAAATGTTTTAATGGACTATTTTTCACGAGTTCATGAATATATTTTAAAAGTTGAACAATTATATCACAATATAATTGGTTTCCTTTGTAATCCTATGCATTTTTATGCACTTAAAAAAAATCCCAGTGTTCAGAGAGGGACTCCACAGGTTCCATGGATTGCAAGAGGGGTCCAAGATACAAAAACTGGACCAGACCACGTGTAGAGATGCCCTTGGAAACCCCTACCTAATCTAAACTGGACATGGCTACCAACCAATCAGTGGTTTTCCATTCCTCGGCTCATGTTTACTGTGGGGCCTTCTCTTTCGTCCTCCAGGTTCCCTCTTTATTTTGCCTTCTAATCGCCCTGATTTCAGCTGTCTCAGAGAGGCAGCCTGGCCCAGGGCCTCCCTGTTATGGGGCGGTGCAGGGTTGGACAAGCTGCGGCAAGTTTCCATGAAACTAGGAGAGCCGCACTTGGTAAACTGTTCAGTTGTTCATTGCCCAGCCCAGCTCAGGCACCCGACTCCCCAGTTGGGACCAGGTTTTAAGGCTGAATGCACTGTTGATTTAAAAAAAAGAAGGAAGAAATCAGGTCACTATTAAACTAATCAAGACTCCCCACCACCACAATGTCCATGAAGTAAGCAAGTAATCAAAGCCAGAAATCGGCTCGTTTGAAGGGAGTTGCTCGGGTGTTTTGATTTCGACTTCCCTCTCTGGGTGTCTGGGATTTCCGCCTTTTACACAATGTCCTTGGGACTTGACTCAAACTCCTGTCATCATGAATAGACACGCATACTCTATTTGCTCCTCTTTTACTCACATTAGCTTGCCCTCCCCCCAAAAAAAGATCCTATTTGCATTCTTAAATCATTAATTAGGCTTTTCCCCCATGGTTCTATTATTAGATTTTGACTAATCCAGGATTTTTCCGAATCTCCAAAGATGCCTTTGATCCTTTGACATTTTGAATACCAAACGAAAGCCCCCTTGCTATTTACTTACGCTTCATTTTCTTTACAGGTCGGGTCTGGACTCAAGGCCTGAAACAGAGATTTATAACAATAAACACTGAGCATCTTATCAGCCTAATCCTCTTCATCCAAATGGTACCTGGAGACAAATATGGGCTTATTGAGCTTCCTTTGTTTTTTAATTAAAAGCTCTGGAGGAGAAGAGCACTTTTGAAAGAAAAGGGAAATTCTAGTGAAAAAAGAACATTTTCTACTTATTTTTTTTTCCCTTGTACTGAATAAGGAAGGGATATCTATTTTCCACTCAATCTCAATTTTCCCCTTTTCCCCAAGTACAGTCTGGGGACTGGTTTGGAAGTCTTTCTTCTTCTGGGTCATTTTTTGCTTTGGATATGAGTTGGAAATCCAGGGCCTGGGGTGTCGGTGGGGATGAGGGTGAGGGGGGCATGTTACTATTCTCCATCTGTTTTACAGGTTGATATTCCTGAGGAATTATTTGTTATTTAGTTCTATCTGCCTCAGTTTCCTCAAAAGTAAAATGCAGGGGCAGCTAAGTTCAAATCTGAACTCAGACACTTAATCCTTCTTAGCTGTGTGACTGGGGCAAGTCACACCAATTTAAAAAAATGCAGATAATAATATTACTTTAATAAATACTTTAATAAAAAATACAGATAATAATTCACTTTATAGCGTTGTTGTGAAGATCAAATAATAGAATGATTATAAAGCTCTTGGCACGGTGGGGGCCACATAGTTGACCTAGATTTAGAATTGGAACAAGCTTTAGGAAGCCTGCAGTCTAAGGCCATCCTTTTATGGAGGAGTCTATTGAGACTTTGGGAGAAGGGTCATACAGGTATCGGGCAACTGACTAACCCAGGACTGGTCCTGACTGCGAGTTTGGGGAGTTCTTCCCACTTTTCACTGCATTATGTCCAAAAGCTTGGACAAATGGCATCTTCCCCAACAAGCAGGAAGCATTGGGATCAAGCTCCCCAGACTATAAAAAACCTGCCTCCAGGGAATTCCCAAGGCCACAATAAGTCTGTGCAGCCTTCCTTCTGCTAGGTCCTTTCCACCCTGTTCTTCAGATGTCCTGGAGAGGTGAAGGAAAATAAAATAAAATGGAATAAAATCACACCTGAATTTCCGAGTCTAATTTAGGTTGGATGGCATCCACTTTTGTAGAAGTCTCCTAGGACAGAAGTCCCCAAAGTCGCTGTCTTCAAAAGCCCAAGGAGCCTCGGTGACCTAGTGCTTTGCCTAATATTGCAAAAATCTCGTTTGGGGTCCGGGTGCAGAGGGAGGCACTTTTCCTCCAATCCCATCCCAGTTCCACGGTCATCATTCCACAAGTGACTGCCTTGGATAATGGGACTGTTCTCCAGGTCATGGCCATTATTATACCTCTACCACGGATTTGACATTTCCGTAGCAATTGTTAGTGGCCCTTCTGGCTCTACCAGTTCTCCTTCTCTGTTGCCCAATTTGTTGAGCCATCATCCTTTGGGGGGAGTCTTTTCTTGACCTGAGGTTCTACTAGAGAAAGGCCCCCAGGGACAGCTAACTCATGGAATCCATGAGTCTCATAAACTAGAGCCGAGACCTCAGTTTCCTGAGTCACGTGGAAGTGGCCCCGCACCCAGCCCCTGAGGGGGTCTCTCTCTGGCCCGGTGGGCTCCTCTCTGATCTCAGATTTACTCTGTCTACAAGAGAAACGCAACACAGACCTGTGGAAGGCCAGATGGAGAACCAAACGAGCCATCGGACGCCACGCTAATGAACAATTTATAAGCAGGGAAAATGAGTTACCTTCTATTGTGTTCACCCATTGCAAGGCAGTTTGCATACTAATCGAGATGAAAATGAACCTGCAAATGGTGTCTGTGGGGGCTTATTTTGGGGCTGAACTAATCACTGGGGAGCAGGCTGGACCGGAGGAACCCGAGTCTCGTGGCTCTGCTCTCACTGGTACGTGTTGCAGAGATGACCAGAGCATGTTGCTATATTATTGATGGGCCTCTGGTCATCCATTCAGAAAACAGCAAACCTCCGGATCCTTCTCTGGCTCAGGGAGGGTGGGCCTGGTGGGCAACTGGCACTGAGCCCATTGAGCTGGGGTTTGGTTCAGATACTTAGGTCTGGAGGCTCAGACATTTATCAAGATGATTTCTTCCCTTTTCCCTCCTTCTTTCCATCCTCTCTCCCTCTTTCCTTCCTTCCTTATTCACTCCTCCTTTTTCTCCCTCTCTCCCTCTCTGCATCTCTCTTTGTCTCTGTCTCTCTGTCTCTTTCTGTCCTCACTCTTCCTGTCTGCCTCTCTTTGTGTTTCTCTGTCTTTCTTTGTCTCTGTCTCTTTTTGTTTCTCTCTGTTTGTCTGTCTCTCTCTGTCCCTGTCTTTCTGTTTCTCACTGTGACTCTCTCTGTGTCTGTCTCTATTTCTGTCTTCTCTTTCTGTCTTTGTCTTTCTGTTTCTTGCTGTGTCTTTCTGTCTCTGTCTCGCCATTTGTTTCTCTTTGCCTGTGTCTCTATGTCTTTTTCTCTGTTTCTGTCTGTCTCTCCCTTTGTGTGTGTCTCTCTCTCTTTGTGTTGCTCTCTGTCTCTCTGTCTGTTTCTCTCTGTTTCTGTCTGTCTGTCCCTTTGTGTGTGTCTCCCTTTGTGTTGCTCTCTGTCTGTCTCTTTTTGCATGTCTCTTTGTGTTTCTCTCTGTCTCTGTCTCTCTCTATTTCTCACTGTGTCTCTCTGTCTCTGTCTCTCTTTTCTTTTGTATCCCTGGAGCCTGACACATAAGGGCTGACTGCTTAAGGGGTAGGTGAGTGGCCCCAGAAGAAAGCTCTCTCTACTTCATGTGTGGCCGGGACGGCATCCGCGTTTCCGAACTCTACTTTTAGAGCCACAAGGCTCCTGGGAGGATCCCAATCTAATTCTCTCATTTTCCAGATGAGGAAACTGAGGCACACGTGACAAAGGTCACTTTTCCCCTTCAGCCTCCGCTGCCATCTCCACAAAGGCTTGGACTTCTTCTAGTTCTAAGTCTATGAATTTCCAAACCATGACTCTACCTCTTTGAAGTGCAAATCAAGAGAAGAGCCGCATCAAGCCAGCGCTGGAAGGGAATCCAAAAGCCATCCCTCCCTCCCAATTTACAGAGCAGGAAACTGAAGTCCAGAGAACCGAAGGGAATTTCTTGCAATCCCACAGACAGGAGAAGTGGAACTCGAACACAGGCCCCCGTCTCTTTCTCCTTCCCCATCCTATTTGCATCACACTTTAAGATTTAAGAGTCTTATCCTGAAAATACATTGATTTTTTTAAAAAGTGTCCCAGCATTTAATCAGAGAATGTAATTTTGCTTCTAAAGGAGCAGATTTAATGAAAAGAAGAGGAGGGACAGACGTAATGTGCATCTAATAGAAACATATTTCACGTTTCGTTCCCATCCCAGCGAAAGGAAAAATGCCCAACTAATTGGCCACTTTATTTCCCCCCAATTGTTGCCAATGAAGTTACTGAGAAGATAAACAAGACCAGCGGGGCCTCAGCCTGTTCCCAGGGACTTTACCTGGCAGAGCATCGTGCCCACGACTCCAGTCCTTGAGAGCAGCGAGGTGAAACTCGCCCCCGTGGGTGGCCACGTCCTGGTCCAGAAGGGTCCTGGGCGGGCGGGCTGCATGGTGGTCGGCCGTGTCTGCCCGGGCTTCAGCACTCAGCCAGTGCCCTCAGGATCACACTCTGTGCACGGCATGTGTTAATGATCTCCATTTGTGACTGGCAAGTCAGAAGGTTGGGGAAGGAATGCCGGCTGCCCGCACACACTCCAGTGGGCACCGGAGCCCAAGGAATGTTCAGAGAAAGGTCAGGCCCTTGGCAAAGTGGACACAGGCCCTGTGCAGCGGGGGACTGTGGGTGGTGGCCCAAAAGGTGTCCCAGGATCTGGATCCACCTCAGGAACCGCTAGCCCTTTTGGTGGTGGAGCCCGCCCGCTTTTCAGTGGCATTTGTGCTTGATGTCCCCTCTGTCTGAAGCCTTCCAGTTCCCCCAGTCTGCCTTGGCTGGGCAGGAGCCTTGCAATCAGGAGGGTTCCCAAAGCCACCTTGGACACAGCCCCCTTCTAGCCCCACGCTCTCCCTAAAATAAGGCTAGTGGTCCGCATCCGGTACTTCTGCCAGAGGAGATGATTCTCCAGATCCTCCTCATCCTTCCTGAAAGTCCAACATTTCCCTCCTTGCGTCGCCTTCCCCGGGTCCCAGAAAACTCTGACCTAACCTCTGGTTCCTGCACCAAAGGGGAGCAAAGATTGGGAGTCAAAAAGCTCCATTCCATCAGCCGGACAAGTGCATTGTATTTGGCTGTATTTGGGAGAGGAACCCCCTTCCTTCAAAGCACGGTGACGTGAGGGGGTTTCTGCTCCCACTCTCCTTCCTAACAAGCCACTGAGGCCCAGGAACCTCAAGTTTAACGCGAGCCACTGGGTGAGCTCTGAGGTCTCTTCCTGCACTGAGCTACTAGAATATAGGGAGTGAGTCACAAGCAACTCTGTGGAATAGAGAGAACTTTTTTTTTTTAATTAAAGCTTTTTATTTTCAAAACATCTGCATGGATAATTTTTCAACACTGACCCCTGCAAAACCTTGGGTTCCAATGAAGTTACTGACCATGTGACCATGCTTTGAAGGAAGGTGGTTCTTCTCCCAAATACAACCAAGGAAGCCTCGGTTGGTCAGACGTCATGGACAGCTGACATGGATCCTCATTGATTCCGGCTGTAGGCAGTGGGTACAGGCTCCCCTTCTTTTCCTGGCAGGGCCTCTTGTGATTGCCAGTCCGGGTGTTCAAGGCTATAGAGCTAAACCCCTCTTCTAGCCTTCAGATTATGTCCTAAATGAGCTCCTCAGGGGAATCTGGGATTTTGATTTCTCCTGCAATCATGAAATGACCACTCTCAATGGCTACAGCCACCAATTTGTATGCTGCAGACAGACAGCTGAAAATACATGGGGTAAGATAAACAAACTGATGAATTCAACCTTGGTCAACTCCACTTGCACATAGAGACAGAGCTGCCGCTGGATCCATCCGGGCAGTAGAAAATGATGAGAAGACAAGTCTTCAAGGGAGTCTTCCATTTTCTCTTCCCTTTCTTCCCTTCCTCTCTTTCCTATCTCCCTGGGAGGGACTTCTTAGAATTCACCTGGACTTCCTGAAGACTCATATTGCATGTATGAGATGGAAGTCACCAACTCTTCCCTTCTGGAGAGACGGAAGATCATTGAGCTTCACTATCTGTCCTTCATTTACAACCTTAGGAAGCCTGGATCTCTCCATGCGTTCTTCCACCAGACATTCTATTATGTGTTATCTCCCTCAGTTGATGTGTGGGAGGAATAGTCTCATTTTTTTTTTCTATTAAGTGTCTACTGCACTGAGACTGTGTTAGCATTTAATAAAAGATTTTCCATTCATCCATTCATTTAAGGAAGATATAGTGAGCAGATCAACAGAGTACAAAGATTTCACTGACTCTAAGACCCACTCCCTTTCAAGAGATCCACACCGAGTAATGGAACAAAAATGAAGGTTAAAAGCCCAAAGTTTCCTAGGGAACTCACTCCCCATGTGATCTAAAGGATGAAAATTGAAAAATCAACATTAGCAATCAAAAGAGGCCTTTCCAGGGAAAGATACTGATGATAATAATAATAATATTTTAAGAATAATGAATATATAGTGTCTTAAGATTAACATAATACTTCACAAATATTATTTCATTTTATTTTCATAATAGAGATTAAATAGGGACTATTATTATTTCAATATTACAAGTCAGTTGATTGAGGCAGACAATGGTTATGTTACTTGGCCCAGGATCACACAGCTGGTAAATGTCTAAAACTGGATTCAAACCTAGTTCTTGATTCTCTATCCACTGCATCTCCTGTCTAGTGAAGAGCACAGAGGAAATATAAGAAACCAAGTGTCTTCCGTATAGCACAGCTATTAAAACAGAAAATAATTGGGAGATTCAGGAAAATTGGATTCATTGGATCAGTGAGTTCTGATTTTCTGTCCTTATTCTAAACCTGTGGTGTAAATCTTTTCCTTTCAACTCCCTGGAAAAGCCTTGCACTATCACCTTAGAGAGCTATGGTTAGGAACTAGTGAGAATTGCGTGATTATAAAATGGCAGGTGCCTTTCATCTTGACTTGGAGCTCTGAAATTCTTGGGAACTGAGTGCTAGAAAGGAAGCATGTGACATTGAGATCTGAATTTTAAAACTGGATTGATATTCATAAAATCTCAGAGTCCGAAGGAAACTCTCCCCTCATCTGTCTACCAAGGGATCCTCCAGGTTTGCTTTGAAGACACCCAGTGATGTCCAGACACAGCCTTTTCCACATCCAGATTGTATGTAGCTGGATGAGACTGGGTAAGTCCTTCAGCATCTCCAAACCTTAGTTTTCCCATCTAGAAAATGAGACATTTAAGGGATCAAATGAGATATTGTTTGTAAACTTGGCACACGTCAATGCATTTCCTGAATGTCAGGTAATACTATTGTTGTTGTGAGGTACAAGAAATGAAGCACTATGTCATCTGTCATCTGACCAGGGCAGAAAACAAGATTTTTATCTGGTCTCCTTCTCCCCGCTTAACTTGAATTCAAACTTCTCTTAATTCAGCCATAAATGATGTAGTTCTTTTTTTGTTTGTTTGGTTAGTTGGTTGATTTTGACCATCCTATCATATAATTTAATTGTGTTAAATTTGCAGGGCACTAAAATATATAGACATCCCTCCCCTCCACCCCAACTATATTTTGTTTTGCTCCATTTGATTTTTGTGATTATGATTTTGACACCAGAATCCACAGGGTAGAGGGCTCTTTCAGGGGTAAGGCTATTTAGATAGGGAAAATTTTCCAAAAACTTCAGAATTTTATACAAAATGTCTGACATTACATGCAGATAGCTCATTTCTGACAAGTCGTTGAAAAGGAAAATTTCTCATATCTCTTCTTCAGGCTGAGTCGAGGTCATTCTAGTTTAGAAGCATTCAATTCTGCTAGTTTCTTTATTATAATTCTTTTCACTTATACTATTTTAAGCACTGTTTTTTTATAATTGTATGGCCCTGCTTCACCTTGCATCAATCTTTCAGTGCTTTTCTGTATTTATCATGATCATTGTTTCTTACAGTAATATTTCACTATGTTCATGTATTACATTTTGTTTAATTATTCTCCACTTTGGGGACATTATTTTGCTGCCAGGTTTTTTTTTTTTTTGTCACACCTCCACCCCCTCAAAAAAAAGTGTTATGATAAATAATATCTTGATGTTTTGTAGTCTTTGTAAATCTTTCACTGAATTTTCTGGTGTATAAGCTAAACATCTGCATTTTTGGTTCAAAGACTTGGGACATTTTATCAATTTGTTTCATAAGCCCAATTTTCTTTCCAGAATGTTTGACTCAAATAATAGTTCCTTCTCAAATAAAGAAGTGTAGTTTTGTTGGGATTATCTGTTCTCATTGAACTCACACTGTTGTTTTCTGATCATCAGATTAGACACTGGGTTCTCATGGTACCCATCCTAGTAGCATAATTCTCCCTGTTCAATTTGTACCTTGCTATTTGACCCTTCTCCATGTCTGTAACTCTCTGATTGTTTTCATGGACTTTGCCCACATTCATTTTGCCCTCTTTTTCTGGTATGTCTACATTCTATGGCTTTGTTTATCATCTGGCTTCTGACTTCTAACCATATTTTGATGTTCTTGGGTATATCCGATATTCCTGGTCCCAGATCCAACAGCAAAATGGAAACTTGGTCACTAAGGCAATTAGTGGACTCGGGGTCTTCTGTTTTTCTTTCTATTTCTCTCATACTGATGGAAATTACCCCAGAATGAACATGGCTTGGAGAATTACTGGCCATAAAGATAATTGTAAAGTTCATTATGGGCCGGGAGCTCCCTAGTGTTGCCATTTTAGTGATAGCACCAGAAGCAAGAACGGCATTTCCCTTTCATCCGTACTGCTTCACATTGTCCCCACGGATCCCCCTGATGTTAGGTTAGAGATTTTGTGGGTACGATAGTTTTATGTGCCTCCAGCTAGCAGATATTTGCATTTTGTCTTTTGACTAAAAAAAAAAACACAACCAAACTTAACCAACAAAACTTGACATTGCTTTGTTCGACATTCATTACTAGATTGTACCAGCAACCCTGGAACCATGTCTGCAATGGCCCATTAAGTCTGACTCTTTGCGGATTTAACACAAATTTAACACGCTGAGAAGTGCTTGGACATAACTTAAGGTTAAATATTGACCATGAATGCCATCATTTCTGTAATGATTGACGAACCAGGTTACATTGAGATGGGCTAAGGGGATTTCTACCAGAGGGCCCCCAAACTGAATTCAAATGTTTGGCGTTGGTGGTTTTGTTTTAAACAAAAGGGGTAACTTGGGCTGCCTTTTATTTAATGAGCAAAAATTGTGCGATTAATCTGTCTGTGAAAGACTTTAGTTAAACTCATCAAGCAGTTATGTGAAAATTACTCTCATCACCAGGGAAACGATAATCACTGCAAAATGTAGCCAGTGCTCAAGAATTTTGAGATAAATCTAAAAAAATGAATAATACAAATAATTGGGGTGCAAAAGGGGAAAAAGGGGGAGGGCCAGACAAAGGGCTATGGAAAAATGGAGGTTTTTACCTGGTGATCAGCTTCAAGGGGAGGTGGTGACTCAAAGTTGGGCTTTAAAGGAAGCAAGACAACTTCACCAAATGGAGAATGAAAGAAAGCCCCTGGAATTACCTTCTAGCCCATGAGAGTAATGAGGACTGAGGAATGAGAGAGGGCAGGGTAAGAATTTATTTATTTATTTTTAGGTGGGATTTTTTTAAGCTTTTTATTTTCAAATCATATGCATGGATAATTTTTCAACATTAATCTTTGTAAGACCTTGTGTTCCATTTTCCCTCCCTTCCCCCAGATGGCAAGTCATCCAAAATATGTTAAAATGGAAAAAATATATGTTAAATTCAATATACACATACATATTTATACAATTATCTTGCTGCACAAGACCAATCAAATCAAAAAGGGGAAAAAAATGAAAAGAAAACAAAATGCAAGAAAACCACAACAAAAAGAGTGAAAATGCTATGGTGTGATTCACTCTCAGTTCCCACAGTTCTCTTTCTGGGTGTAGATGGCTCTTTTTATTTGAACAACTGGAAATGGCCTGAATCATCTCCTTGTTGAAAAGATCCACATCCATCAGAATTGATAATCATTTAATCTTGTTGTTGCCATGTACCATGATCTCCTGGTTCTGCTCGTTTCATTCAGCATCAGTTCATATAAGTCTCTCCAGGCTTCTCTGAAATCATCCTGCTGATCATTTCTTATAGAACAATATCAGGATAAGAATTTGACACAAAATATTTCCTTCATTTGGCTGAAATATTGACTATGTGAAGGGGTTAATAAAAGATAAGGCTGGCAGGTAACTTTAAGCCAGATCATGCAAGACCTTATGTGTTGGGGTCAGGCATTTATGCTATATTTAGTAAGCAGTCAAGAGCTAATGAAACTTCTGAATTATGTGGCAGAAGGTGATAACAGTACATTAGGAAGTTGATTTGCTAAATGATGTGGAGATGAATTAGGAAGAGGAGAGAATGCAAGCACAAAGATCTGTTAGGAGGATATTACATTACTTTAGCTAAAAAGAAGTAAGTTTTGTATTTGAAGTTTTAAAAACACAATTCAGTAGAAGCTTTGAAAATTGGCCCAGAGATCCAAGAACTCTGCTTTCATATAAACTAGGTCAAACCTTAGGATACTTCACAGTCAACCAATCAATAAACAAGCATTTATTAAATACGTATTATGTGCCAGACTCTGTGCTAAGCTTTGGGGTTGTAAAGAAAGACAGAAACAGATCATTTCTCTTAGGCTTATTATGTTCCCACCCAGAGTTTATTTTGGGAAAAGAACCCAAAATGCTTGTATTTGGATTTTCAACAAGAGCTAGAGCAAAAACACTCAAGTTAATAAATAAATACAAAATTGATATAGGACAGCCTCTATTTTACTTCCCAGACAAAGCGATAGTGTGAAAGATTCATAGACTCTGCAAAAAGAGATATAGAATGCATATAAAACACCCACAGTAGCCCACGATTGATGGAGCACACCTTAAAAGGGAGTTCATTTAGGAACTGCTATCAGAGAAACATTCCAGCATGCTGGTGAAAGCAAACATTCTTTGGAATTGCTGGATATTTGACCTTCATATCATTGGATTTGTACTTACTCATTCATGATTTAAAAAGCAGATATATGGGCAAAGAAGGTAGAAAACTATGTTTTCCATTTTATTCCTCTAATCTTGGTTGCATTTGGTTTTGTTTGTACAAAAGCATTTTCATTTCATATAATCAGAATGATATTTTTTGCATTTTGTAATATTCTCGATTGCTTGTTTAATCAGGATTTTCCCCCTTCTTGTAGGTCTGCAAGGTAGACTATTCCTTGCTCTTCTAATTTGCTTATAGTGTGACTTTTTACATCTAACTCATGCACCTTTTTGAATTTATCTTGCTATATAGTGTGAGATGTTGGTCTATACTTACCTTGTGACCTATTGTTTTTCAGTTTTCCCAGCAGGTTTGTCACATAGTGAATTCTTATTCTCAAAACTGGGATTTTTATCAAACACTAGGCTATTTTTTCATTGACATCTGTGTCTTGTAAAACAAGTCTATTCCATTGATTCATCAATCTATTTCTTAGCACAGGTCATTTTGATTATTATTGCTGCTTTTAAAATATAGTTTGAGATCTGGTATTGCTAGATCACCTTCCTTTGCATTTTTTTCATTAATTCTCTTGATATCCTTTACCTATTGTTCTTCCAAATGAATTTGTTGTTATTTTTTTTTCTAGATCTAATAGATAGTTTTTTGGTAGTGTGATTGTGATTTTTGTAATTTGCTAAGTCTTCTGCTATAGGACCACGTGTGTGATCCCCTTAGTTCTCTAATAGATAAATTACTCAGTCATTATCCTTTTTTAGGATTGTATCACTAGACTCTTGGATTTAATGTTTTTTTGAGGCAATCTTCATAGCTGCTACTATGCAAAAAAATTTTCCCTTCTTCATTATTCTGTTTAGTGTTAGTCTAAATTCTGGTAAAAAAAAAAACATCCTTACCTCTTCATTTACATGTGAGGGTACAGTTGATTGATATTTACTCATTCAAGTCATTCTACTCCTTTTAAAGTAGGTCACAAAATATTCAATCATTCTCATTCACATAATCTAACTGAGTGAAAAGCATCTATCTGAAAACTATTTGATGAAGTGAAATTAAACAAGACAAATAGGTTCCATTTGTTTGAGGGGCATCATCGTGGGTTTTGGAAAAAAAATATAAGAGGTATAGCATCAGAGAATTTCTGGAAGAAGTCATCTAGGACATAGAACCTCCTAGCAAATGCCTGAAGAAGACTCTAAAAAGGCAGAGTAAGATCTCATCTTTGATCTTGAATTAGGTCTTCTTTATCCCTTTGGTGAAGGAGGAACTTGAGAGCTTCGAAGAGTTTGGGACATCAGTTGGAGTTTTTATCTTCCAATCGGTCACCTAGAAGCATTTTTGGATCAACTGTTGGCAATGTCTACACTTTGAGTGGAGGGTAAGTCCACAAAGGAGCTGTGTAAATAAGTCTCACTATACCATGTCCAAAGTGAATTTCTTGAGCAGTCCATGAATGGAATAAAAGGACTGCTAGCCAAAAGGAGCTGTGACTTTTGTCACATGTACTCTCTAAGCTTAATTTACCTTTTCCTTAGAGACTCTATATGTACTTAATAGAGAGTGTATCATATACTATTTACACACACATATATGTATACATATATATACACACATATACATACATACATATCTGTGCATTTATATGCCAAATGTTTTTATTGCTTTACTTGGTAAATTTCCCATTCTAAAAATTGCTTAAGTAGGATCAACTAAAATGGAGAGGAAGCACACCTGCGGGGGCTCGAACTGATGACATCAGAGCATCACCAGTTGCTTGGGGACACTGCTAGAAACATGAAGGAGGGAGAGGCTGTAATTTCTTCTACCACCCAGGACTTGTTTGTCCTGAAGTGGGAGGTGGGACAAAGAACTTTCGGGCTAATGTTGACATTTTTTGAACATAGTAATAAATGACTAACTCCAAAATTAGTGGAGGCCTATCAAAACCCACAGAAGAATGCAGCCATGAGTGGGCCTAAATTAACTTTTAATTTTGTATTCTCGGTTCTTAACATTATATCCTATACACAGTAAGTACAGTTATTATTTATTGAATTAAATTGAATCAAATTCCTAGCTGAATAGACTTAAAGCCAGAAGAGCCCTCTGAGATTATCTAACCCCAAACCTTCATTTTATGGCAATTTAATTCAAGAGGCATTTGTGAAGGATCTACTACACTTAAGGCATCTCGAAAAGCAGTGAGGATACGGAAATCAAAACAAAACCAATTTTGAGCTTGAAGAGCTTGTTTTTTGTTTTTTAGCCAAATGTCAGCAACGTGCAAAAGAATATGTAAATATGATTTGTATCAGAATTTATCCAATAGAGTGGATCTCCCCCTTCCTTTTGGATTGGAGAGTTCTAATATTGTGGCAAAGCATAAAAGCTTCTTATAGGAGGCAGCTTTGGATCTCAGTCGTAGTAAGAGCAAGAAATTCCCTGTGGGAGAAGGGAGAATGGAAAGTGTTCAAGGCGTGGAATCAGCGTGTATAAGGGCACTGTGAGCTATCACTCATAGGGGAATGATATGGATGTTGATTGTGCTGCAGCATGGTACCTAAGAAATAATGGAAATTGGTCTACGGTCAATTGGACTCAGATTTTGAAGGACTTTAAATGCCAAAATGATTCCCATTTTTGACAACAGTTTATAGTCTGCCACCAAATCTCATTGAATATGACATGTTAAGTCTATGGTTTTCCTTTTCACTTTTTGTCCAGAGTCTCATGTTGGAAAAAGTCTCTCCCCTTTACCCAGGAATAGTTGATAGAGATTGACAGCAGAAGCATGTGATAGAATAGTCCCCATTCAATTGGAGTATAGAATCCATAGGCCATGTTCCTGATCCAATGCCTTGTATAGAAGGGAGAGGATTTTTATTTTTTGGTACAATAATCAGATAATGCAGTTTTATAGTCAGATAAAGGATATTGCCTGGGCAGTCCTAGCCTTAGGAATTGATTTATTGGTAACACTGAGTTTGACAGCTACAAAATTCACGAGTTCCCAATTTGAAGAATTCTGAAATCAGGTCTTAGAGAAGAGCGGAGTAGTTTCTGAGTAGCACTGTTGTTAGGAAAAGCAAGGAACCTCCCACATGATCTCCATAGTTAAAGGGAACCAGTGACTTAGAGAAGCAAAGCATCTGGAGGCTGACACTCTCTGCTTTATAACACTGTATTCGGGGGTCTTTGCAAGTCCATTGGGAAGAAATTGTCTAGTAGTTCCATGTTTTCCCTCTTGGGGAAGCTCTAAATCCCAGGGGGCACCGAAGATTTTGTCAAGGAAGACCCAGTAAAACCTTGTGGGATTGTATTGAGTCACCGGAATGTCGAAGGGATGTCCCATGGCGATCCCCAAGCCGAGTTCCTTATGAAGAGAAGTAATTTCTCTCTTGTCATTGCTTCTCTATGGGGTTTGGTGAGTCCTACACATCTACCAAATTTTCTGTAGGTGCAATAAAGACAGCGCTAATTGGCTAGGACCATTCCCTTTAATTTTTGTATGATAACTATATTTGATACAAGCTGAGATAAAAGCTGCCTTCATTAATTCCTGAAATTGTTATTAATTGCCTACTATGTATTGGGCAATGGGAAGGTTTGGGAAATCAAAGAAGAAAGATCAAAAAGTCTTGATTGCAGGGGTTTCTCATTGATACAGCTTACCTATCAATGGAGATAATTCAGTAACACAATAAAAAAATGAGGACATAACCCCTTACTCTCCTCCTTTTCTCTTTACCTTCTCTGTGGCTGCTGATGGTTACCGGGTAAGGTCTCTTGAACCATGATATCAATAGAATCATTCTTAACCAAATGTTCCTGATATACAAATTGAGGATGGGGAAAAAGAGTCCTGCATGATTTGCTCCCATTCTCCCTCTAGGTATAGCCTGGGCTGGAGAAAATGTCATATGACAAGCTGCTTTGTGTTTCAAATCGCTCTTGCAAGTTTGCCCAAAGACTATGCAAGCAGACCCATATTTTAAGAGGATCCTGAAGGGCTGCCAGCCTTTGACTATCCACAAGTGCCAAAGAGATAAATTATTCATTATCCTCTGCAGCCTTCTGCCAGCTGCTGCACTGCTAAAAGGTGTTTGGGAGCTGGATCTGAGGAGAGATGGACCATGGTACACCTGAGGGACAAGGTGCCCTCTGCTGAGGCTCCAGCCCACAGGGCTCTGGGAAGGAGTCTTTTCTCTCCATAATTTGGAGCGGAGCATGGGCTGTGATAGGGTGACACTAAGTGGTGGAACAGAGAAAGGCTTATTAATTGGAAATCAAGGGAAGAAGAAAAGAATTGGCAAACAGCAGCAGCATGGGTAACTCCAGGCCATAATGGGGGCCGAAGAAGACCACCCCATGTACTCTAATTGGGACCTTTGGAGGGGGGTCATTCTTTGAGAGGCCCATTCTCCCACTGGGGTGACAAGCTTCCCAAGATAGTGTAGCCCCTGCAGCTTCGTCTTGTTGCCTCAGTAGACTCATGAAAGAATAATATTAGCAGATGGGAATTGGATCCCAACTGCTCTATGTCAAAATTAGGGGGGACATACTCCAAGTTTTTGGGTCTGTATTGGGAAGAGTGGCCCCACACCAATACCATGCACTATTTTCAGAGTCTCTAGGGCTTGTGAACCCATGGAGTTTGGAAGCCTACGGCTCCTCTGAGCCCACTGGGCCCAAAGCTGTGGCAAACCTCTCTAACTGTGGCCTCCATGGAGACTGCTCCTCTGATAGACGTTATCTGCGGCTCAGCAGAGCTCTAGCTTGAGAGGCTGTTTGGAGTTATTCACATGTAACAGGAACTAGAACTTTCTTCCCTCTTCCTCTCCCTCCCTCCCTCCCTCCTTCCTTCCTTCCTCCTTCCCTCCCTCTTTCTTCCCTCCCTCCCTCCTTCCCTCCCTCTTCTCTTCTTCCCTCCCTCCCTCCCTCTTTTCTTCCCTTTCTGCCTTCCTCCTTCCTTCCTTCCTTCCTTCCTTCCTTCCTTCCTTCCTTCCTTCCTTCCTTCCTTCCTTCCTTCCTTCCTTCCTTCCTTCCTTCCTTCCTTCTTTCTCTGATTTGTTTGAGATTGAGTCTTTTTATTTTACCCATTCTTGAAATGAAGCAATTGTTCAAACATCTCACCTCACTGATGATCAGCATGGAAACTTTGACTTACAACTAGGTGGTGCCATAGTGCATAGAGTACTGAGATTATAATTCCTGAATTCAAATCAGGACTCAAACACTAAATGAGTGACCCTGGATAGCTCACTTAAATCTGTTTGTTTTGTTTCCTTATCTGTAAAATGAACTGGAGGGGAAAATGGCCAGTCATTTTGGTATCTTTGCAAAACAAAAATAAAAACAAAACAAAACAAAAACAAACAAACAAACAAAAAACAAATGGAGTAAGTCAGACCCTGCTGAAATGACTGAATGATAAATGTATACACATATATACATGAATTTAAAGATCTGAGAGAAAGAGAGGCATATATAAAACCTTTAACTTCATCACATCTCCGAGCTCCTGAGCTCAAATGATGCACCAGCCTCAGCCTTCCCAATAAAAAAATTATAAGCCTGTATCAGCATTTTTTTTTCTCCTCAGGCCTTTGGGGAGGGGGGAAATCTCCTTTTTAATATATCATTCTTTTCCAACAAGGATGGCAAGTCCACTCCAATGCTTATACATCCTACTTTTGGGACTCTTTCCTCTTGAAGACCAATGGAAACCAATGTTTTTTAGGACTGTATTTAGTATTATAACAGAAGTTGAAAAACTTCCTTCCTGGAATTTTTCACCTGACTTTAAGAATCATCTTGAATTCCAGATGAGAGGATGAAGATGGAATTAGCTCTGGATATGAGACAATCTCTCACCTCTCCTCTATTTAAAATAAATATTCAAATACAATTATTTTAAAATATGAAATGTTTGAGAGGGAGAAAGATCTTGGTACCATGTATCTTTAATAAAAGTCTGAAATCCAAAGTGTACATGGAATGGAAATAAAAAATATAAGACTAGAAGCCATTTCCTCATGGTCCAAATATGATGCAACAGTTCTCAAAAGAAGAATTGCAAATCATCCGCAAGCACAAGCATGATTTTCCCCAATCATTCATTGCAAAAGAAGAATAAACCAAATAAACCCAAGATTTCACCTTCCACTGGCAAACCAGCAAAGATGTTAAAAGAAGGGCATAGTCAATGTTGCAGAAAATCCAGGAAAACAAGCCCAAGGATGTTCAGCTGCTCAAGCTGTGAAACAATTCTGTAGGTCTGAAAAAATAACTGAGAGCTTTGTGAACAGAATTCCCACACTAAGGTTTCCATACTCAAGATATCAAAAGAAGGGAAGGAGATCCCACATTTCACATCACCATTTTGTTTGAAATTGGAGATTATAAAAACATCAGTAACTGCCGGTCTATATGCTGACTTTTGCAACTATCTAAACAGTGGATTATAATAATTGGCACTCCCATTGAAAATGTCATTGAGGTCTCAGGGTGCTCTTCTACTGTAGATCATGTGTTTAGCATTACACAATTGAAGGAAAAAGGAAAGTGAACTTGGGCAGTCTCCACCCAGACACACAGAAGGGAGAAAGAGAACAGAAATTGCCTTTCCTTTCATGTTCCACTGAGGAGACTGTTCTCATTGATTGATCCAGTTTCTTTGAGGAATCTTCTCTCCCTTGTGGGAGCAGGATCTGGTACAATTGCAACATGGGGATGACGCAGGGATCTCTGGCTACACATGCATTGTATTGAGGGGTCCATGAGAAAGAGCCAGGGAAACGTATCCATTACCAGAAGATCCCCAGGTCTCGGGACAACATATGTGACAACAGAAGGGCTCACTTCTAGACATATGCTTACCAAGAGATTGTTATCCTGAACATATGTTTAGTTAAATTACATTTTTTGTCCTATCACTATTTTTATGACTCCAGATCCCATTTAATTTTCATATTCCCCATCTTACTTTTCTTTTTTTTTGGGGGGGAGGGTGGAAATATGCTTTTAAAAGTTATCTTATGGAATAGGTTTATATATAGTTGCACTGGTCATCTCTCCTACGTGTGCTACTTTTGATGATATTGTAACATTTTTAGGTTTGCATTCAAAATCTCTTATTCCTCTTGAGCCAACATTTTTTTGCCGAGTATCAGGTCACGGGGTTGTGCCCATATACATTTAGCTAAAAGGAAGTGTTCAACAAGAGCACATGAAAGCTATTGGAACAAATGTGCCATCCTGCTGCAGCCGCTGGCTCTGCCATCCTCCTCCATCCACTGGCTCTGCCATCCTCCTCTCCTGACTCACCACCGGTTTTACTCTCCTAGGGCTCCATCTGAGGGACATTGATCCAGGAAAGAGACATATGGACTTTGTGGCTTTACAAGCCTCTGTATCTATATGTAAAATGCAGGGAATGGAGGGATACACCAGATAGGACAACGTCAATTAGTCATCCCCCCGGTGGCGTCAGTACAAAATGTTCTGAGCCTGTTACCAGGACCTAGCCCATCAGATAAGAAGGACAGCATTGTTATAAAGAACCCATTGGGTTTACATTTTTAAAAATCATGATTTTATTTCCCAAAGCCTGCATTGCCCAGGAATCTCAAACTATTACCATTAAGGTATTTAATGGTAATTAATTAGCAACACTAAAACATTTCTCATAAACACAATTCTCCTTGATAGAAGAAAGATGTTTGGGGAACAAATGCAGTGGAAAGAATATTGAACATTGCAGGAAAATGTTAAATTACTTCACACAAGGCCATCTCCAAATGAGCTTCACTGGAAGGAGAATCTCCTTCTTGAAGCTAAATCTCAACAATCCACACAGATGGAAGATGTGAGAACCTCGGAATCAGGAGGAATCCAAGCAGCCATTTGGTTTGGCCCCTCCCTGGATAGAACCATCCCCTAGATCAGCCTTGAGAAGTTATTGTCAGGCAGCCTTTGCTCCAAGTGTAGCCAGACACAATGGAGACTACCTGAAGTCAGAGAAACCCAAGTTTGGCTCCAGCCTCAGATGTATTGGCAGTGTGACCCGATGCAAGATTTAAACTCTGCCTGATCCAGTTACTTTTTGCTTAAAATGAGGATAATGAGAGAACTCACCATCTGGGTTGCAATGAGGATAAAATCAAGTAATATTTATAAAGTGCTTTAACAACAGTAAAATGGTATCTATTATTCTAAAAAGGCAATTCTCTTCCTTCCAAGGCATCCCAGGCAACGTTTTGGACATCTGTTATGTTTTGGAGATGGTGGCTTCCCATCAGACCTAAATTTGCCTTTTAGAGCCTTCCACCCAATATCCCTCTTGATTATCCAAGGCTAGAAAACACTTTTGAATGTGGAAAACTTTCAGATGCTTAGAGAATGATCAGGTTCCCCTTGATTTTTTTTTCTTCTTCAAGCCAAACATTTCTATTTCTTTCAAAAATTTCTTAATATAGTTGGATTTTTAAAACTGTTTAGTATTCTGATGATTGTCTTAATCTTACCTTACCTCTCTTAATTTACCAACATCCTTTTTAAAGTGCGCCATTTACAAATGATCATAGCACTCCCAATGGAGTCCAAGAAAGAGGCAGTATAGTGGGATTATCACTTCTTCAGTACTGAACACTACAGCTTTCTTAATATAATCTCACTAGACTTGATTTACTATTGTATCACAATTTCCAATCAATCAGTCAACAAATATTTATCATGCCTTTATTATGTGGCAAGCAGTGAGCTAAATGCTAAGGATACAAAAAGAAGGGAAAGATCATTCCTGTTCTCTTAATATTTACTCATTTTGAGTTTTTCTGGTCCACTAAACTCCAAATTTCAGAAAAAAATGTCATTTAGTTACACTTTTGGTGTAGTGTATGTGGGAAATGATTTGTTGGATTCAAATATGACTTTATATTCGTCCCTATTACATTTCATCTTATTAGATTTGACCCAATGTTTTTTCATGAAATCTATATTGCAGGGAGAATTTGTCATCTACCATACCAATGATTCCTAGAATTTGGGAATTCTGTATTCTATAATCTTTATGTAATCAATCACATATACAGCTCAAGACAAGCAAATACTCCTGGAGCACTAGCCCTGTACCAATTGGCCTCCCACTATTAGTGATAAGCCTTTCAGCTTTATCATTCCAGTTGTTTCAAATTTATTTGATGGAAAGATCATCTCATCCACATTTTTCCATTTCATTCATAAAAATAATATTCCTTGGAGTTACCCATCTAGTAATCTCATCAGAAAAAGAATGTAGACATGCCTCTGACATGACTTGATCTTATAGAAGCCAATGAAGTATTTTTAGTGATCACTGATTCTTGTTCTAAATAGTAACTAACCATCCTTTTTGGTATATATTTAGCATTTTTTTTCTGGAATCATACCTTGTATACACCGCTCTTTATTCTTTTGAAAACAGGGACATTTATATTTCCTTAATCCTTTGATATCTCCCCTTCATGAGATTTTAAAATATTACTCAATTATTCTTTAGTCACACCTACCAGTCCTTCCATATTCTCTTTTTCTTGTTGTTCTTGTTGTTGTTGATGTTGTTGTTTTTTGTTTCGCTGGTCGAGATGACTCAGACTCCTAAAGAGCATCTACTTTTTGCTGCTGTCTTACCTATACTGATTTTCAATTTCTTATTAACATTTATTTTGCTCTATCTTTATAGTATTTAAAAATAGGATCAAAATAAAAATTAAATATTTCTTCATTGTCTCTGTCAATCATTATCATAACTCCAATGATACCCTGAGATATCTCCTCTTTAACTTTCTTCTTCATGTTAATAATACCTTCCTTCCTTCCTTCCTTCCTGCTTTCCTTCCTCTCTTCCTTCCTGCTTTCCTCCCTTTCTCCAGCTTTCTCTCCATTTATTTATTAATTCATTGATTGATGGCTTTAAGGTCCTACTTATGCTTTCTCACCAAACTCAGGTCATTTTGAGTGTTAATGTTGCTGACATGATTGCCATGTTAGAATACAGGATAATGTGGAGTTACTTTAAATGGAGATTTATATTTATGTTCCATTTTTTTAGGATTATTAAACTATAGGATTATATATTTAGAGCTGAAAAGGGTCTTAGGAGATAATATATTCAACCTCTTCATTTTACATATTAGGAAACAGAACAGAGAAGAAGAGGCCCAGGAATTTTTTCCAGCACTTTAGTATCCTATCCACTAACAATGTAAGTTGGTTGATGAATTCCTTGTGTACTCAGGTTAACCTCACCAGACACTTTCCATTTTATTCTATCGAGGATTTTTTTTTTCTATTTTTGTCTTTGGACTTTCTTGGAAACTCCCCATCTTTCCTGCTTTAGCTTCTTCTCTAGGTTTAGTTTGTAACAAGCTACTAGTTCTTTCTCTGAAGATTTTGAAATCTACTCCCTTGATATCTAGAGTTCCAAAGTCACTGGATTTCCTCTTTTGGGGAAGATCGCGTCCCTTCAAAATCCCCATCATTTCAGGTAGTTAGGGGTACAGTATTCAGAATGGGTTTGAAATCAGAATTGAAATCCTGCCTTTCCCATTTCTTTGCTGTCTTGTCAAATCCACCTGTGTCTCAATTTCATCATCCATAAAATAGAGATATTAGCATTTCACTTGAAGGGTTGTTTTGAGAATCAAATAATGTAAAGCAAGCAAAGTGCTTTGCAAACCTCAAAGTAATATCTAAATGGGAATTTGTTATTATTACCATTATAAATCATTTCTACAAAAGTAATATTTTTTTCTTGTTCATTAGATATAGAGTTCTCCAAGCAGCTTTCTCTATTGGGGATGATGAAATGAACATTTAAGGTGGATGTAAACTTGTAAGTAGCTCAGTTCAGAACAAAGGATAAGAAGTGCAGCATATCTGGATGCCCAACATTGACCTTGACTGTATACCAAGGCAAGCCTCTGTTCTCTGGATGCCCTGGACAGTTTTCTAATACTTCTCACAAAGCTGATCTGAAACATTATTTCCTTAAGTCAATGAAAAGAGTAATGATAATTATTCTTATTTATAGAACATTTTTCATATTAGAAAACACTTAGGATTTTCCTATGAGAAAGGTGATGCAAGTTTTATTCCTTCCACTCTACAAATGAGTAAACTGAGTCTTATCATCACAAGATAATTTGAACAGAATTTTCCATATCCATAGTGTCAGAGATAGGCTTTGGGAATACAAGCTCAGTGCTTTATATGCTGCTGCTCTCTTTGCCAAAGAGAAAGGAAAAAAGGGAGGAGGAAAGCCTAGAAAAAAGATGTCATATCTTGCTTTAAATTAGAATTATACTTATAAGCTTTCTGCTCTGTAGTTTGCTTTCTGGTCCTCTCTTTCCCTCCAAAGCCTCGATTGAACCCATTAAATTGCATAAATGTCTGTATTACCATTCTTAGATGGATTCCTGTTGGTGTCTCTTGGAACTTTGCTACAATCAATTTCTATAATAATAAATAGCCTGTGACCAGACAGGTGGTTATGAGCAGTGACAACACATAGCATATGAGGAATTTCAAAGAGGAAATCAAGTAAAATATATTATCAAAAAAGGAGATAGGATGATCATATAATAAAAATGAAGGGTGACAGGTGGACAGTCCTATGGCTCACTGACATCCTCAAAATGTCAAGAATGAATAAAGGGGGGTGGAGAAACAAGGTGATGCAGTGGATAGAGCCCCAGCCCTGAAGTCAGGAGGACCTGAGTTCAAAATCTGGTCTCAAACACTTAATACCCCCGACTAAATTCGCCTCCCGCCTCCCGACTCCCAACCTGTGTGACCCTGGGCAGGTCACAACCCCAAATGCCTCAGGAAAAAAATGAAGAGGGGCCCCGATAGGTTCAGTGGATACCCTAAAGCAATTTATAGGAGGACAAAAATCACATAGGGATGGACGAAGAATGGCCTGTCCCTGTGAAGGGAATAACCCAATTACTGAGAAAAAAAAGATCTGTTTGAATATTTGGATAACAGGATGCTCCTCTCATCACATGTCACTTCCATCCAGTGTAAAAGGTAAGCTGATGAAGGTGAGGGTGAGCTTGCCACAAGAGGGGCTGCCTGAGATCTCACCAGAGTCTTCATCTCACACATCAGAACCATCTGATGAGTTATATTCAAACTCTGTGAATTGAGGGCTTTAACTACAAGCTTGCAATTTTTGCTTTTTAAAGTGCCTCTCCATTAAAGTACCTGAAGAGTAATTTTCAAGTGACACTTTAGTCTTTCCAGCAATTATCCCGTGCCACAATGGACTATTTGGAATTGTGCCCAAATGTCTTAACCACCAACTAGCTAGGAAAGAATAGCAAAAATCATCATTTCTGCATTCTGGTCTTTCTGTCTCACTTCCTGCAGGACGTTGAAGGACAAAGGGGGAGCGACTTGGAAAAAAAAAAAAAAAAGGAAAAAGAAAAGGAAGGAGCTGTGTTTTCTTGTCAGCCTTTGAATTACTGATATGGTCCTGCACGTCCTATGGAAGGACCGGACTACCAAATGAGATGATTATATCCGGCACTTTGTGAGAAACATTAGCAAGTGAATTTTCTCAGTAAAATAATTTAGCAATGAATGTGGAAATATCGGAAGCTTTAAGGCCCATTATCAGCTAATTCATGCACACTATCAGAAATTTCACATTGGTGTGGGATAAAGGAAGGACTAGAGCGTGATAAATTCCAAAAAGGCTTGGTAAAAACCTCAGGAATCTCACGACTGGGAGGAATTTAGCCGACTCCCTTTGTCATCATTTTTCAATGATTTTTGTTACCGAGTTTCTCATCAATTTATTTGGGATTGCGGCTTCCCGTCTCCCTGCCATCTTTGTTCTCCCTCGCCCGTGGATCACTTTAGTTGTTTCTGCGAAAACTCTGAGCTACAGTAACATTACCTCATCTTTATTTAATCGGATTTTAAGATCATTTAATGGTTTTCTAATGCATCGCCTTTATTTTATAGATTAGGCAACTGAGCCCCGAGGTTTTGGGTTTAGGAGCCATGGTTTGAAATGTAATAATCACCATCTTGGACTTGTCATGGAGTTCACTTCACAAGGACTGATGAGAAAGTATTTTCTTGGATTCTTGCAAATTTAATCAAAAAGACTTTGGAACTAAAACCGGGGTGGGAGTGGGGGGAAACCTACCTCTCTCTGAATGTACACTCACATTTACCAAGCTAGAGATATCCTAGCAAGAGGCTACAATCTAAGATAATTTCAGAGAATGGCAAGACACAGAAGTTAGGAAAGAATCCAGTCAAAAAATCTTCCTGATGATCATACACAAAATCCCAAAGAATGAAGATCAAAGAAGATATCCTAGAGATTCCAATGCGAGTGGCCAGATTTGACCGGTCACTTTTTATCAATGAGACTTGTTGGGTAAGACTCATAGTTGGATTATGATTAAGGCTAGAAGCTTGTTTAAAAAGAAAATAACATGAGTAAAAGACAATAAGGATGAGGTAGCATTATATGTTAGGAAGGTTTATTCACCTAAAGAAATCTGGGAAACAGATGGCAGAAGTATGGTAGAGTATATTTGAGCAAAAATCCATAGAGGAGAAAAACAGAAGCAATTTGGTGCTCAGACCATCCTACATGTTAGAAAGACTATAGATGTCAAGTTTGAGAAATAAATCACAATTATAAAGAAGGGAAAGGGACCTGTATGTGCATGAATGTTTGTGGCAGCCCTTTTTGTAGTGGCCAGAAACTGGAAACTGAGTGGATGCCCATCAGTTGGAGAATGGCTGAATATATATGAATATTTATGGTATATGAATATTATGGAATATTATTGTTCTGTAAGAAATGACCAACAGGATGATTTCAGAAAGGCCTGGAGAGACTTACACGAACTGATGCTGAGTGAAATGAGCAGGACCAGGAGATCATTATATACTTCAACAACAATACTAGATGATGACCAGTTCTGATGGATCAGGCCATCCTCAGCAACGAGATCAACCAAATCATTTCTAATGGAGCAGTAATGAACTGAACTAGCTATGCCCAGAAAAAGAACTCTGGGAGATGACTAAGAACCATTACATTGAATTCCCAATCCCTATATTTATGCCCACCTGCATTTTTGATTTCCTTCACAGGCTAATTGTACAATATTTCAGAGTCTGATTCTTTTTGTACAGCAAAATAACGTTTTGGTCATGTATACTTATTGTGTATCTAATTTATATTTTAATATATTTAACATCTACTGGTCATCCTGCCATCTGGGGGAGGGGGGGAGGGAGGAGAAAAATTGGAACAAGAGGTCTGGCAATTGTCAGTGCTGTAAAGTTACCCATACATATAACCTGTAAATAAAAGGCTATTAAATTTAAAAAAAAAAGAATTTGCAAGTTCTAGAAGATTCTCTGCCATGCTGAGATGGCCTAAAATAAACATGAATCACTTTCAAAAAAAAAAAAAAAGAGAAATAAATCACAAGCTAGCACAGAGAAATGATGGCTTAAAAATAGATTTTTATCATTATTTTTTATTTCTATACTAGCAATTTTCCTATTATATTCCTATCTTCCCCCACATGAACCATTCCTTATTAAGATAGGCTTTTGTTTGTTTTTTTAAGAGGATGAAGAAAAAGCTACAGAAAAACTTGGAAATACGTTAAAAATGTCCAACCATATACCATTTTCCATACCTGTTCACCCTGTTTCTACAGAAAGGCAGGGCAAGGCAACTTCCCTCATCCTTTCTTGGAGGTCAAGCTTGGTCTTTATAATTTCATAACATCCCATTTTAATTATTTTATGGTTGTTATTGTTTCCATTTATATTGCCATAATTTTTGGGCAGAGTTTTTTCTGGTACAGCTTACTTCACTTTGCATTAGTCACCTAAGCATCTCTGTGATGTTTATTTTTCTGATAGCACAATAATATTCTATGATACACATATATTACATATTATATATTATATGTGTATTATATATTACATATTATATGTTACATGTGTAAATAATATATGTGTATTCCATACATATATGCACATCGTGTGTGTGTGTGTGTGTGTGTGTGTGTGTGTGTGTGTAACTCCTGTCCCAAAGTCCATTGGAGGAGACTCTCTCCTTATCACTGGAGATAAGTGACCTGGACCAAATCAGGAGTGGATCAAGCTGGAAAAAGGCCAGAGAGCTCCAATTCCCTTTGGGGACTCATCCAGCTTCAAGTCTTCTTTGAATATGGAATTATTTCTGGCTCTTCTGACTTCTACCTTCCAGCTTCGAGAGAGAACATAGAAGAGGAGAACTTTGATTTCATTGCTGAAGAAAAGACTCTGGGAAAACCAGAGTGCAGCTGGAAGCCTTCTTTGTGTCCTCATCCACCTAGCTACCTTAGAGATCTCCAGGAGTTTTCCCCTTGGATGAGATCAAAGGCACTCTCTCTTGGCTGAACTGAGTCATGTCACTCCCCTTATGGAAGAGCTCCTTTAGTCTGTCTTGGCTGTTAGATATTCTCCTGCATGCTCCTTCTCTGATTCCTGTTTTGTTATGAATTGGATACATGGTTTTCTTTACTATTCGCTAGGTGTGTTCATCGGGGAACTGACAGTAGGTGAGAAAGGAGTCAAACCTTGGCTATAGAACTTGGGCTCCTCCCTTGGATGGAACCTGATCCTATCCCCTACCAGTGGTTCTCAAAGTATGGTCTAGAGAATCCTGGGGATCCCTGAAACCCTTTTAGAGGGTCTACAAATTCAAAAATAGTTTTTATTTCCAGTATAGTAAATGTCTATAAATATAATCCAGATAAACAAAAATCCTTTGGAGAGCTCCTCAATCATTTTTAATAGGATAAAGATACTGAAAACAAAAGTTTCAGAACCACTGCCCTAGACTAATAATAATGCCTAAGGGAAACGATGGATGTACTTCTACCCTTGTATTCCCTCTCTCTAAAGAGAGCAGAGTGGTGTCTGACCTCAATTTCCTGTTTCCCTTCTTAGTAGGAAAGAAAATTTCCCTGGAAAAGGATGAAATGGGGGAAAAAAAAGATTTATATCTATATTCTACTCTTCTTTGAGCCAGATAAAAGGACAGCCCTGACCATATGGGGGCCCCTCCCTATATGTGCAGCTCACTTTCCCTCCATATGTTATATACATTCCATTGCATAGAATACTACAGATAAAATTAGATATATGGTATTATGTAGCATATATGTAAGCATATGTAAATATATACATGCATATAAACTATAGATAAGTATAGATGGTATTATAGAAAATGTTATTTATTTTCTATATTATTATAGTTAGAAGATATATGTGATTATATATATGTGTGTCACATATATATTATATATGAGAATATAATATATAATGTCCATTTATCTGTTTAAACATCATTTATTCAGCCATCCCCCAAACCATGGGCATGTACTTTTGTTTCTACTTCATGGAATGATTCAATAGTGATGAGGGATGTCAGGTACTCGACATTTCCTGCAGTTCTCTTATCATCCAAAAGTGAAGCAACTACTACTTGTCTTGCCTTGAAAATGATTTCATGCTTCAAACAGAAGAGGAATGAATGACGCAAAATTTCATCTGAGGTCTCCTTCTCACAACCTGGGAAGAATTTGCTGCAAGGGATGAAAATGGCAGGAAGCTTGGTGATCAAGGGATCAATCTGTCTTAGAGTTTGTGATGAAGGGGGAAATTGATTTCTTTCCTAAATGAGGGGAAGGCTCCATGCTCTAGAATTCTACGGGGGACACTAGTCTAGCAGGGGTATAAAGCTCTCAAGGTTGAAATGTTGAAGAAGTAAAGGAAAAGAATTGAATTAAAATGGCAAGCTGTTCGATGGGTTTGATGTGTATAAAGATGGAACTCATCAAGCAATTCAAATGTTAAAAATAATGGCAAAATATGGAAGAAAGAGCTTGTTATGAAGGTGAAGATAAGGAAGAGCTCTGGCAGGGAGGCTACATCTCCTAATGAGCTGAGCTGGCAAAAGATGCACCACTTGCCTTGAGTTTTCTTCCTGAAACTTGAAGGGACAGATAGAGACCAAAGCAGATGAGCAGAAAGAAGGCAGAATGACTATTCCAAATGTCTCATTCTAGACAATGATCTTTGGTCCGGAAAGAATGAGCTACAAATGGGAGCATGGATTTAGAACTGCAGGAGATTTTATTAATAACAATATTAATAATCCAGGTCAACTTTCCCATTTTACAGTTGAGGAAATCTACTCCCAGAGGGTCATCGACTTTTCCAGTCACACACCCAGTGCACGACAGGGCTGGAGTGTGATCTCTGATTTCTCTTGATGTCATCTTCTGCTCCAGTATTCAGTCTGGTCCATCTCTTTGGTCCTCAGCAAAGCACATCTGGGTTTTATCCTAAAATCTGCCTTTTAGGAGGAATCTCAATCTATGGATAGAATTAGGAAAAGGAGAAAGGAACTAAGGATTCTCAGAATATTTTAGTCTCAACTGGGTCTCACTGTAGGATTCTCAGCTTCATGCAAGCCTCCATTGAAGTGAATTTGCTATGTTTGGAAAAAAAAAGGTTGAGTGATGACATCATACATTTATGCAGCACCTTGAACCTTTCAAAGTGCTTTCTTTCCATTATCTCACTGGATCCTTGAGAGAAAGTGCTATTTTTATCTTCAGTTTTTACTAATTCTCAATATCACAGAATTTAAGAATTAGAAGGATCTTCAGCAACTGTCTTGACCATACATGAAAGGAATCACTGCTGTAATCCACCTAATAATTTTACAGATAGGGAAACTGAGATTCAGAAAGGCTCAGTGAATAACAAGTACCTTCAAAGATTTTGCAGTTACCATGTACAAGGGGAGGTTATTGTTTTTATTCTTCTTGACCCCAAAACATAGAACTTTCAGTGTTGGGTAAATGTTATAGAAAGGTGAATTTTAATTCAGCATAAGTAATGCCTTCCTAACTCCTAGCACTTAGTACAGTATCTGGAACATAGTAGTCACTTAATAAATGTTTATTAATAATTATTAATCTTATTCTATCCCTGAATGAAATGTACTACCTCTTGTGCTGAATTCCCCACTAGCAGAGGTATTTAACTATTAACTTGATGACCATTTGGGTAATTCATTATAAAAGGGATTTATGCTTTAAGTAAGAGTGGATAGAAATAACTACCGATCTCTTTTGATGTTTTAAAAGAGTATGATGAACCCCCACATTTTAGTGTAGAAATATGTAAAAAAAATGAAGGGGTCCAGGCATCCAAGGATGTAGGATCAAATTCTAATTCTCCTTCTTACAACCATTGATATTGGCCAATCCATTTTCTCTGTCTGAGTTTCACATTAGTCCCCTGTAAAATAAAATCATTGCAGCAAGGTGGTGGAGTGATGAGTGCCGGGGCTAGAGTCAAGAATAGTTAAATCCATTCTCACATATCTCCTACCTGTGTTACAGTGGGCAAGCTACTTAACCTCCATCTTTCTCAGTTTCCTGAATTGTAAAATTGTGCTAATTATATCTCCCTCCCAAGTAGGCAAATTATAATGTTTCTAAAGTACTTAATACAGTATCTGGTACATAGTAGGTACTTTAATAAGTCCTTTTCTCCTTCTGCTTTACTGGATCTGCTTAGACAAGTCACCTCACTAAATAATCCTTCAGTTTTCTTTTTTTTTTTTTTAATAGCCTTTTATTTACAGGTTATATGCATGGGTAACTTCCTTCAGTTTTCTTATTCACAAATGGATGAATCTGTGTTTGAACTCAGATCTTCCTGCTTTTTAGGTCTACTTTTCTATCCACAGCATCCTTAGCTAGCTGCCTGAGGAAAGTTCCCTTCATTCATATGCCCTCCCACTAGTACTGGCCACAGGCCCAGGAGGCCCCAAAGTAGATGGAAAGTCATTTTTCAAGTTGAAATATAACTAGAAATTAGGGATAACACTGATCTGTTTATACCCAGGCTTGCACAGAAGAACCCGTCTTTTTTTCTGGCAGAAAAGTGAAAATCTCAGTGCAATAAGAAGCTCACCTCAATAAGCCTCTGCTATTTTAGTTAATTTTGTTTTAAGGTCCCAGTTCAATTTTTGTACAAGAAAGTTTAGTGAGAGTGCATTACGATACTGTCTACATCGTGCTCAGAAATCCTTGAATAGAGAGGTCAATCGTCTTCAGAAAGCATGTTTGAATTATTCATTGATTACCAAAGCTCCGGGCCTTCGGTAGGGGGCATTTTGTCTCCTCTGGACTTCTGGAGTGAGAGACCAGGGTGGACTTGGGATCTGGAAGAAGGAAAGTGAAAATGCACAGCCTGCTCATGGCTTACATCCTTCCTTTTCATGTAGCATATGTCTTGTCTGTCTTTCTCTATCTCTATCACACACAAATACACAAACACACACATATATACATTCGGGACATTTGGCCTGAATTCGGGGAGTTGTGTTTGACAAGCAAACAACTTCTTGTCCTGGACTCCATGATCTAAGTGATGGTTTTCGAGACTCTCAGAATTTCGGAGTGGCGAAGGACCTCAGTAGCTTGGAGTCAGCTCACAGAGTTGGGTTCAAATCTAACTCTATTACCTGAGTGACCTTCAGTAAGCGGCTCCATCTCTTAGCCTCTGGTTCTTCAGATATAAAGAGGAGACAAAAATCAGTGAAGGGGCTACGTCACTAAGTTGCCAGCCTCCCGTGGAATATTGTATATCAAGCTTTTCAGACTTGAAAGCCCAATATGGAGCTGTGGGTATGAGGAAGGAGAAGAAAATAGAGGAACAATTTTAGCATCTCCTGGAGGATGAGATTTTGCCCTTTTTAGGCAGACTTCCTTGCTGCCTAGTAGAGCCATAATGAGAGACCATTCAAAATATAGGACATGAGCGATAATTATAAAAATAGCTCACATTTATGTAGCATTTTAAGGATTACAAAATTTCCACTACATAAGTTCCTAAATTTAATATATTCTCTCAACAGGAAGAAATCTGGACAAGAAAGGATGTTGCTCATCTTTCTATGGGCAGTGGAAACTGTGAGGAGGCTCGAGAGAGAGAGAAGCCTTGTCAACCAGAAGAAAGAGATTTCTTTAAAGAAAGCACAAACCAAAACAAACACAGCCATTTCAGAAGGTCACATAAGAAGCGCTGCAAATACGATGCTAATGGTTAGTATTCTGGGAAAACGATCTTGCAGATCCAGAATGTTAATACATTTATCGGGCTCTGGTTTCCAAGTCTGGCATTTTCTTTAGAAAGAACAAGTGTGTGGCTTCCACCTGGGGTGTTTGTTCCCAGCTCCTGCCAAGTGCTGCTTCCCAACTCCCCCTTTCCCCAGGAGGACCTCGGTGCTCAACCCCTGGGGTACTAATAAGAGAAATAGCTCAGGATTCACCTTGAATCCCTGGTTGACAATCGCACTATTTACATAAAATATTTCAGTTGCCTTAATTAAGTTAAATTGAGGGGAATTAAACTGGAAAGATCTGTTGTATAGAGCACTTATTCAAATGTAGTTTGCAATGGAAGGTAATAAGGTCAGCACAAAACTCTCATTATAAGCACCAGTTAGGTGGAGAGTAACTGGAGTCTGACTAATGGGCTGTTTTGGCGTGTGAAGTATCTCTTTTTGGGTGAGAAAGGAAAAGTGGTAAAGAAGGGAAAAACTGAGAGGGAACAACAGAAGGAAAACCAGGACACGGGGCTCTTCTTCCATTGCTAGTATATTGGAAACTGGTCATAAAAAAACAATGAGAGACAGAAAGAAACCAGGATTTTGATTTTTTTTCCTGGTGATAAAATCATGGTAAACCCAAGTCACTTTATTTAATAATCCAAAGACTTAAGTTTGAATCTTAGCTCTTCTACTTTGCAATATTTAGCCATCTAATAGGACCACAGATGTGTAAGGGACGTAAACAAAACCGAAGTACCAAGAAATGAATTGAATTATCCATTTAGAAATCTTCTGAGGCACGACTTGAACCCTACTCCCAATTCCTTATTGTGTCTAAGAAACTAGTTTGAAGTCAGATTCAAAAAGAAATATTTCAACAGATTCAAATATGGAACCATATCTCCTTAGATGAAATCTAATAATTCCACTTGGGATTTATTTCCAAAAGGGGTTTTCATATCTAGAATGTGAGAGGGCTGGATCAGATGGCTCTAAGGTCCCTCTCAACTCTAAAGACCTTAGTTCTAAACCAGCTTGTTCACATTGTAGTGTTTCTGATGATTTCTCAACAGGACCGCCTTAAAATGTGATCCATAATTAGGCTGACTCATGGCGCTCCAAGAATCATAGGGTTATAAATCTAGCCAAGGAAGGGACCTTAGATATCTTTTTATCTCACTTTCCCCTTTTTATAGACATAGAAACTGAGGTACAGGGAGGGTGAGTGACCTGGCTGCCGTTATAAGATCAGACATAACAGAGATGGGATTTAAAACCTAGTTTTTAAGATTCCAAATCTGTTTTTTTTCTTTCCATAGTCCTATGCTACCTAGACATTCTGTCCAACATAAAGCAAATTAACTCCATGGAGTGTGTCCAATCAGGAGAGCATATAGTTATCTTTTTGGGTGTCGGGGATTATATTTAATAATTTATCATCTCATATCTGGCTGTGCTAGCAATCCCACATATAAATTTTGTAATTTAGAAAGAGGTCTTGCTCTTCTCATCATCCCCGACCCCTTCTTTTATTTTGTTTGTTTTATTTACCACCCCTTCTTCCCAGTGAATTTAAGCGAAAAAATGGCTTGATGAATTAAAATCATGGGCTCTGTAGTTCTCTACACTTGAAGGGTATAAAGGGCATTGACTCTGGATTCAGAAAGACTGAATTTGAGTCCCAATTTTTCTGCTCACTTTCTGTGCAGCGTGGGTTAATTACTTTCCCTCTCAGGGTTCCAGTTTCCTCATTTTAAAAAAACACTAAGATTATCCTAGAATCACCAAGGTTCTTCACCTGGGGTCTGGGAAACTGCTGGTTTAATATTACAATCACTATATTTCATTAGAATTATTTCCTTTGTAATTCTACATGTTTTATTTTGTACATTTAAAAGTATTCTTTTGAGAAGAGCCTTCTCTGGATTGCCTGATCAAGGAGTCTAGGACCCAAAAGGGAAGAAGTCATGATACCTTATGAGCTTCTAAATCTATGTTTTATTCCACAATTGTTTTCATTTTAGGTTAGTTCATGATAAAAGTCTACATATAACCACAACTGAACCTGAAAACCCCGGGAGGGTGACCAGCTCTAGGCTACGCTAGTACATCATGGACTTTTAAGCCTCAGAGAGCCCCTTCACCTTGCTCCAAGCCATTCTCATGTAGATAAAACCAAGGAAGAAGGGGGTCTGCAGCACTAAAGATTCCCTTACCCCAACATCAGTCTGGAAGAAGGGCTTGTTGCTGGGGATACAAACACAGGAAGCAAACCAGTCTCTGCCTCAAGAAGCATGGCATTCTAATAGGGAAAGATGAATTGGGGAAAGATAGAGAGCCAGAAAATGGCCTGGTGGTCTGAGTCCCAAGAACACTAAGGCAAAGGCCTACTTGCCATAGCCCAAGGGGCCAAGGGCAGTCCCCAAGTCCACTGGGAAGAAGATGGTGAAAGTGTGTCAGAATGGCTTAGCAGTGGCTGCAAAGTGAAGAAGTTTCAAGAGCAAACTGACAGTCATATCTCTATTTCTCTCCTTCGTTCATTGTTAGTTGACTGGCTTTTTTTTTTTCCATCTCATTCACTCTCTCTTGACTTCCATGGCTTTGAACTTTGTGGTTAACTCCTGACTTCCTCCTTGCTCTTGGAACTGTGGGCAAATGATCCTGATTCAGGTTCGGTAGAGCTTTCTCCTTTCCCTTGTTTTGCCTTTTCTTGTTCTAGAATGAAAATCCTTGCCCTTGTCTGTAGAGTGTGACTCCCTCTTGGACTCTGTTAATTATTTCTTTCCTCCAGTATATCCTCGAATCATCTCAAGTGCAGGGAGGCAGAACATGTGGGGTATCAATTGACCCAAGATGGTCCTTTTTATTAGCTGGTAGAATGATGGGAGTCTATCCACTCATTCTCTCTACTGTGCTACCATGTTGGCTAAAAATTCCAGCATTATAATTATTCCTTATTATTCCTTTCATTATATAATTCTTATATATTATAATAATTGTTTCTAGAGGCTCAGAACCATCCCAGGTTGGCCTTGGGCAAAGAACATTGTCTCAGTACTATCTTGAATCCTGTTTTTTCTTTCCCCACCAGAGCTGTGATTTCAGTGGTATGGGAAAGCCCAGTAAGGTTTTCTCCCCGCAGTGCACCCAGCTCCCTTCTGAATAACTTGTCATCTTGGAGCATTTCTTAGGGCAGGAGCTGGGGAACCTCTGGCTTACCCATATAAAGTTCACAAAATCATTTGCTAAGATCACTGCGCCAATGATGATGAGCTGAAGGCTAGGTTTGACTATCTCCTATTGTTTGAGTTCTATGAGTTGATAATGACCATGAATGACGTTATAAAGAAAAAAAAAAAAAGTGGTTCCCATCCTTCTCTCACGGACACTGACAAGTCAATAATTGGCCATGGGTCACATGGCACTTAAAGCTTATGAGGGTCCCATAGGAAAGGTACCACATGAAGGTACCACATGATCCCAACTATAGAAAGAGTCTGGCAAATGCTCGGGAACTATGCAATGCTCTCCATTACATCCATTATCAAGGCCCCATCCACCATTATCAGTTAGGTTGAACTATATACCAGTTCATGTCAATAAAGCATGTTCTTGTTGGTGAGATAACTCTGGGCACCTGGGAGAGGGGGGAAAGCCAGACAGAAGTTTTCAGTCTGCTTGATGTGGGGGCCAGGTAACACTGTACACCTGGTAGTGAGAATGGAGTGAAAGGCGGCAGATAGGAAAAAAAAGAAAATAGAATTATAGGAAAAGGGAACAAGTGTGAGTCTCTAGAACAATAGCACAATTTTGCCGATGCCTGGAAATGAATCTTTGGGAAATTCCAGATTTCGCTATTTCCTTTATGCAACTTAACAGAACGATTGCTCCAAAAAATATTCTCTTTGTTTGCAAAACTAAACTTCCTTGCAGCTAGAAGAAGGTGACCACAGTCTGACTTACCTCCCCATGCCTTTTGGGGGAGAGGCAGAGGGTTACAGTTCTCAGAAGTCTATGATTAAAAATGCATTCCTTGGGCTAAAGACCACTGTTGTGAAGTTATGGGAACTTGGCCAGGGTCATATGATACATCAAACCAAAAGTCAATAGTTAAATTGTTTACTCAGATTGAAGTCTGCCACTTACTACACTGATGACTCAGGATGCTGTAGTTCAGGAGCACAAAATGTGCAGGCAAACTGTGGTTGCTTTCTACATGGCAGTGAAAAAAACATTTGGTTCTCCTGGTCTCATTTTCCACAGCTGTAACATGAAGGGTCAGAAGCAGGGTCTGAACTCAGATAATTTCCTAAATCAGAAAGTTATTTCTTTTCCCCAACGGATAATGGCCAAAGGATATGAACAGGCAATTTTATTATGAAAAAACCCCCAAAACTATGGATAGTCATATTAAAACTGCTCTAAATCATTATTAATTAAGGAAATCCAAATGAAAACGACTTTGAGACATCCTCTTATACCTCTCAGATTTGATATAATGATAGCTGCCCTTCACCTGGGGAATGACCAAGCAAGTTGTGTTATATTATTATGATGGAATATTACTGGTATAAGGAATGATGAGCTGCTCGATTTTAAGAAAAAAAAATAAAAACCATGGAAAGACTTGCATGAAAAAATGAAAAGTGCAATGAGCCAAGAGAATAATGTACCTAGTAATAGAAAAATTGTCCTAAGAACAACTTTAATGACTAATTCATCCTGAGTACCATAAATGCTCAAATAAACTACAAAAGCCCTCTAAAGGAAGCTGCCGTCCATCTCCAGAGAAAGAACTGACAAATAGAAACATGTATAGTAGGGTTTTGTGTGTGTGTGTGTGTGATTGTAGCCTCACTTGGTTGGGTTGGGGTAGGGAGAGAGGGAGAACAAACTAAAATGTACCATAGACAACAACAACAACAAAATAAACTTAGAAGCATGAACAGAAAAGCTGGATATCTTTTTTTTAATGTGTAGCATTTATTACATTGTTGTCTGGAATGGAAATTTATGGCTTTGCACTGAATTGTCTATCTTGTTGTGAACATGGAAATGTTCTTTCCCCCTGTTTTATATTTAAGTTTAAATTTAAGAAAGAAAATAAAAAAGAAAACTATTCTTTATTCATTGTTCCATACTCTTACTTCATGACGCTTCAATATAGATTAATATGTCAGATAATTTCAATTAACTAAACCAATCAATGAAAAAAAAAATAAGTGCCTACTGTTTGCCAGGCCCTGTGCTAAATACTGGGGTTATAAAGCAAGGCAATAAATATCCCTGCCCTCAGAGAGCCCACATCCTAAAGAGAAACCCTGTAAATGATTAGGAACATTCCAGAGAGATAAAAAAGCAGAAGGGCACCACGGCGGATGAGGCAGTGATTCTGGGGAACTGGGGGGCAGGAAGGGGTTCCTGCAGAAAGTGGTTTTTGAGCTGGTAAACAAAAAATATAGACCAATAATTGAATGAAGAAAAAGAACATTAAAAGCTGGGGGAGTGAAAAGGGTCTGGAAAAAGGAGCTGGCACCTGAACTAAGGCTTGGGAGAATCCAATGCTTCTAAGAACCAGTCGGGGCAAATGTAAGGGAAGGAGATGGGAAACCCCCAAGGTGAGTGGATTGTGAAAAGAAATCGTGTAAAATAAATCAGAAAAAGGAACCTGTTGGTAGATTGTTGATCTTGTTATCTGGGAAGTGAGGGAAACTGAAGACTTTTGAGAAGGGAAGTAAAGTTGGGATCTGTATTATTAACATTCATTTGACAGTTCTGTGGAGGATGGATTGCAGAGGGAAAGTTCATTTAGGAAGTTGTTGCAATAGTCTAAGTGGGGGATGATGGATACCTGAATTGGGTCCTTAGGAAGGCTCCTGTGGAGAAGCTCTTCACGATTATTTTAACTCACTCTTCCTAAGAAAAGATCCAAAGTCAATGTCTTTCCTCTTCCCCATAAACACTTGTTGGTCAACATACGTTAAAAGGACACAGGAGAGGCCCAAGAAAGAACAACGGCCCTAAATGTAGAGTCCCTGTTACTGGGTATGTTCTGGCCCAGGTGTGGCTGATTTTTCTGGAGCTGAAACAAGAGACAGATCAGTAAGGACGCAGCCATGAGCAGGGAGGCTCTTAGTGCCCTGCTTGGGAGCTGGCCCCTCCAGCTGACAGCAGTGCGTTTGGCTGGGTCAGGAAGGAACCTCTGGTTCTGTTCTAGTGTCACCATCCTCTGGAGGTTGGCTGTGAAAAGTGGAGAGAAGGCCTTGGGTGAGGAGACATCTTCCTTCCAGGAGAGAATATCAAGTCCTGGACCAGTGACCATGATCAAGGAGGATACAGGACAGAATGTAGAATGGAAGCCCACCTGAGACCCTCTGAGGAGTTACCTGGGGAGCCTCCCTTGGAGTGTGTGTGTGTGGGTGTGTGTGTGTGTGATAGACACAGAGACAGAGAGACAAAGAGAAAAAGGACAGATAGAGACAGAATCAGAGAGAGAGAGACAGACAGACAGAGAGACAGAGAGAGAGGAAAGAGAAAAGAGAGACAGAGAGGAGAGGGTGTGGGGAGGGTGAAGAGAAGGTATTGAACTGTTAGCTTTACTAATGATTTGACCAATTAGTTCTCTAGTATTAGTCAGGTGATAAATACATCTTGTCAGAAAGTTCGGAGTTTCAATCTTAGTCATTTGTTAATTTTGTGATCATTGTGCAAGTCATTTTCCTTCTTTCAAACCCAGTTTCCTTATCTGCAAAAGAATTATTACTGGTTTGTTGGAAATATGGGGGAAAGTCAGGAGTCACCTGAGCCAGCCTGCCCACCTTAGGGCTGATGCATATCGAATGATCCAGGTAGATAAATCGGGATATTCTCATCAGCAAGTTGGCTTTCAGAGAGTCAGTTGCTCAGCCCCACTACCTGTCATTTAGCTATACTAGAATGTAGAGCCCTGGCTATACTCACGGCTGAAGGATATCCCCACCCTGATGAAAGGGCAATTTGTTGCTGGTTTTCATAAACTTAACTAGGATCCCACCAGTCTTTTATAACATTCTTTCTTTGGGAAAATGTCCTCTGAATTGTGGGAGAAATGAACTTTTGTTCCTGGTAATTTAATACTTTAATGATTCACTGTGGTGTTGGTGGGGATATTCCCTTCCCTGATTTACACCAACATTCTTCCTTAACAGTCATACTGACTTTCTGGATAGATGTTCCCAGAACTACACACTCTTGACTTCTAGGCATTTTCTCTGGCTAGACCCCAAGCCTAGGATACCCTTTCTCCTTACTTCCCAGAATTCCTTTAAATCCCAATTAAAATCTCCCTTCTACAGGAGCCCTTCTCTATCCCCGCCTGATTTCAGTGCTTTTATCTAATTGTTTTCTCCTGTATATAGCTTACATTGTATGTATTTGTTTGCATGTTGCCTCCCCCACTAGATTATAAACTCCTGGAAAGCAGGAACTTTTTTTGCCTCTTTTTGTATCCCTAGTGCTTAGTACAGTATCTGGCCCAGAAGGTTTAATAAATATTTATTAAGTCATTAATAGATTAATATGGAAGATAATTATTTAAGGGTCACAACAAAAGCAAAACATGTCCTCCCAAGCCAGCCAGGTGATGAGCTCTGTTTATTTGGCAAGATTTGTCCTGAGAAAACAATTCTGTGTAATCCTTTTCTAAGCCTATAGCAGAAGAAGCACTCCATCTTGAAAGGACCTAATAGAACTGGTCTCACTAAGTCGTGTAATGCCCAAGACCATAGCCATGCCCCAGTGAGCCACTGAAGGGGGAATATTGGGGCAGGTCTGGAGCCCAATCCGGTTGGAATTGAGTGACATCTTTGTAGACTCAAGTGCAAGAGAATGCAAGCTCCTTGGGGGTAGAGACAGGATCAGTTTTGTCTCTGCATCTCATAAATTGCCAGGCAGACTTTCCAAATGCTTATTGAGTGAATGGATGCTCCCATGTAAGTTTAAGTTCTGGTATCTTTATTTAAAACCAGTCAGAAAAACGAGCTCTCCAGCTTTCCCCTGTCAGTCTCTAGTGAGCTCCACCAGGACAGTGAAGAACAAAGCCTTCTGGAGCCCTGTATCCCTAGGAATCACAGATATTCACTTCAGACCATCTGCCTGTGGCTATGAATGATCATCATCATATTATCTGTGGAACTGCTGTCAGAACAGAGAGATACCACACTGCTATTCTGAATTAGAGAAAAGACTGGGATTTTTTCTCTCCCAGGGCAGGTGTCTCTGTGTGAGATGAGGGCGACTGGAGAGAGACTGGTTCTTACTCCATTGGGATTGATGGGGAAGATGGGCCTGGGAGAATTACACCTTCAGTGAAATCCTTTGGGTGGCTGAGATAAGAATCAATGCAGGAAGCATCTCCTCCACCCCCAGGATGTCCTGGGACAAAATACCATCACCCCATGTTAGTTCAGAGGCTATATGAAAATGAAGAGAATTAAAAATGGAAGGAGAGGAAGAAGTATAAAATTAGGAACTAGTATCAATTCACCTACTTTGTTCTAATCACCCAATCAACCTAATATGTCCCAGATGCTCTGCTAAGCCCGGGGGATAGGAAAAAAAATAGGGAAGAGAGAGTCCCTGATCTCCAGGAGTCTAATATCGAATAAAGGAGATGACATGTAAACAAATACATACAAAGCAAGCTTTGTATGGGGAAAATAGTATATAACTAACAAAAGAAAAGGATCAGACTGAGAAGAGTTGGAAAAGGCTTCCTGCAGAAGAGAGAATGTTCATTGGTACTTAAAGGAAATCAGGGAAGTTGGAAGCTGGAATTGAGGAAGGAGAGCATTGTAGGCTGGAAGATAGCCAAAAAAATATTCCCAGAGATAAAAAAAAAAATTAAGCATTTTGTTTCTGAAATAGGGGAGAGATCAATATTCCTAAATCAGAGAGTACATGTTGGGGAGCAAGGAGTAAGAAAACTGTAAAGAAGGGAGAGAGACAGGTCTCTGCCAAACAAATAATTCTGGATTTGTTCTGGAGGGGAAAGGAACTCGCTGGACTTTACTGAGTAAAGAGCGGGAGTGAGATGATGAAACCAGTTTATATCCTTAAGAAAAATTGGTAGTGGCTGATTTTAGTGAAAATTTAATGGCTGAATCCAGGATGGACTGGAGTGGGGGTGAGATATCAGACAGGAGGAGGCTGTTGCAATAGTTCAGGTTTGAGGTGATGAGGGTCTGCACTAGAGTGGGAGCCGTGTCAGAGGAGAGAAGGGGGAATATTTGAGAGATGTTACAAATTGGTCTTTTCTAAGCAGTGAGTGTGTGTGTGTGTGTGTGTGTGTGTGAGTGTGAGTATGAGTGCATGTGTGTGAATGTGTGGTTGTGTGTGTATGGGTGTGTGTGAGTGTGATTGTGTGTAAGTGTGTGTGTGTGATTGTAATTATGTGTAAGTGTGTGTATGTGTGTGAGTGTGTGAGTGTGTATAAGTGTGTGTGTGTGAGTATGAGTGTGTGAGTGTGTGTGTGTGTGTGTGTGTGTGTGTGTGTGTGAGTGTGTGTGTGAAGGAAGAGACAGTGCATTATGAGATTAGAGTTCTGGTGAAAACCAAAGCAATCCACTCAAGAACTCTTGGAGAAGGAGCTAAAGATAGGAGGCCTGAGAATGAGGATATTACAGTTTTCCCCCAAAAAACCCCAGGATGGGGGCTGAGGGAGGCTGGTGCTGGTGTTTGGAATATAGATCCTGGCAGAATGAAGCAGGAAGAGAGGGATGAGTGAGAAAGGCATCTTGGGCAATAAGCTGATGGCCAAAGGAGGGGGAAAATGTTGCAAGCCACCCGTGGCACAGCTGGGAACGTGTTCAAGCTCTTATTTAATTAGCTCCAGAGTCACTGAAAGTAGCTTAATGCTAAAAATCAAATACTCTTATGTACAAGACAGAATGCCCTCCTGCTTCCCAAGCCACTGAGACTTAAGTCATGGCAAGGCCGCCCGTCTTGAATCACCGGCAATTAGAATTATCACTGTTTACCTCATTTAGAGTGAAAAATCAGAGCAGCTCCAAAGGCGGAGGAGGAAGAAAGGGAGAGGAGTAGATCAGCGAGAGGACTGCAGAGGCTGGAGAGAATGGTAATGAGCGTCTGGAGTCACTGAATCACTTGGACTCCATGGACTCCCAACCGGATTGTACCAAAGGAGGTTAACTTAATGAGAAGATCTGTCCCTGGTGCCCACGGCCTCGGAGCAGATTGGAGCTTGTTTGAATAGAGCCCATCAGGATGCAAGGGTGCAAAGCTGCTCTCCTGCCAAGCGTCCCCAGAAGCCTCCCATCTAATGCATTCAAAGCACATCACCTAAATCCTGCTTAAAGGGGGGCCGGCGTTAATCCCTCTGGGACCTCGCGTCCTTATAGAGCCACTTAGCAAGTTAATGTAATGTAAGCGTAGGGGCGAACGGCTGCAGGAGGAGCCCTGCCCCAGACATCTGGGCATTAGGGGCCCAGGCAAGCAAGAAATCCAGAAATATCAGTTTGAGCTTCTCTGCCCCCTCAAGGGAGACTCACGGGACACACAAGATATAAATAATGGGTCCAAAATGTCACACTGACAAGTGCAGACGTCGGTGCATATTATTAGCTTCAGTGTCACCTTCATCGTCACCATCATCATCATCATCTTCATCATCATCAGTCTCAGCCTTCCATCAGGACAAGAAACAGTAAAGTTAGGGAGGTTTTTTCTGTACATTATTAGAGCAAATGGGGGAGGTGGAAAAAGGAAGCCCCGAAGCTAAGTCCCAGAAGTAGGACAAGACTAGCTGTGGAACACCCGGGCTCTGGGCAGCCTCAGATCACTCATTTGTAAAATGGGGATAATGTTAGAATTCAAGCAAGTTTGTGAAAGGGAGACAAAAACTAAAAAGAAAACAAAACAAAACAAAGCCTATGAAAGGTGGTGTAGACTTTAAAGCACCAGCTAAATGCTAGCTATTTTTGTCTTCTTCTTTGAGTCTCTCTTTGGGTCTCTTTCTTGTGTTTGCCTTTGTCTCTGTTGTTCTCTGTCTGTCTGTCTGTTTTTTCTTTGTCTCTCTCTCTCTGTCTCATACTGTCTCACTCTGTCTTTGTCTGTCTCTGCCTCTCTGTTTATCTGTTCTATTTTTTTCTGTTTTTCTATCTGTCTCTGTCTCTCTGCCTCTCTCCATTTCTTTCTCTCTCTCTCTCTCTCTCTCTCTCTCTCTCTCTCTCTCTCTCTCTCTCTCTCTCTCTCTCTCTTTCCCTCTCTCTCATTCATATGCATGCAAACACATACCCTGTGAGGAAGGAGCTATTTTTCTCTCCAATTACCAGTTGGAGAAATTGAGGCAGCATTCCATAGTGGTTAGCACAGTTGCCTGAGAGAGTCCTGTCTCCTATAAATCATGTATTCCCAGAGAAGTCCCGCAGCCTTTCTCTGCCCAATTTCCTTTTTCATAAAATGAGAAGACTCAGCTATGGCCTTTAAGGGTCTCTCCAACTCTCATTCTATCGGTTGAGCATGAATATTGGTGAGCTTCTTGGAAAAGGAGGGAGAAGGACCAGGGAGACAGAGAGATAGAGAGCTAGAGAAGTGAAAGACAGAGACAGAGACAAAGAGAGACAGAGAAGAAGAGAAAGACAGAGAGACAGAGACAAAGAAGAAGAGAAAAAGACAGTCAGACAAGCAATGGACTATGGCAGAACATATCACATCCTGAGAAATACCATTGAATAACCTTAAATTTTAGACTTTGATTGGCCCTTCAGGAGTCTAGCTTTCAAGGCATCAAAGTCAGCTTCATTCTATGAGACCAGAATGGCACAAGAATGATGAAGGACCTTGGGCTTGTGACATACGTGGACTGGAATTGAGCATATTTAGTCATGGGAAATAGCTTATGGAAAGAAGGATAGATACAATATGGCAGAAGAGTCAGGCTTATTCTGATTGGCCCTGGGAGACAGAATCACAGGCAATGGGGGGAATTACAAAGGGACAAATCGATCCTCGATGTCAGGAAGGGAAAAGTAGAATCGTTTGTCTTAGATTAGGAGCAGAAAACTGGGGAAATAATTTTGCATCCAAGTGTTCTGATAAAGGCCGCATTTCTAAAATATATAGAGAATTGACTCAAATTTATAAAAGATAAAAGTCAAAGGATATGAAAAGGCAATTTTCAGATGAAGAAATTGAAACCATTTCTAGTCATATGAAAAAATGCACTAAATCCTCTATTGATCAGAAAAATGCAAATTAAGACAACTGAGATACCCCTGTGTGGTGAATGTTGGAGGGGATGTGGGAAAACAGGGACACCAATGCATTGCTGATGGAGTTGTGAACTGATTCAACCATTCTGGAGGGTAGTTTGGAACTTTACCCAAGGGGCTATGAAACTGCGCAGACCCTTTGACCCAGCAGTGTTTCTACTGAGCTTATATCCCAAAGAAATCTTAAAAGAAGGAAACGGATCCACATTTGCAAAAATGCTTGTGGCAGCCCTTTTTGTAATGGCAAGAAACTGGAAACTGAGTGGCTGCCCATCAGCTGGAGAATGGCTGAATGACTTATGGTATGTGAATGTTAGGGAATATTATTGTTCTGTAAGAGATGATCAGCAGGAGGATTTCAGAAAGGCCTGGACAGACTTATATGAACTGATGCTGAGGGAAGTGAGTAGAACCAAGAAAACACTGTACAAGGCAACAAGATTAAATGATGATCAGTTCTGATGGATGTGGCTTTTTTCAACAATGAGATGGTTCAGGCCAGTTCTAATGATCTTGTGATGGAGAGAGCCATCTGCTCCCAGAGAGAGATGAGGACTGACTGTGGATCACAACATAATATTTTCACCTTTTTTGTTGTTTGTTTGCATTTTGTTTTCTTTCTTATTTTTTTTCCTTTTCAATCTGAGTTTTCTTGTACAGCATGATAAATATGGAAATTCATATAGAAGAATTGCACATGTTTAACATATATTGAATTACTTGCTCTCTAGGGAAAGGGGAAGGGGGAAGGGAGGGAAAAATATGGAACACAAGGTTTTGCAAGAGTGAACATTGAACTATGTATGTGTTTTGAAAATAAAAAGCTATTACTTTTATAAGAATTGTTTGCCTTTTTTATTTACAAGATATATGCATAGGTAATTTTTCAGCATTGACAGTTGCAAATCCTTTTCTTCCAACTTTTCTCCTCCTTCCTCCCACCCCCTCCCCGAGATGGCAGGTTGACCAATACATGTTAAATATGTTAAAGTATAAATTAAATACAATACACGTATACATGACCAAACCTTTATTTTGCTGTACAAAAAGAATCGAACTCTGAAATAGTGTACAATTGGCCTGTGAAGGAAATCCAAAATGCAGGTGGATAAAAACAGAGGGATTGGGAATTCAATGTAATGGTTCTTAGTCATCTCCCAGAGTTCTTTCACTGGGTATAGCTGGTTTAGTTCATTACTGCTCTATTGGAACTGATTTGGTTCATCTCATTGGTGGAGAGGGCCACATCCATCAGAATTGATCATCATACAGTTTTGTTGTTGAAGTATATAATGATCTCTTGGTCCTGCTCATGTCCCTCAGCATCAGTTCCTGTAAGTCTCTCCAGGCCTTTCTGAAATCATCCTACTGGTCATTTGTTACAGAACAATAATATTCCATAACATTCATATACCACAATTTACCCAACCATCCTCCCATGGATGGGCATGCACTCAGTTTCCAATTTCTGGCCACTACAAAGTGGGCTGCCAAAAACATTTGTGCACATACAGGTCCCTTTCCCTCCTTTAAAATCTCTTTGGGATATAAGCCCATTAGTAACACTGCTCGGTCAAAGGGGATGCACAGTTTGATAACTTTTTTAGTTCCAGATTGCTCTCCAGAATGGCTGGATGTAGAATTGTTTGTCTTAAGAAACTGTAGATTCTCTTGCTCCTTTGGAACTCTTCAAGTAGAGGTTGGACAACTATTTGTAGCTATGCAGTAATGGAGATTCCCTCGGTGTATTGGTTCAACTACATGACCCTTTCCAGGTCTCAGATTCTGGAAGACTAGATTATCTAGTTCAAGACTGAGAAATTTGGAGTCAAAATATCTGGGTTCAGCTGCTATCTCTCCCCTTTAAAAGTTATGTGAGCTTGAGCAAGTAACTTCAGTTTGGCAGACCCCACTTTCCTTTTTTGTCCAATGAAGGACTGGAGTAACTGGATCCTTGAAATTCTAGGCTTCCATGAAGGTTTTACAAGTTGATCTATTTGTATTCATTAACTCTATGCAAGGTGTTTCTCTAATATCAGTTTTTTTTTCAAATAGTCATTTTTAAGCTGACTCCACTGAAGTGACCGTGAGTTCAGACAAGTTCTGCTAGACCCTGCCAAGCTGGAAAGACTTTTCTGCTGCCAAAATGGGAACATCGGTCTTTAAACTCCAGATCTGCAGGCTCTCTGTTGCCTGGGAGTCTCGGGTCTTCAGAGAACCATAGAGTTAGGGGGCTGGAAGGAGCCAGAGGCCATTTAATCCAATTCATAAACCAATCAGAAACACTCCCCACTATAATATCTCTGATAATTGATAGCCCAGACTCTAAGGAGCTCCAAGAAGGAAAAAACTCAGGCAAGCCAGGACTCCATGGAGGTATATTCTGGTTTGACCCCAGTGATTCTCCCCAATGGCTTGATGACATACTACATTTGGAGAGGTTGGGATTTTTGCTGGAGGGTGCCGCGCTACCAGTGAGACCTTGGATCTCTAAGGTAGTAAAGCTCTGAGAGAGAAGTTACTTAAAACAACTCAGGTGAGATTTCAGTATTACTGTTGGGAGAATGATGGAATCCCGCCAGCCCTTAAACATACCGGATAAAGAGTTGGCTCCTGCCTACACCTACTCCGAAGGCTGACTAGCCCAAAGTCTGGGACATTGGTCCTTCTGGGTATTTTTCTAACAGTCTCCCCACAGAGGAAGATAAAACCCCCAAACTGTCTCACTGAGCAGTTATTATGGTTTTCCCATCTGCCCCACCATTCCCAAAATGTCAGGATGAACCTCTCCCACCTCGATTGCCCATCTGGCTTTTGTTTTTTTCTCCAGCACAACAGATGAAATCCCCCACTAAAAATTCCTATTTTAGAGCCCTGGGCCACAGTACAGAACCTGGTCTGCCTTCCTGAAACCTTTGCCTCTGATAGAATAAGCAGAGATCTAGGCCTGTCTGGGTCTTCAACTTAACAGTTCTGATTAGAACTCTGGGAAAAAACCAAAGAGCAACATTCGGGAGTCTTGGGTTTGAATCTAGCCCAGAAACTCACCAGCAGTGTGTCCATGAATAATTTGCTCTTCTTTATCTAGCAAATGGGAAGGGTTAAGCTTATGCCACTTTCCCCAGAGGGTTATTATAAAGCAACCTTTGGCAGTCTTGATCACCACACACTTGTGAAGTTTTTATATAACACACACTCACTCACACATACACACACACAGATACACTCACACACACACTCACACACAGACACACTCACACATATACACAAACTCATACATTCCACAGGCTCATTTTGCGAGAGAAATTGTGTGAAAATAATGAGCTTTCCCAACCATCACTATCTTCTTCATCACAGCCATCATTAAACACCTACAAACTGCCATGTTCTGAACTCATGATTCCACCAGGATTTGGTAACTTGGAGGATAAAATTCTGCGGACCTCTCAGTTGCCCAATTCAATGGCCTTTTCTCTGTCTCTTTGACCTCTGCCAGCTCTGACAATCCTGACCATTCTCTTTCTTTATCCTCTTCTGGTCAAATCTTCAGGATATTCCTCTCTTCTGGTTCTCCTCCTCCGATTAGAACACTCCATCTGCCTCCTTTTCTGGATCATCATCCAATTCTAACTATAGATGACCCATAAGGGTCTGTCCTCCTTCTGTACTACTTCACTTGGTGATCTCATCAACTTCCATTGATTGAATTACCCTCTTTATGCTGATAATTTTCAAATTGGCTCCTCCTGACCTAAGTTCTTCACAGGCCTCCAGCCTAGGAGGCCCAACTTCCTTTCAGATTATCTCAAAACAGATGTTCAGCAAACTTACACTCAATGTGTCAAAAATGGAACTAATTATGTCTTCCCCTAACTCCTCCCCTGCCCCACTTTCCTGTTACTATTGAGGGTGCTTTACTTGCTCTAAGAAACATAGTTTGATGTAACAATGCTAATATTTAGCACAAAATTAGCACAATAGCACAATTACTCTTACCTCCCAACCCTGATAATTAATGCTTATTATTTGTAACAACCCTTTACTTAATGACAAGTATGAATTTGATACTAAAAGAATCCATGATTTTTTAATACAATGCAATTATTCCTCCTCTGATATAGATCTCAATCAATCTTTACTTTAACTCAATGGTTTTTATGAGATCTCTGGATCTGCCCTTCCATAAAACTCAGCCACCTCTTAGGAAGATTATTCAGGTCTGCTTGTAGTTTTTATGAGATCTCTGTATCTTCCCTTTAATAAAACTCAGCCTCCTCTTAGGAAGACTATCCAGGTCTGCTCCAGTTTATAGACATTATTTGGTCTTACTTTGGTGCATTTGTAGTTTCTCCCTTGGGTGAATGAATGCAAGCTACTTAAGGGTAAGGAACTACTATGGTTCCATCTTTTTACTCCCAATACTAAACTCAGTCTCTGTCAATAATAGGTATGCATTATGCATTTTCTCACTGATTCATTGGGTGGGATTTAAAAACTGATTTTTAATTCAGTTTAATCAACTTACTCTCTCACTGTTCCTTCCTCTTGCAAAGTTACTCGAGTAACCTCAGAGCACTTGTAATTCAATTCTTCTTATGATTTGAACCTCCACTCTTGTCTTTTGACATGGACCTCCACATTTGTAAAATCCCCCCAACCCAAATTCTGGAGAAATTAGTTTAACCTAAAGATTGCTGAGAAATTATGGTACATCTCTCCAATCTCTCTTCCTTTCCATAGGCTACACCCCTGTATTCTGTGCCATCTAGTTGCCAAAGTAAAACCTCTTCCAAATTAAAAATTCTGGGATTCATTAAAGTGATATTTCTAGAAAATCAATTAATGATCCTTTGCTTTATCTTTAGATGTCAAACCTCTTTTCATTTGGAATGATATTTGGTACTGTAAAATGTAAGCTGCTCATGGGCAAGGCGAATTTTTCCTTTGCCTATTTCTCCAGTGTTTGGTACAGGACTTGTCACACTATAGGACCTCAAAAATGTTGGTTGAATTTATTTCAATTCATCCAAGTTGGTGAATTATTTTGATTTTTAATGAATCATCTATATTCCCTCAGCAAGCCTAGAAAGAGACAGAGAGACACAAAGAAAGAGACAGAGACAGAAAGAGGCACACACAGACATACAGAGAATGCACACAGAGAGACAGAGATAGAGAGACAAGACAGATAGAAATAGAGACACACAGAGAAAAGAAGAGGGAGAGAAGAAAGAAGAAAGAAGAAGAAGAGGAGGAGAAGAAGAAGAATCAGGAGCAGAAGCAAAAGAAGCAGAAGGAGAAAGAGAAGGAGAAGGAGAAGGAGGAGGAAAAGGAAGAGGAGAAGAAAAAAAGAAGAAGAAGAAGAAGAAGAAGAGGAAGAAGAAGAAGAAGAAGAAGAAGAAGAAGAAGAAGAAGAAGAAGAAGAAGAAGAAGAAGAAGAAGAAGAAGAAGAAGAAGAAGAAGAAGAAGAAGAAGAAGAAGAAGAAGAAGAAGAAAGTTAAGGTCATGTCTTTGTTCTGGGGATTTTCATGAGTAAGGTCAGTTTTTAGTGACTGATAAATAGAACTTCTGAAGAAAGAAAAAAATGCAATTTATTGGCATGAGCGATGAGAAGGGGAACAGAGGGAGAGAGAAGGAAATTGTAAGAATGGGGGAAAAAAAGAGAAAATGGTAGAACCAGAAAGGAGTAGAGAGGGAAAGCTGAAAAATGAGGCAGAAAAAAGCATGGTCCAGGGTATAGAAGGAAAGAAAGAAATGGACAGAATTGGATGACAGGAGGAGGAATTAAGTAAAAACCTTAATGTCTTTGTGAGTGATTTGAGGGCTTGGGTCTTCAGTTTGAATACAGCAGCACCAGTAGCCAGGTTTTGGACCAGAGGCAACTTTCCCAAGATGGACGGTCATATTGATGTCCACTCTAAGGTGTCCTTATGTCTTTCTTTCTCCAGGCTCTAACGGAGGCTCATATACTGAAATGTTCTTGAAAGTGCTGGCTTTCCTGGCTTCTCTCCTTCCATAGAACTAAAAGGCAACTAATTACCCAGAAGAAAGGGAAGATGATTTTGAGGGGAATCATCTACTGAAAGCTGGAAGAACCCTAAGAACTCATCTAACTCAACTCTTGCATTTCACCACTGAGGAAACTGAGGCTCCACAAGTTTGACCCATAACTCACTGAAGACACTATGTAGCACAACCTCATGTCACACTTGAGGAAACTGAGGCAAACAGAGGTTCCACAAATTCTTCATGGTCACCAGCTGGGACCAGCATGGTCACCAAGGCTACATTTAAAGACAGGTCTCCCTGACTTTTGCATTCTGTCCACCGGTTTATCCCATTAGCTGCTGCTGACCCTAATTCTCTCTGTGCTTAGCCAAGGTCATGCAAGGAGAAACTGGTAGAAACAGCTTTTCAACGTTCCATGAGACTGGACTTAGTGGATTCACTTCCTCCGACTAGTCCTTCAGAGAAACTAAGAGCCAGTTGTCTTATTACAAGAGCTGAGGGGAAGAGGGAGGGCTGGTGGTTAGAAATATCTTGGGTCCAGCAGCTGCTCTGAAAGTCAATTAGCCAGTTAAAAATACTTTTCCTTCTAAGCTTTTTTGGGCTTGTTTCCACTTTTATGTGGAGCAAAAACTTCTGAAGGATTGTCAGGGGGTCAAGGTCACCTCCCGTTTGAGCTCTGCTACATCTCGGGAGGCCACGGATGCCTAAGCCAGCCTCATCTGGCTCACGAAGCAGGAAGCTGGGGCATGTGGGGGATTCCTCAAGCTGGACACCTCAGGATGCTCTCAGAATAATTGCTCTTACCTTGTCCTTTTTACTGGAGGTCAATAAATGAAGAGACGAGGCGAGAGAAAAAGGATGCAATTAGCATCAGCTGATTGACAGTTGCCATGTGGATAGCCAGATGCTGAACAAAAGGAGCTGCCCACCCATCATGAACTCCTTGGGATCAGATTGTCATTTACCTCTCTTGGCAACCTTCCTACTTAGCACAGTGCCTGACATACGGTAGATGTTCACTAGGTCTTTATTGATTGATTTCCACAGTCCAGCTTGGATATTACCAGTGGTAAAAGGAGCATTGGATGAGATCATCCAGCCACTTTCTTTGTTTGGGAGATTAAATACAAGTTGAGTACAGTTGAGGGCCAAGAAGTCAAATGATTCTGGGGAGAATAAGTTAACCTTGGATTTATAATGTGTTCCCTTTGAGGTCTCAGGAGCTACCCAAATCAGATGTGCTGCAGAGAAAATACATGTCTCTGAGATTAGCCTGATCAGAACATCCTGGTATGGCAACATGTTCTAAGCTACCGGAGGCTTCCTTCAAGAGAGAAATCAGGAATAGCAATAACAGTAGCCTCAGAATACAGATCTCGGCCTCCAGATCTGGTTCTGCCTCTAACTGTATGGTCCAGGCCAAGCCATTCACTGAGCTGAACCTACTTCTACATTGTTTTAAATTCCCCAGTTCCATATAAATGGTAAACCGCTATAATTAATAAATCAGCAAACATTTCCTGTCTTCTGGGGCAGAAAGAAAGAAAGAAGAATAGAAAAGAAGAAGGAGAGTGGGTAGTAAAGTTCTGGACATAGAGTCGGAACATCCAACTTCTGTGTAAGGCGTTTTCTAGACACATGACCCAGCCAAGTGACTGAATCTCAGCATCCTCAGCCATAAAATCAAATATAGAATGAACTGAAGCACACACTCCCATTCAAAGCTGAGCAAGATCTATGGGTCTTATGATTCCTTCATGGTCTCAGTGGAGAGGTTGAGACCGAGGCTTATGGATAAGCTGAGACCCTTTCTCAGGGAGACGGTGGTATGGCCAGGAAGCTTTCAGACTGGTTGGTACATTGAATGTGATGATACAAAGCAAAACAACACCAAAAACTGCTGTTAGCTACTCGCTAATGTATTTAGTTATCACAGAGGAAAGATTTTAAAAGGGAAAAAAAACAACACTTTCTGAAATTCTTGAAGACAATTATAATCTTTCTTTTTAAAAGATGAGAATAAAAAGCCTAGAGTGAAGGAAACAGGGAATTATAAGGGAGAAAGGAAAAAGATGATTTGAGCTTTGAGATAATCTTCAAATCATTTGAAGGACAATTATTGTTAGTGTCCAAGACAATCAACATTAGAAGAAAAGAAAAGATGAACCTGATCCACGATATGGGAATTATCTCAGGACAAGATGGTGTTCAGGGACTCAAAGGGATGAGGGCTCTTGCAGACTTGAAAAACTAGTAACAAAGTAAAGGATCAGATAAAATGCGATGGTGTGACTTTTCTTCCTGACTGTGAATTCTGCATGGTCCCCTGCCCCTCGAACTCTCTGGTCTCCTATCTAGGGGTAAATCTGACTATTTCCTTAGACTTACTTACTTGGCCAACTGGAAGAGTAGGCTAGATAGACTGGAATAGAAGTAATTGCTTCTAGCTACAGTCACAGAAAACTGAAATGGTTCATTTTTTAGAATGTTATTGAAGTAGACATCTGGACTTGGAAGGGTCTTTAGAAAGCATCGAGCCAAACTCATTAATTTTGTAGATGAGACAGAAACAACTTTTCCAAATTCCCCCAACAAGTAGATGGAGGAACTGAGCTTTGAGTCTAAGAACACGACTTTGATTTCAGTGTTTTTTTGGCCATATCCCACCACCTCTCAGTGGTTTGAGGTGCTTGAGATATTTGGTAAAACTCCAACACCCTAATGCTTCAGGTAAGTCCAAAGCCCTAGGGATGGGAGTCATGGGTCTGAATATCATGGGCTCCAAACACCTTCATTTGGATACATCATTTAAGTGACTTAATAGTTTTGTTTTACTAGCTATCCATGCAGTTCCACCTATAGGTGTGTGCTATAGGCATCAAAGTAATGGAACGATATTTGACCATTTGGGTTTGTCCTGTCTGATCTCTTCTGCCCACATTTCTAAATAAATGACTTATTCTGGTCACAAAATCAGGAAAAGTTTTTTCTGGAGTGAAGGAAGAAGGGAGTTATAAAGGAGAAGAGAAAAATAAGATTTGAGTTTTGAGATAATCTTCAAATCCCTTGAAGGACAATTATTAGTGTCCAAGACCATCAGGTTACTAAGAGACAAGATTTGAATCCAGGTCTTTAAATCTAGCTCTCTATCTACATCATCCTGCCTTGCTATTTGCATATGTATATTTATACCCAATATGCATATACATATTCACATAGAGAAATGTATTTATACAGGCATGTATACGTTATATACACAAATATATATCCATCTGTATGGAGATAGTGAAATCTGGCTAGACAGGCAAGGAGACTTGATTTTAAATCTCACTTATTCATCTTATCGCGACATGCAAATTAAATGGAACAGACTAAAATAATGAATTTATTGACATATAATACACTTTACAAATTTCTACAACTTCCAAATGCTTGTAATTTAGTAGAGCCTCTTTTTATTGCAATTTGTTTTTACAAAAATTTAGCACTGAATCCTAAAGATCTGATTCACATTTCAAAGTATTTTTTTTTTTTTATCATGAAACTATATTTGAATCACTTGGGACCTAAATATACTTTTAGTAGTCCATTTTCCCAAGTCAAGCCTTGAGTGTAGCCCATAGATTCTGGGGAGATTTTATATCAGCAAAGCTTCAGAAAATTTAGTATTTTCAATTTTAGCTACTGGATAAATTTCTGAACTTTTCATAGCATGAACGGTACAAGGTCATACTCTATCATTGTCTGGGAATTTCCAAAAATCCAGAATACTTTTACTTTTCAGAGTATCGAGATATTTCCCATAAAGTTTATTGTCTTAATGCAATGCAACGTTCTAGCTACACAAAGTAAACATAAAATTAAATGCCCAGCAACATATTTGGATGGGGGATTTACAACCTGATAAAAAATAGTGATATCTAAATAGGCTCACCTGATCTTCATCTGACAACAGCCGTGGTACAAACTTGAACTTTTTTAAAGGAAATTTCATCAATAGAAATGACTTTTATGCTTGCTTCAATATTCTAGTTTTTGGCGTTCCTGTTTTTGTAATATATACACATATATATGTGTGTGTGTGTGTGTGTATTTTCCCTTCATAGTAAAGATTAGTAGCCTGAAGCAGGGACATGGCAGACGGGGTTCAAGATGGAGTCAGGGTACAATCTGGAGAATAACAAAGACATGACTCCCTAGGCCTCCTCCTTAAAATGGAGGTTCTGGGATGTTCTGTGCATCAGTGGGAGAGGCTACAGAGTTCTGGATACTTTCAGTGTGAGTCTTGGGAGGACAGAACTGTCAGCTTGAATAAAATCAGGAGTGCAGTCCCATGGATTCTTGGGTTAGGTAATACAGACAGACCGGGAGCTGAATCCAGAATTACTGGATTTTTAAAAATCAATTAATGAAATAAAGCAAACATTTCCATAACAGCATAATAAAAAAAATTACACATAAAACTGCAAATTTATTGTTTACAACTAGCTATTCTTTCAAATATATTAAAAAGTTGTTATGTAAATTTCTTTTACCTCTTTTTTCTTCCCACTGCCAACCCTAGAGTTGGCTCTCATTAAGACGCAAATGGGTATACACACACACACACACACATACACACACACACAATGTACACATTATATATTACATATATATTTCTATTTATCAATTATTTTGCTGGATAAAGATAGTGTCTTTCTTCTTACTTTTCAGAAAACTTGTGTATTTATAAGAGAAAAAATAATTTATTTACTCAAAATCATTCTTAAAAACAGCATTTCTGTCATGGTATATAATGTTTTCCTAGTTCTCCTCTTTGTGCTCTTTGGTATTGCATGCAAGTCTTTCCATTTTTTCTAAGATCATTAGAAAACTTAAGATCATTAAGTTGAAATTATAAAGACCTTTAATTGACCCCAGGCTTTCCATAATAGCAAAGACACATCTATTGTTTTTTTCATCTTAACATTTTATTGATGTTGACATAGGGTACCTAGACCAAGAACACCATTGCTTCTGAAGAACTAAAGATGAGTATCTTACAATTAAAATGGCACATCACATAGTGGGAGGCTGCAACACATGATTGATAGGAAGAACAGAAAGTGAGCAAAAACTATACTATCAATAAATTGTACAGTAGTGAGGGGAGACGGCTGGAGACGTGGTGAGAGCGAGACCCTAAGGTCATAAGTAGAGACTGGTCATACTATTCCATTTGGTACCTAGTGGCGTCAAGATCAAGGAAGAAGAGGAAGCTCACAGAAGGTAGCCTTAGTGGAGACCTTTGTATGGATGGAGACCATGAATGGGATAGCAAAAGAAAGGCAGGGAAAGATGGGCTGTGATCTGCATCATTGAAAGGAATTCCTCTAGCAAGACTCTGGATCCATTTGAGGTTCAGATCTGTAGATACAAAGATAAATAGATACATAGATATAGAGATAGTTAGATACATAGATAGAACATAGATGTTTAGATACATATATAAAGATACAGTTAGATGAATGGATAGAAATGGATAGATAGATAATTAGATTAGATGGGATGGATACATATATAGAGAAAGATAGATTGATGAAGAGATGGATAGATAAATAACTGGATAAATAGAAAAAAGATATAATTAGATATATAGAGATGGATTTTATATATATGTAAATATATATAAATACATCTAATCTCTCTATCTCTATATAGAGAGATACAATCAGATGGGTAGATGGAGATAGATTTTATATATATATAAATATATATAATCCATCTAATCTCTCTTTATCTATCTCTATATGTATAGAGATAGATATAGAGACATACACTTAGATATGTGTGTGTATGTGTGTGTGTGTGTGTGTGTGTGTGTGTATGTGCGTGTGTGTGTGTTATGGAGAGATAGGGATAGATTAGAAACCTCCATCTATCTGTTTTTTTTTTTTTGTTGTTGTTGTTGTTTGTGTGTGCTGTGTACATATATGATCACACGGGTACAGACGTTGTACATATTGACTCACTGTCCTTGGTTTTAATTTATAGTTAGTTATCTAGAAACTCGGGTTAGTGGCTCTTGAATTTAAATTGTTTCTAAACAAGCTTGAGTTTGACATAAGTGTAGTTAATAGCATAATCTTAGAGTCGAATGGGACCTCAGAGGCCAGCAAGTCCATCCCATATCTGAATAGTGAATGAACGAGTCAATCAACAAGCACATTTATGGTTTTCTTGAGGAATTATCACCTGACTCTATGTAACGATCTCCTGTGATGTGTGACCCATTGCCTATTGAGATAGCGTATTCCAATTTTATGGCTCTCGTTTTTTAGAATATTTTCCTTTTACTCTATTTGTGTCAATGAGCCATCTCTAGTGTGGGGAGAGGGAAGAAAAAAAGAGGTAAAATAAATTTACATGACAACTTAGTAATATATTTGAAAGAATAACTAGTTGTAAACAATAGATTTGCAGTTTTATGAGCAATCATTTTTATTATCCTGTTATGGAAGTGTTTGTTTTATTCCATTAATTGATTTTTATTAGAGAATCTGCGCTCATCATTCCTGATTTTGTCAATAAGCTTGAAGCAGGTTGAGTTTAGTCCTTGTTCAGTACAACAGCCTCCAAATAGCGAGAGCTCTGATAGCCTTTCCCCTTGGGTGCCTCTTCTGCAGGCCAGTTGATGCTCACAAGCTTTGGGGAGTCTCCTCTCTATTTCAGTCACCTTCCCACACAACGGCTCCAGTTGGTGAATGGTTTTCCTGAGACGCGGCATCTAGGCCTGGATGCAGTATGTCCCTTGATGAGGGCGGCATCCCAAACCCTAGAAAACGAGAACTCCGTCTCTCTGGGCACTATGGTTCTCTAATATAACCCACAACAACTTTAGCTTACTAGACCGTCCCCTCTCATGCTGGGAGAACACCAGTGTGGTGTGTGATTCCACCACCTAGTGGGCAAAATGTGACATTCTGAAACTGTTCCCTATTAGTTTTATTCTGCATTTAACTAGTGGTTTGGATTGATAAGGAATTCTGATGAAATATGATTAAACTCTCTTTGGACATCCAATGAGAGGCAAATTTCCAGTTGAGGAAAAATCTGAAAATAATGATTATTGTGAGTGGAATGGGCTTTGGTGGACTTCCTAAGAGTCTCTTCAAACAGAGATTGGAGTATAACTATTTGTCCTTGTTGAGATCTCTGCTGGACCTCCGAGGTCCTGACTGTTGGAAAGCCTGGCATTCTGTGGCAATCCCAGAGAATGTGGACTTCTGGAACCTCAACATCTTTCTCAGAGTTAATTGTTGTTTGGTTAGACTTCTCTCCCCTGTAGACTTGACTTTTTGCCTCCAAATGTTCAGTTTCATATTTATTTAAATTGTATTTCACCTTATAACCTGTTAAGATCTTTTTGGATGCTGGCTTTGTGGGGGATGGACAGTGTGATATGGTCTAAAGTCCCAAGATCTGGATTTAAATCTCAGGTCTGGCAATAACTGTGTAGGTGATCTAGAGTCAAAGGATCTAGATCCTTTGTCTTAAGATCTATGAGTCCACATAAAACTTATATGGCCATAAATAGTGTCCAGATGCAGTCTGAGGTAGATGTGGGTAATTATTATCTGAGGTCTGACCCATTTCTGAGGAAAGGGGAAGAGTCCAGGTAGGTGCCTATACTACAACCAGCATGCTGGCTAGGAGCACAGCAGGAAAGCCCAAGGAGAGCCCTGAGTGTGAGAGATACTGACCTAGCATTATGTCTATGTCCCCAAAGCAGTTAACATTTCTATTCTACCAAGAAGTCCAGCTCAGAATAAAAGCCACTTTCTTGGTCACTAATCCTTACCTTACCCTCACCGGCTCAATTTCTACCAGAAATTTGCCAACCACTAAATACCACATATACTAAAATAATACAAAAAAAACTTCTACAAATAGCGAATAACTATTAAGACCCATTCATCCAAGCAAAAGAGCAAAGGGAAATTGGACACGTTCTCCGGGTGGGAATACCCCAGAAAATATATAAGAGTCCATAAACACTTTTCTGAGAGTGAGATGAGATCTCAATTTAAATCAAAATAGAGATCTGGATCTGAGCCCAAGGGAAATTCTCCTCAAGAGACAGGCAGAAATCCAGGATTTGCTGGCCTTTTGGCTACTTCTATGTGTCTGTTGTTCCCAAATTATTGTTTTTTCTCTTTCCTGGACTCCATTTCCAACCTTCCACATGTTTCTTCCCCAAAACTCTCTCATCAAGTCAGTTCCTTACACTAATACCCAATGTCACACTCATCATTCTCTCCAACAGTCCACAAAATAACATGCAGAAGCAGACAAAAAGTCCAATGTTCAGGTGGAAAACCGTATTACACCGGTAAAATGAAGGGTTTGGACTGCATGAACTTTGAGTTCCCTATCAGTACTTGATCTTTGATCCTTTGATCCGGAGGTTCTGTCGATGACAACAAAATAAGCATTTAGTGCGTTCATCTAATTTATTATTGGAAAAAATGTCAAACTGAAAGGGGTCAAGGGTAACTGTACATTTAAAACATTTTTGAGACCATGGGGATAAAGATGGTATAGTTGAGGAATCTGTTGATAAGGAGTATGATGAAGTGATCATGGGTCAATGTTTTAGGTAGGAACAAAAGAAAGAGAAGGAAAATCAGAGACAGAGAAACAGAGACACACACACACACAGAGAGAGAGAGAGAGAGAGAGAGAGAGAGAGAGAAAGAGAGAGAGGAGACAGAAAGAGAAAGAGACAGAGAGACAGACAGACAGTCAGAGAAATCTTCATAATTCCTAGAGGAAATTGTTTCTTCCAAGGACTCACTCACTGTTTACTATGATATCCATTTCTTCAGCTAGATACAGTAGATAAACATCCTTGATTATATTCCAAATTCCAACTTTCCAGTCCTGTCCTCTAAATCCAAATTAATTCCTCTGTCATAGCTCAAAAGAAATTCAGAGGGAAAAATGCACATCCTGTACTCCATTTGTTCTGACATCCATAAATGGTAAGTTTATAATATTCATTTTTATCCCGCTAATCTCTTCAGAACATTCAGGCTGGAGTTGTCATGAATTAGAGCAGGTCACCTGCAGCTTGACCTTTAAAGCACTTGGTAATGGATTGCATGCTCAGCTGTCAGATGCTGGCTCTTCACTATTGTCTTCACTAAAACATGGTCCTGAGGCAGGAGTCAGGGGCTCTCTCTCCCAGTTCCCCATTTTTCCATATACCTGGGTACCATCTAAGAGCAATATGGGATGATGTCGCAACTGAATTTGATGGAGTAGCGACACCTTTCTGTAGAGAAGAAAAATTGGGGGAGAGGAGCAGAAATGGGGGTAGTGGGGGGGGAGTAGATTGCATTTGAATAAATTCAGAAGAACCAGCAAAAGATGCAATTGGGAGACTTCAAGGTTTGTTTGCCAGGTTTGCAAAAGGAGTTCATAGCAACAACCTAAGAGTTCATCTAATTTTATGTTTACAAGTGCCAACAAATTTCTACATAATAACCCAACTGTGCTCATCCCCCCAAAAAAAAAAAATCACCCAAACAAAGCAAAACAAAATAAAGAAAAAACAACACAAACAACAACAACAACAACAGGCAGTTGTAGGTTTGGTCCTAAGAGCAGTTTTGCTGCTCCCAGAGTCCTGCTGGTAACTCTGTGGTTGACTTTCCTCCTAACCCCTTAGTTCATGAACCCCTTCCAGTGAGCTTCTCCATAATAATCTGCCAGTAGATGCAGTTAGTTCTTTAGTAAAGGCATTCTCTCAAAAGGAATAACAAAAATAATGTTTACAAACATTTCTCCCCAAGTAAGCCGCACACTCTCCTATAAATACAGATATGTGGAAAAGAATAAAGTACAATAATTGCACACATGTAAGGAATATTCTTGGTCAAAAGTTCTCAGAACTCCAGAACTGTAATATTCCTGTGTTGTTTTATTCTCTGGATGGTTTTCTTGAAGTTCACGGCATGCTGTACTGTTGGTGATAGAAAATCCATACCCTTCTTCAATCACGTTGGCTTCCCACATTACATGATTTATTTGGAAGTCTTGGAAAATGAATGACTTGAGACGAAGATAAGAATATGGCCCATGCTCTAGAGGCAAATTTCTAATTTTTGTTTGCTAGTCCACGGAAATGGAATTATTTAATCCTTAGATTTTCCGAGTGTATGGAATGATGATTTTGAATCTGAAAGTGATCTTTATTACATGAATTTCAATGTCTATATTTTCACCCCTTTGCAATTTTATGCTTTTGCTCGTGTTTCACTAGGTTACACTACTATACCTCCTCAAGAGATAAAAAGTGCTCCCTGAAAAATTGCTTGGTATAAGTCATATTTCTGAAAGAGTAACAAACATCATTTTACCCAGGTTACATAGTCAGCCCAGCTTTAATACAAAGTTCAATATTCCAAAAGAATAATATTCATTTTTATCCCGCTAATGTCTTCAGAATATTCAGGCTAGAGGTGTCATGAATTAGAACATCATAACACAAATGCATCACACATAATAATTTGATATTTAGGTCGATTCATTTATACCAGTACTATATATGTCTTACCAAGATCTCATTAGATTGTAAACTTCTTGAGAATCTTTTACCTTTCTTTGTGACCCTAAAACTTGACATATAGTAGGCATTTAATGAATGCTTATTGGTTGCTAATTGACTGACTTTATTACACTTGTAATCGAGTATTTAGTATGTCAGCAACAGCTAGATGATTAAAGGAGCTGTGTAGGTGGCCTTGTGGATGGAACCCTGGATGTGGAATCAGAAATACTTGGGTCACCATACTGCTTCAGATTTTTAATTAGGGTGTGCTGTTGGGCAAATTGTTTCAACTCTCACCATACTGGTTTCTTCATCTATCAAGTGTGTCTGATAATTGCACCTACTACATAAAAATATGAGGAAAAACAAATAGAGTATTTGGTTTGGAAGCACTTTGCAAAAGATTAAGTTTTAGCATACTTAACATGTATTGGTCTACCTGCCATCTAGGAGAGGGGTTGGGGGTAAAAGGGGAAAAGTTGGAACAGAAGATTTTGCAAAGGTCAGTGGTGAAAAATTACCCATGCAAATGTTCTGTAAATAAAAAGCTATAAAATTAAAAAAAAAAAGTATAAAGGATCATGGATAATGGCAATGAAGAAAAAATGTATCTGGATGATGACTTTTTAATTTACTCTGTAGATTGGGACCTGTCCTTTTTTATTTATGCAGTGGTAGAGGGAGAGAAGACGTATGTTTTATTTTGCTTCTGTAGGTTATGTGAGCCTACATAGGTCTATGTCTGGCTCCCTGAGAGGGAGACAAGACTCTGTAGATTCTCCTCACTTTACCCTTCTTGGGTATATTTATACACAATACACACATGTATACATACATATACATACACATGCATACATATATATTCACATCCACGCCCATACCCATACATATATCTATATACATACATACACATACCTATAGTACAGTACCAAAATACACACAAACACATACACATTTACATAATGTAGACATGCATCTAAAACAATATTATTTGGCTTACATACAAAGCAGATTTCTCTCTTGATTGAATCTTTAAGTTTGACTTTGTCTAAAATCAGTGATTGATAGCCTTATTTTTTTCTAACAAATTCTACTCCTGATCTTTGTCATAGTGTCTGTGTATATTTCTTATTTCCAATTCCTCTACTTTAATTCTACTTCTTAACTTACCTGCTTAACTTCCCCCCCCCCCTTTTGGATCTCTCTCATCTTCTCCCCCAACCTTCCCTCCCTGTTTATCTCATTTCCATTAATCTTATCCTACTTATCCTTACTCCCTTATCCTACTCCCTTTAAACATTTAATATACTAGACCTTATTCTAAGCCACTTTTTCCCTCCATTTTTCTACCTATTCCATTAAACTACACACCATAAATCAGCACATCCTTCTATACCCCATCTTATTCTATTCCCTCCCCACTCAGTTTTAATAGATTTTGTAGGGCATTATACCCTTCCTGATATGTGTGTGTGTGTGTGTGTGTGTGTGTGTGTGTGTGTGTATTATTTCATATTTAACTTATTCTGTATGTGAGTGGGTTTTCAGAACTACCAGCTATCCCCTCTGATACCTTTGTGTTGGTTTTTCCTCTGCACCACATTTATATAGCACAGTTACCATTTTTATCTTTTCCTAGACAAATTTGCTTTATAGAGTCAGATCATAGACAGCTCTGCCCCAGTCTTTCTTTTGCATTCTCCAATTACTGATGTCAGTTTTAAACATATGATTTACATTTCGAGGTAAAAAACATAAACAATTTGTCCCTGTTGAATCCCTTAAAATTAATCTTTGATGTTAGCTCTTATATTTTAAATTTTCTAATGATTTCAGGTTTGTTTTTAGAGGAAGTCCTGAAGATCTGTGAGATTTTTTAATATTCATTTTTTCCATTCAATATTGTGGCTAGTTTTGCTGGAGATGATATTTTTGGCCACAGGCCTAGTTCTTTTTATTGTCAATAGAAATGATTCCTGACCTGCAGGCTTTTATTGTAGCTGCTGATAAATGCTGTGCAATTCTAATTGTAGCTATAGCATATTGGAATTGTTTTGTTGTTTGTTACTTGTAGAATTTTTTCTTTGATTTGGGGGTTTTAAACTTTAGCATTTTTGAATTGTTTTGTTGTTTTTGTTTCTTGCAGAATTTTCCCTTTGATCTGGAAGTTTCAAAATTTAGCAATGAAATTCCTATATATTTTGCTTGTAGGATTTCTTTAAGGTGCTTATTGGTGGATATATTTTTTTCTCTTTCACCTTTATCCTCACGGTCTATCATTCCAGGACAAATTTATTTGATTACCTCTTATATTATTGTGTCGAGGTGCTTTCCTTTTTATTTATTTATTTATTTTTTTTGGTCACATCTTTAAAATAGTCCAATTATTCTTATATTTTCTCTTCTTGATCTGTCCTCTGGATGGGTTGTTTTTTCTTACAAGATGTTTCACATTCTCTTCTTTTTTTCATTCTTTATGTTTTGTTTATTATTTTTCAGTTTCTTATGGATTTTCTGGTTTCTTCATGACTAATTCTAATTATATATCTATATTTATACATACATACATATATATATATTTTTTTTCTTGAAGGTTCTGGTCTCCTTTTCTAGTTGGTTAACTCCCCCCACCCCCAATAATCTTTTTTTTTCTTTTTGGAGAGTATTTTTGTTGTTGTTTTATTGTGTTTTTAGTTTTTCCTTCATCTCATTTGATTTTTTTGAAGTCTTTTCTGAGTTATATAACTTATTTCTAGACAGATAAAAATGTAACATTACTCTTTGGGGGGTGGGGGGGAAGAGGCTTTTTTTTTTTTTTTTTTTTTTACTTCACAGTTCTCTTGTGAAGAGAGGAAGCAGGAGGATAGGGCCAGATTTAGGAGAGTGTGGAACCAAGTTAGAATTATATCTATCATCTCTCTTTAATATGGTCTTTATAGTAGGAATGCACTCCTAGTCACTATTCCTTAATGAGGAAGGAAGATCTCATGTCACATGTCTATGTCTTGATTTTTGTCCCACCAAAAATGAACACACATAGTAAATAAATAGTGAATATACCCATTTATTGAAACAGAGAACAAACAGAAATCAGAGAACATACATATGAGGTTATAGACCAAATGATACACGGAAGTCTCCCTTTGGAAGCAAGTTAATTTAGCCAACTTAAGAAAGAATCTCAGATCTCACCCAAGGGGAAATTCCCCCAATCTCTATTGTAGCAAGCAAGGGCTACATGCTAAGAGATTGCAGCTCCTCTCATCTCAGCTTCTTCCCAGATTCTTTCACCCTTCTGGGACAAGAGACTGGAACAGCATGGCTTCTTTATTGAGGCTGGAAACAAGAAGATGAGAATTTCTCTTTCCTTAAGCTTTTACTAACTTAGCCTCTCACACAGAACTGGAACACCGAGTAATCAATTCCCATCAAAGGGGAGAGATTCATAAAAATGGGTTTTGAGGAACAGATTAATCAATTGAGTGATTGGTTATTTTTTAATGAAGGTTCATAGATCTCAATTTATTTGCATCAAGCCAAAATAAATAACAATAAATCTAACTTGAGAAGCTGGGCATCTGTGGACATTTCTCATATTGTCCTTTGGGACAGAGAAATATTCATGAAGGCAGAATTTCTACCCAGAGTAAAAAAAAAAATAAATAAATCTTCTTATCAAAGCTGCTAGTAATGCACAGATAAGATCATCACCATCCATTGACTCAGTAGCCTCATGAAGATTCCCTTGACTCCAAATATCACAGAGATCAATACATGAAATCTCTTTGGGTCTTTTCGTACTCAATTAGAAGGGAGATTTAGAACACAAATATCTTTGACAGAGGCAATGTGTAGAAGTAAATTCTCATTAAAGTGAAAATGCCAAATAGATAATTTTTCCCCCCTCTTGGGATGATTTCATCAGATCTCCTAGGTCAATTCCATCATTTAGTAGGCCAGGGAAGTGAGGTTAAGAATCAGGATCATTTTTCATTGCTCATTTATTTATTTCAGTAAATCGATGCTTCCATGACCTATATTTTCTTGATTCTGTTTTCAGAAATCAAAATAAAATCTCCCTATAATTAAGTAAATAACTAAGTGGCACAGTACTATCCACTTAGCACAGGACTTAGAATCAGAAAGATCATTATTTGAATCTTGCCTCAGGTATTTTCCTAGAAGGGTCATGATGGGGAAGTCACTTAACCTCTCTGTCCCATAGTTTCTCCATCTGTAGAATGAGAATAATAATAATGTCTACCTTCTGAGGTTGTTGTCAGGTGAGTTAACATGGGTAAAGTTAACACTGAAATTTTTTTAATTTGAGTTTTGTTACATTTTGAACTGTCTCCCTCCCTACTTTGTTCTAGAGATGGCCACAGTAATTCTTCAAAGAATATTTCTGTTACTGCGTATATATTATGTGTGTTTCATGCAGGTCATTTCATATTTTCCCTAAAAACATGCTCATTATTTTTTTACAGCACAATAATTTTCCCTCGTAATCATATGCAAAAAGTTCTTTAGCCATTTTACAATTGATGGGAATTCCTTCAATTTCCAATTTCACAAAAGTATCTGCTACTATAGATAGATCGATAGATAGATAGATACACACACATATACACACACATAGCTTTTTTTCTTCTTTTCCCCTGATCATCTTGCAAAATAGACCTAATAGTTATATTGCTTAATCAGAGGGTACATACAGTTTTATAACTCTTAGTGTATAATTCCATATTGTTCTCCAAATTAGTCAGATCAGTTTACACCTCCTTCAACACTGTATTAGTGTCCCAAGTTTTCCAGATCCCCTCTAATATTTATTATTTTCCAGCATTTTAGACAGTCTGATAGGGTGAGATGATATCACAAAGTTGTTGTAATTTTCATTTTCCCAATCAATATAGATTTAGAGTATTTTATATGACTGTATATAGCTTTGAATTATCCATTCAAAAATTGTCTGTTCATATTTATCATTTATCATTCGGGGAATGGCTAATGTTTTTATAAATTTGATGAAATTATCTATATAGTTGAGATAGGAGACTTTCATTTGAGAAACTGTCTAAAAATCCACATGCCAGACCCGTTTTCTGTTTTTCCTCTAAGTTTGGATACATTGGTTTTATTTGTACAAAAAGTTTTTAACCTAATGCAATCAGAAAGTTATCAATATTGCATTTTACAGTGTTCTCTCTTATTTATTTATAAATTCTTCTGGTATTCTTAAGTCTGGTAGTAATGTCTTAAATGTTCTAATTTTTTTATGATATTTCCTTTATATCTAGGTCATGTATTCATTTTGATTTTGTTTTTATAAATGGTGTAAGATATTGGTCTGTGCCCACTTTCTGCCAGAATGTTTTCCAATTTTCTCAAATGCCACCAAATAATGTATTCTTATCTCCAAAGCTTAAATCTTTACATTTGTCAAATACAGTTCACTATTATAATTCATTACTATGGATTGCAAGTCTACTCTGTGCTATGGATCCACCTTTCTATTTCTTAACCAGAAACACAGTTTTTTTTTTTTTTTTTTTTTTTTTCCATAATGTCCTATAATACAGATTAAGATCTGGTACTACTGAACCTCCTTTAAAAAAAAAGTTAATCCCTTTTATTTTCTTAACATTTTGTTCTTTCAAATCAATTTTGTTATTATTTTTTCTAATTTAATAAAATAATTTTAGAACAATTAAATTGGGATGACATTAAATAAGTAGATTAGATTGGAAGCTTGTTTTTTTTATGATAATGGCTCTGCCCACCTACAAAAAATTAATATTTTAAAAATTATTTAAGTATGACTTAATCTGAATAAAAATTGCTACATAATTACATTCATGTAGTTCCTGGGTTTGTATTGGCAGGTATACTCCCAAGTATTTTTGCTGAATATGATTATTTTAAAATGGCTTATTCTTCCTACCTTTTCTTGCAGGGTTTTGTTGTTGATATGCAGAAATGCTGATGATTTATATGGCTTTATATTATACCCTGTTACTTTCCTAAAATTGTTAATTACTTCAACTAATTTTTAGTTGAATCTCTATGATTTTCCAAGTAAAGAATCATGTCATTGACGAAAAAAGATAATTTTATTACATCATGTCTTATTCTAATTCTTTTAATTCTTTTTCTCCTTTTATTGCTATTGGTATTATTTCTAATAAAATATTTAAGAATATTTGTGGCAACGGGCATCCTTATTTCACTCCTGATCTTATTGTGAAGGCATTTAGCTTACCTTCACACAGATAATGCTTTCTGATGATTCTAGCTAGATGCTTCTTATTATCTTAAGAGAAAATCCCTTTTTACTACTCTTTCTTTTCTCTCGTGCCATATTTCCCAGTAATTCATTTTTCTAGTCACCAAAATAATGATAATTTATAAAGTATAGATTTAATAGATAACTGGAGAGAAATGCATGGGAACAGAAAGGAATATGTCTTTTTCTCACTGGCACACAAAAATTTCACTAAAATTGATCAAGTATTATAGCATAAAAACTTTATAGTCGAGTGGAAAAAAAACAGATATTAAATGCATACTTTTTGGCTTACAATGTAATGAAAATTATATTTAACAAGGAAGCATGAAAACACAGGTTGAAATGAATAGATGACTAATCTAATTTTAAAGAATGAGTAGGTAAAGAACAACTCATTGAAGCAACTTTATTAAAGCAAATAATCAAAAATGAGACAACATATTAAAACCTTTGGGCTACAGCAAAAGCAGTAGTCAAAGGAAAATTTATATCTCTAAATGCTTACATTAATAAGATAGAGAAATAGCAGGTTAATAAATTGGGTATACAATTAAAAAAACTAGAAAAAAAAACAAATTAAAACTACTCAATTAAAAACTAGGTTGGAAATCCTAAAAATTAAAGGTATTATTAATAAAATTAAATCTAAGAAAATCACTGAATTAATAAATAAAACTAGGAGTTGGTTTTGTGAAAAAGAAAAGAAAAAAAAAAGAAAAAACCTGGCCAAATATGGGCTATATTTCTTTTTCTTTGGTGACATTATAGGCGATTTAAGTGATTTAAGTGAAGCAGAACTGTATAAAGTTGCCAACTCAAGTCTCTTCCATAGTCATTGAAATCCAGTCAAGATTGATAAAAGTCAAGATGACTATTGATGACCTGGGATAGTCAATAACCTTAGTATCTAGGAGGACTGATCAAACTTACCACTCCAGAATACCTGCTTCAACCACCTTTGTGGTTATCTAACCAAATTGTTCTCATCCACTTATTCTTCTGGGACAACTCCACGTGCTTTGGGAAGACATCCCTCTAACTCTCTGACAGGTCTGTTGGTTACCTTCAACCTGGTTCAGTTTATCTGCTGAGTCAGTTTTATCAAGGTGCAGCAGCTTTTGGGAGCCAATGGTAAGACTTGCATGCCAGTAAAAGTGGTTGAGTGGCCCTGAAAAGGGCTCATCAGATCTTCATAGCAGAGATGCTAGACCATTCAGGCCTAGGTCTACATGTAGTTTTGCTTTCAAAGCCTTCCACCTCCTGGCTCCATCCTATCTGAGCGACCTTCTTTCACAGCACTCACTGCTGTCTCTATTCAATCTGGTCTATTGCTGGGTTTTCAGGTATTTTCCCATTTCCTCTATCACTGCTTTTGCTCAAGGCATATTCCCTTTCCCATGAATCTACTCCCTCCATATGTCCACCAATTTGAGTCCTACACTGATCTTCCCTATGTTTTCAATCCTTGCATGTTCAAGGATTTACACACAAATGAATCCAGGTCTTCGTGAAATTATCCCAAGATGTCTAAGCAAAGTATAAAATCACAGACCATTTGAATTAGGAGGGACCTTAGAAATTATCTAGAGGCCAAAAATGGATAGGGAAACTCACCTAGATCCTGGAGTTTGAGACTGAGAGCCTCCCTGGCTTTGTGCTTCTTTCATTTTATTTAACAAGTTGGTATTGTTCTTGTGATGAGGCTATTTCTATTTGTTAAAATTCATATAGTTGGGTGTTTAAGTCCATTGCCTGAGAAGATGACTACTTAATCAATACTATTAATAAATAATAACACGAAACCCAATGTGGAATCAACACAAAAAGGCAAAGCACTATTTTTCATACATATATGCATAAGCTTTTATTTTTCATATGCCCAGAGGGAAGCTGGAATTATATTAAAGCCACTCCAATTTTAGGTAGACTGAGAATAAAGAATGTATCCTGGTACATCACCTGACAAAACGAGCCTGCCCATTTCTCCTCATTCAAGGTCGTTTGCAAACATGACATTTGGACTGTTCACGTGGGTGCCTTTGGACTTCACGATAAGACTCTTACATTTACATGTACATGTAGACATGGATGTATTTCTATTAGTAGTGAACTAAATACAGTGATGAGAGCAAGAACTGCCATTAAGACTTTTTTTTTTTAAGAAGTCATCTTTTCTGTACCTATTTTTCAATCTCTCTATGTGGCCATCACAGCTTTCCCTGCACTGGATGAAGTTAGAGAATTCAAAGACAGTTTAAGGATAAGACCTGAAACCTTCTCTGAAGAGATTCATCGCTATTCACACTTCCCTGAAAGACCTGTCAGTGAGATCTGAAATGTCAGCAGGAGGTCTAAATTTACCCAATATTTAGAGCCCTTTTGACTGAAACATGTCACTTTGTTGTGTCAGCAGGGTTAGTCTGGGGCATTTCAGTCATGAGTTGTTAGTGCTCAAAGCAGGAAGCAGCAAGGAAGGTTGTCCAAGATGGACACTAGTAGCTGCCCGCTGGAGGTGACAACTCCAATTAGTTTGTAGTAATTATAATCTCATTAACATGTTCTAAACTAGGATGCTTCTCTGTGCTAAAGGAATTGGGAATTAATCTTCCAGAAACTGTTCAAAATTCTCAATAATTTGAACGTCGTATCCTTATTCCATAGTACAGGTACAGCGTATCCAAGGTGTTTAATAAATATTTGTTGATTAATGAGTCAATTGCTATGAAGTGAAGAAAAATATATCATTGGTATGAAATTGTATGAACTCCAAGAGTCTCAAACATTTATTATCTCCCTCCAGTAATGCAAATTATGACCCATCCACTACTGACCATCTTGTGCTATTTTTTGGCCAAAATCTCCAGCAAATTACCACAAGCAACCATGCAGAGGGTCTTACTTATTTATTTGATTGGTTGATTGGTTAGTTAGGTGTTTATTTATTTATTTGTATTTAGTAGCCATTCACTCGATAATAGTCACAATGTGGACGCTAAGAAAATGCACATTGTCCAATGGGAAACCCTTACCCTTTCCTAGTTGATTTTCTAATGACACCTTTCTCTCAAGATATCCTTTATCCTGCTTTTCCTGGGTAATTCCTTCTCCATGATTTTCTGTCTGCTCATTCACATCACCAACTTTTTCTTTGCCCTTTGTGTATTCTTCAACTTCAATTCTTTTTAAATGTCATAGAACATCACACAAAGGAACCCTGGGGTTTTAAAGATGGGCTTTTATTTTGGGAAGGAATTTAGCAGGATTAGAACTTTGCACTTTCACATGGTGATCCATATTATTCCCTATCCCCTATTTAATTTTGAGCCCAATTTATTTTTTTTTCCCATATGTGTTGTGTATTCTCCTATGTGAATATAAGTGAATGTAAGGTCCCTGAGGGAAAAGACTATAGTGTAATTAATAAAATGAGATAACGTATAGAAAGCCAATTAGGGAATGTATGAACAAGTTGTGATATATGATTATGAAGGAATAGTTTTGTGCTCTGAGAAGGAATGAGCTCAATGATCTTAGAAAAACATGGAAAAACTTGCATGAAATAATGAAGAGGAAAAGGAACAGAAACAAGAGAACATTTTATACAGTAACAGCAATTTTAAGAACAACGTTGAGTTGTTCTTAAAACATTTTGACTATTATAAATATCCAAATTAAAAACACAGGACCTATGAAGGAAGAAGCTATCAGTATCGAGAGAAGGAATTGATAAATAGAAGTACATAAAGAATTATGTCACATATATGCATATATATAAACATATGCAAACACATATTTATACGTATTTATGAATATATAGATAATGGAATATGAGTATATATGAATATATTGGTAGCAATCTCTGAGGGGGGAGAGGAAAAAAGAAAATGAAAGAAATTTACATGATAATTTTAAAAGAAATAGTAAGTTTACATAATAGAATTGTATTATCATATGTAATTTTTTTATTATACTATGCTATAAAAATGCTTGTTTAATACCATAAACCATAAAAGAAAAACAAGTTTTAAAAAGAAAAAAAACTTTAATATACTATTTAATTATATCATCTTAACAATTTTTATCATATGATCATCATCATCATCAATTTTATCTGTATCCACAAGGATGGATACAACCTCAGATACTTCCTAGCTGTGTGATTCTGAACAAGTCATTTAATTCTGTTTGTCTTCTATTCCTTATCTGTGAAATGAACTGGAGGAGAAAATGACAAACTTCTTCAGCATCTTTGCCAAAAAGAGGGGTTCTGCCAATGAGTTCTACCCACTTACTTTTCCTCCCATCCGTCTTCCTGAAATCTAAACGTTCACATAGCTTCCTCTGTGCAATTTTCCCTTGATAATATCTTGTGACCAACTCATGTCCACCATGGGCCTCTTTAGTGAATCTGGGTGACCCTCAACTTAATTCCTGTGATAATTCCGTTCTATGATTCATAGCCATAAAACTGAAAGCATATTGAAGTTGAAAAGATGGGCATTATTATTATTGCATTTTATATAGTTATCATTTGCCCAGGGAACTTTACTTAATTACATTTTAACTAAAAAAAGAAGGATGTGGTGATTTTGAGAGATTTATTGAAATGGGCTGATAAAAAATTTCCCCTTTGTTACCTGGGACCTTGGTAGTAATAAAGTCAGGGACGTAATTATTCCTCAGATAGGGTTGGGTGGATCCTAGAAAAGACTAGAACATGAGCTAATGAGGACAAAACAAAAACAAAAACAGAAACAGAAAACAAATCTGACCCTTGGGCTTCTAGCCAAAGAATCAACTACAGGTCTTGGCTCTGTGACTTCCAATGTCTGTTACTTCACATTCATTTAACCTAAATTTTCCCTTTTGTAAAACAAAAGAGTTACCCTGGCTTATATCTCAGACATTTTTGAGCTCCAAATCTCTGATGATCTAAGTCTATGATTCCAGGTCATTCCATGATATGGAATTCTATTCACACCATCTTAGGCAAAGTGATTCCTTCAATCTGGCTACAAGAAGCAATTCCATGGCTTTCTTTGGAATGAGAACAGGAGAGAGAGAGAGAGAGAGAGAGAGAGAGAGAGAGAGAGAGAGAGAGAAAGAAACTGTGGAGAAAATTATGTTAAGGATTAAACCATGCCTCTGCTACATGTTGCCAGATCATTTCCTTACCTACATCTCTTGCCATCTTCTTCATGGGAATATTTTTGTTTTTAATCCTAGCAATGCCTACTGTTTCCCAAATCACTGGATTTTATATATGTCTTATGTGTACTTGTCTGTCAGTATGCTGTATTCCCCTACTACAATGTCAAGTTCTTGAAAATAAAGGCTGTTTTGTTAATGTCTTTCTTCCACTAGGGCAAAGTAGGTAGCATAGACTTCTGGATTTGGAATTTAGAAGACATGTATTCAAATCCTGTTTGATGTATTTTTTTAACCATATGAACTCTAACCTCTCTGAGATTTAATTTCCTTGTCTTTAAAATAGGGATAATAATTTTCACAGGGATATTGTGAGAATTAAATGAAATAAAACATGCAAATTATTTTGCAAGCCACAAAAACAAGTGATAGCCAGTGCCCATCACTGAGTAAATCCTTATTGATGATTTGTCAGTTGCTTGTTAACCAACATCATGTTATAGAGAAGGAAAGTGTATACTACTTATGTGACTTGCATATGGTCAGACCAATAATGTATGTCTGGAGCAAAATTTAAACCTGGTTCATCCATAGTCCAGGACAAGTACTTTATCCAATATTCTGTAGCTACTTTGTATGAGATCGATAAGACAGAAACCCATAAAGATGTACCAAAAAAATCAGTGATTTAAGCAGTGCAAGGAATCAATAGAATGATATCAACATATAGCATAGTGTGAAATACCAAATGAATGATAGTGCTAATAAATCCTAATATCTGACATTGATGTAGTACTAATTAGTTTGCAAAGCACCTTATGTACAATAGCGCATTGAAATCTTACAGTTACTTGTCAAGCAAGGTGATAAAAGTATATTCCCTCAGATTTCCAGATAAGGATGTTGACACCCGCTGAGGATGACTGAGTGTGTGCCATGCTAACACTGGGAGTGACAGAGGGGAGATCTGAACTCATGATGGTCCTGCATCCCAATCCCACCCTATAAATCATGTCTCTTAACTCTCATGTTTAAATCAGTGGGCCGAGAAAGGGGAGAAACCTACTATGTGTTAAGAAGTATACTAAGCATTTTGTAAATATGAACCCAGATTCAATTCTATGTTCTCTATTTTCATTCTTCAGGGATTTCTTGACTTGTCATGTTGTCATCTGCAAAGATATCCTTCCTTTGAATGATTCTTTGAATCTATCTACCTTCCCTTCCTTTTTGTCTACTCAAGTTATATTGTATTCACCTCATATATTTTCATCATGTTTTCCCCCCCCAAGTGCTACTTATTCTGTGTACAATATAATAGCAATGTTCTGGGATGACCAGCTGTGGATGACTTTGCTATTCTCAGTAATACAATCATCCATGACTACACTGAAGGACTTATGATGAAAAATCCTATCCATACTCAGAGAAGGAACTGATTGTGTCTGAATACAGATGGAAGTATTCTCTCTCTCTCTCTCTCTCTCTCTCTCTCTCTTTCTCTCTCTCTCTCTCTCCTTTGTCTTTAAACTTAATTTTTATTGAGGGTTTTTATTTTCAGTAGGATGAGCGCTTATTTTTTCCTACAACTTGACTTTAATGGAAATGCTTTGAATAATTTCACAAGTAGTTTCTTAATTGTGGGTAGGGAAAAGAGAGAGAAGCTAGAACTCAAAAAAAAATAGAAAAGAAAAGAAATATAAAAAAAAATTTAAATGTAACTTGGGGAAATATTTACTAATTAAATAAAAAAAGCATTGATGAAGTTTATTCATCATTCAGATGAAGTTGATATCAGCATCCCAATGTTTGGTGAAGGAAAATCTGAGGCTTAGCAAGGGCAGATGATCATCGATTTAAAAGTGGAAAGGCCCCTAGAGGCCATTCTTCACTTTTTAGATGGAAAAAATGAACATTATTCATTCATAAATGATTCATGTGTCACATAAACTCTATAAGGATTATTAGGGATTTAGCATTAAGAGGAGAAAAAGGAAGGAATTAGAATAGGCAATGACAAAAAAAAATCACTCTTGGAAGATGATATGATGATATACCTTAAAAATCCTAGAAAATCATCCAAAAATCTACTGGAAACAATTAACAGCTTTTGCAAATTTGCAGGATATAAAATAAACCCACATATATTATCAGCATTACTGACAAAGCCCATCAGCAGTACACAATAACAATAACGGCTAAAATGTAAAATGATCAACTATGAAAGACTTGGTTCTTCTCAGTGGTTCAGTGGTCCAAGGCACTCCCAAGAGAGAAAATGGCATCTGCAGCCAGAAAAAATAACTAGGGAGATTCAATGTAAATCAACACATGTTATGGTCAATACTTCTTTCTGATTTTTTTTCCTCTCTCTCCATGGTTTTTCTTTTTGCTCTTATTTTTCTCTTTCAGTATGATTCATAAAGCAATGTGTATTTAAAATAAATCTAGGCATTAAATCAAACCATCTAATTTTATCAAAAAGTTAAGTGACTTGCCTAAGATCATGCATCTAAGAAGTGACTGAGGGGGAATTTGAAACAAAGTATTTCTTATTAAAAACACTTTTAACCCCTAATAATCCTTATGGGGTTTATCTGATACATGAATCGTTTGTGAATGAAACAGTTTGATAACTTTTTGAGCATGGTTCCAAATTGCTCTCCAGAATGGCTGGATCAGTTCACTACTCCACCAACAATGCATCAGTGTCCAGTTTTCCCGCAACCCCTCCAATATTCGTCACTATCTTTTCCTGTCATCTTAGCCAATCTGGCAGGTATGTAGTGGTATCTCAAAGTTGTCTTAATTTGCATTTCTCTGATCAGTACTGATTTGGAGCACCTTTTCATATAACTAGAAATAATTTCAATTTCTTCATCTGAAAATTGTCTATTCATATCCTTTGACCATTTGTCAGTTGGAGAATGGCTTGAATTCCTATAAATTTGAGTTAATTCTCTATGTATTTTAGAAATGAGGCCTTTATCAGAATCTTTGAATGTAAAAATATTTCCCAAGTTTGTTGCTTCCCTTCTAATCTTATCTGCATTGGTTTTGTTTATATAAAACCTTTTTAACTTAATGTAATCAAAATTATCTATTTTGTGATTGATATGATTTCTAGTTCTTCTTTGGTCACAAATTCCTTTCTCCTCCACAGATCTGAGAGGTAAAGTATCCTATGTTCTTCTAATTTGTTTATAATATCATCTTTATGTCTCGATCATGAACCCATTTCGACCTTATCTTGGTATATGGTGTTAGGTGTGGGTCAGTTTCTTCCATACTAGTTTCCAATTTTCCCAGCAGTTTTTGTCAAATAGTGAGTTCTTATTCCAAAAGCTGTCCCATTTACATTTAAAACTTTTTTTTTTAATATTTGTTTTATGGATTGTTTCTGTGATTTATCATTTAATTCACTCATTTTTTTTTTAATTATTTAATTTCTATTTGGTTTTTAGTCTTTCTTTTCCTAGCCCTTTATTGAATGTGAGTTTTATTGCACTGCAGTCTGAAAAGGAATCATTTACTATTTCTGCCTTTCTGAATTTGATTGTGAGGTTTTTATAACCTAATGCTTGGTCACTTTTTATGTACATGCCATGTACTATTGAGAAAAAAAAGTATATCCCTTTCTGTCCCTGTTTAATTTTCTCCAGAGATCTATAGTATCTAGGTTTTCTATGATTCTATTAACTTCCCTAGTTTCTTTCTTGCTTTTTTTTGTGGTTAGATTTGTCTAATTCTGAAAGGTTAATGTTGAGGTCCCCCATTATTATAGCTTTATTATCTATTTCTTCCTGTACCTGGCTTAAAGTCTTCTCTAGGAATTTAGCTACTCTACCACTTGGTGCCTATACATCTAATATTGTTACTACTTCATTGTTTATGGTACCCTTTATCAAAATTATTTCCTTCTTTTTCTCCTTTAATTACATCTATTTTTTTTTTTTGCTTTATCTGAGATCAGAATTGCTAAACCTGCTTTTTTTTTTTTTTTTACTTCAACTAAAACGTAATAAATTCTATTCTAGCCCTAACCCTTTAGTCTGTATATGTCTCTCTGTGTCAAATGTGTTTCTTGTAAACAACATATTGTAGGATTCAGTTTTTTTTAATCCACTCTGCTATTTGCTTCTGCTTTATGGGAGAGTTCATCCATTCATATTCAGTTATGATTACCAGCTCTGTATTTCTCTCCATTTTGTTTTCTCCCCAGCAGATATTTTTTTTCCTCTTTCCACCCTGTCCTTAGTAATGTTTTGTTTTAGCCACTCCACCCACTAGCTTATCTCCCATCACCCCTCCCTCTTTCTCTTAGTATTGTTTTTTTAGATCACTCCACCCACTACATATCTTCTATCATCCACCACCCCTCTTTTCTTACCATTTTTTCCCCCTAAAGTTTCTGTTCTGCCTTCTATCCTGCCCATCCTTTTTCTTTCCTTTTTTATTCTCTGGTTTCTTTATAAGGTTACATAAATTTCTATACCCAAATGAATGATTAAGTTATTACTTCTTACAGCCAAAACTGATTAGATAAATCTTCAGATAATTTTCATCCCTGTCCTTTCTTTCCCTAGATCATAATAGGTCTTTTGTGATTCTTCATGTGATCTAATTTGTCTGATTATACTTTCCTTTTGTCTTTTTTCCACTGTGGACCTCTGACCAATAACTTTAAATGTGTGATCATGGTATCCTAATTTTGCTGAATATAATATAATATAAGATGTAATAATAATAATAATATATAATAATGATATAATATAAGATGTAAAATAACTTATGAATTTGTAGAGATTGGTATTTGAGCTATTTTGTAGGCCCTCTAGGTCCTGTTATATAAAATTATAGGGGAAGGATAGAAAATTGCCAGAGTGCCACCAATTTGAGAAGATGATAATGGAAAACAGATAGAACTTCTTAGATTATCATTTTCTTCACTAAAGAAAATGACCCTTGTTCAGGAAATAAACGGCCAAACACAAATATCTAAAATTGTGACACTTATTCATAAAATAAGTAAGGAGATAATAAGAGAGCCCCTGGCTGCTTTCAATGAATCCATGTCACTTGGCCAAGAGGAAAATCTTGAATATTGACAGCAGCTGGGATTGCTGAGCCATTAGCTATGGTATTAGGAAGAGCACAAGAAACAGGAGACATATTGAAAAATAGAAAAAGGGCCAATATTATTCTGATTAAAAAAATTGGAAGGGCAGAGTTCAAAAACTGTAGACAATTCTGTAGAAAGTTCTAAAAAGAAATGTGAAAGAGAAAACGTCTAAAACTGAAACATTAACCCCAAAGCACCCAGCCTGACTTCATCAAGAATAGGTTATGACAATCTGACCTCATTTATTCTTTTAATAAAATTACTAAAGTAGTTAATGAAGTTGATTTAGATCTAAATCCTTCTATTTATAGCCTGGCTCAAGTTACATTAGATTTTAGCAAAATTTTGGATAAAATATCTCATATTCTTCTAGAGAAGATGATGAGATGAGAATTAAAATAAAATTAGAAGGATTCAAACCTGGTGGAATAACTGAATTCCAAGAATAGCTGTTCATAATTTAATGCCAACATGTTGTTAATGCTCTAGAAGCATTGTTGACCAGATGCTGTCTAACATTTTTATAACTGACTTGGTTAAAGGCAGAAATGGCAAGCTCATCAAATTGGTGTATGACAGCAAGAGAGGTGGAGTTGGGTGGTTAACACGGGATGATACTCATTAATTCTAAATGATTTTGACAGGTTACATCATGGGAATGACTTCAATAAGATAAAATTCCAGAAGAATGAAAATTCTTATACTTGAATATAAAATATCAACTACTTATGCATGTGGAGCTCCTAGTTAGATGACTTTTTTCGTGATGAGGCCTTTGAAATTGTCTCAGATCATAGTATTTTTGAAAATAGCTAAGCCATTTACCATTGATCGTTGTAAAATATTGCTATTACTATGTACAGTGTTATCCTGGTTCTGCTAGTTTTGCTTTGCATCAGTTTGTGAAACTTTGGATGAGTTTCCAGGTTTTTCTGAAAACTTTCTGCTTCTCATATCTTATAGCACACTAATATTTCATAGCAATCATATAACACAACTTGTTCAATAATTCCTCAATTGGTGGGCATACTCTCAACTTTCCATTCTTTGCCACTCCCCAAAAAGTTATTATAAATTTTTTTTGGTACATAAAGGTCTTTCTCTTTCTGTGTATTTATGTTGTTTCTGTCTCTATCTCTTTATCTCTATATCTCTCTGTATCTCTCTGTGTGTCTCTGTTGTCTCTTTTTCTTTTTATCTCTCCCTCTGTCTCTTTCTTCTCTTTGGAATTAAGACCTATGTTATTTCTGGGTCAAAGGGTTTACACAGTTTTATACCCATTTGAAGACAGGTTCAAATTGCTCTTCAGAATGGTTGGATCAGTTCACAAGTCTGACAACAGGAAATGTGGCCCAATTTTCCCAATCCCCTCCAAAATTTATTATCTTACTTATTCTGTTGTATTAGATAATCTGAAAGGTCAAAAGAGGTTCTTCGGAGTGGTTTTAATTTGCATTTCTCTAATCAATACTGATCTAGAACATTTGTTCCAATGACTACAGATAGTTTTGATTTTATCTGAAAAAATGCTTATTCATATTCTTTGGCCATTTATCAGTTGGGGAAATGAATTGTATACTTATAAATGTTTTGCTGATTATTTCTTTGTAACACAGTTTGTAATGCAGCTAAGCCACTTTCCTCTACATTGTTTTCTTATTAATTCTTTTGATATTCTTGACCTTTTGTTCTTCCAGACAAATTCAGGTATTATTTTTTAAAAGCTATCTATTTTTACTTGTGCTTGTTTTCTTAGCATTTAGCACAATTTCTGGTACCCAGCAAGCATTTAACAAATGCTTATTGATTTAATTTTCTTCCTAAAGCATGGTTAACAGTACTGGACACACAGGGCAGCCGATAAGGGCTCTCCAACGCAGGAAAGTATAGGATTCTCCCTCTTTCTTGCGAACATTATACTGCTCTCCATTCAGATCAAGCTCACCTTCCCTATCTGATCCCACATCACGTTCTGGCCCTTCTCAGCTATCAGTCTACTGTGAGTTCTGACCTTCTTCCTTTTCCTATGAATTCTTATCCAGATATATCTGCCCTCTCCCACACTCGTGCTGATGATTTTTTTTTCAAAAATTCTAATTAAAAATAATTGAATTAATAATTCCATCACTAATACAGGGAATCTGAACTGTGCATATGTGTGTGTGTGTGTGTGTGTGTACATATGTATGTATGGATAAGTGTGTATACACACACCCACACCCACATATATATATATATACACATCTAATCTCTATATCTATTGATACTTATATCTATTATCTAGATTCTGTATCTGTGGCCTTCTCAGATATTCTTGTTTCCCTGGCTGAGAACCAGGATGGCTATCAGACTTCAGGAGCCTCCTTCCTTAAAGTGGCTTTCCTTTAAGGCACAGTCATTTGCACACTTATGGCAAGATGCCTTCTCCTGTCAACAGGCCCTGCTGTTTCTGAGTGGTTACCAAAATAGGGTTAATTGCGGCAAGATACTGGTTAGCATCAAAGATCCTTGAGAACAGCCTTGTCTTTGTATTCCCAGTGCCTATGACAGTAACTGGCATGCAGTAAGTGATTACTAAATGGTTCTTGATGGATGGATTGTAGGAGTTACAGCCCCCAGAAATGGGCCAGTCTAAAAAGAAGAAAAATGGCATTCGGAGCCTTGGACATGCCTTGGGCTCAATGGTAACCACCCGAGCCATGTTGTAGACAGAGCTGGAAAAAAAGAAGAAAAGAAAAATCAAGAAATGTTGTCTCATTAATGTTACAGGAACAATAAGATTAAGGTCTGTGCCCATGAAGGGGCCTTCCCAGGACCTAGGCCTGACGCAAGCTGAGCGATATTAAAGCTTGGAACACTGGCCCAAGGCCAGCTCAGGTAATTTCATTCTTCCAATTTCAGATTCTCTCTGCAGTTTCCAACCCGACGTCCTTCAGTGTTTGCTGGCTGCACTGCTGCGCATCTTGGCTTTGAGCTGTTAAGTCATTCCTGCCTGGCACGCCCGAGGTCTGTGTATGAGAACCCTGGGGAAATTTTAATGAAAGTAACTTGTCACCTCCAGTCCCAGAGGATCCTACTCCCTGCACAGTGTGGGCTAAAGAGGCCTTCTGGACCCTCAGCTCTCCACTGGCTCGATCCAAGCCTGCTATAGCCGATGTCTGATGGAAAGGAAAAAGCCTGAGACTTTGTGTCAAAGCTGCAGATGAGAATTTGACTTCTGGCTCCCTGGCTTCCTCATCTGTAAAAGGAGGGAGGATTATGGGGACAGAAATGAATGATCTAAAGGCTACTTGTCGTTTGCTCTTCTTTCCCTTTATCTCGCATTTGTCCATCCCCCATATGCCAGGTCTCACCCTTCTATCTATCCCCATTTGCAAGATCTGGATACACTGGAGTTTGAGCACCAAAATGGGTCGTCCCAACTCCAATGTCTCCCTTCTCTACTCTCTCCCCACTCTATTCTCATACCCCTCAAACTGCCCTTCACTCCAATGCGGAAGTCAGATTTGATCTTGCTTCTACATAGATATAGTCACGTCATCACTCTGCCTCAGACACTTTGATGGTGCCCAACTACCTACAGATACTTTGGGAGACATTCACGGTATGATATGGGTAGGCACTCTGCTTCCTTTCTAATCTTGCTCCTTTCTGCATGTTCTATGTTCTGGTCAGCCTGGATGCCTCAATATCCCCCTTATGTGCCTTTACTCATGTGCTCTACATCCAGAACCCATCCAAGCCTCCTCTGCCTGAGAAGCAATATCGTGGAGTGAACAGTGAGCTGGCCTTGGAGGCAGCAGGCTCTGGGTTCAAGTCCCATCACAGAGAATAGTGGCTGGATGATGTTGAGCAAGTCACTTCACCATGTGCCTATCTCATGGGAACCATTAAAAAAGCCCCCAGTGTCAAGCCAGAAAGCCTCAGTTCTTCCTTCTGGGATTTATTATTTGTGTGACTTTGGCCCACCCACTTACACTCACTGGGGTTTAGTTGTTTTTGAGTGTAAAAAAGTATATGTGTGTGTGTGTGTGTGTGTGTGTGAGAGAGAGAGAGAGAGAGACAGAGAGACAGAGAGACAGAGAGGGACAGAGAGACAGAGACAGAGAGACAGAGAGACAAACAGAGACAGAGGGAGAAGGGGAGAGAGATGGACAGACACAGAGAGACACAAAGAGACACACGCAAACACACACACACACACACACACACAGAGAGAGAGAGAGAGAGAGAGAGAGAGACAGAGACAGAGACAGAGACAGAGACAGAGAGAGACAGACAGACAGACAGAGACACAGAGACAGAGACAAACAGAGACAGAGGGAGAAGGTGAGAGAGATGGACAGACACAGAGAGACACAAAGACACACACACACACATACACATACACACACAGAGAGAGAGAGAGAGAGAGAGAGAGAGAGAGAGAGAGAGTCAGAGTTCAAGCTTTGGTATATGTCCACATCACCTGAGATGGAGAATCCTCATCATAATATCACAAGTATCTCATTTGCAAAGCTCTTTACTGTTGCCAATGTATTTTACACATTATCTCTGGTGAGCTTCCCAACCGCCCAAGAGACAGATGTTTTCTCATCTTGTCCAGGATCACACAGAGAAGAAATGTCCCCCAGTCCTGCACTCTATCCATTATGTCGCCTTCCATCACATGCTAGAGAAAACTTAATTAGAGTCAATTAAAGCCACATGTATTGAGTACCTATTATATGTGAGGCTCCTTGCCAGGTGCTGGGGATTCAAGAAGAAAAATTGAAAGAATGAAGACCAGAGCCAGTCTTCCAACCTGCTTTTCTGACCCCTGAGTCTAAGGCTTATTCTTCTGCCCCCTGGGACCAGTCTTGGGAAACTGGTCCCAGGCCTAGGTGTGCATTTGCTTGCCATTTTAAGTGAGATGTGTACAGGGAGCACGTCCCTGCATTGGAGTTTCTCTCCGGATTTCCTGCTGTGCTGAAGTGTCAGCAGCACAGATTATCCTTCCTCCGAGCCTTTATAAAAACACTGACCTTTTCTCCAAGCTTCTATTTAGGAGATGGTGGGAGGGCAAGTAGGAGAGGAGAAGCTGTGACTGCTAGGAAGCTCCCAGGGAGTGTTGGGCCAGGCTAACCTTGGCCTTCTTTGACAGTATTATTCCTCCACTGCCTCGGATACTGAGCAGGATGTGTGGCCCTCATGGCAGGGTCTCAGTCACCAATCCTGACATTACCTATGGGAAATTCAGCAGGAAACAGGCTAAAAGATTAATGGCATTTGACAAATGACTTGATGGAGGTGGAGGTTGGGGAGAAAGCTTGGACCTCAAGACACAAACGCCAGGGGAGAAAATGAGCAACGTTCCTCTGGGTACCATTGAGTCATTGCTCAGAAAGGAGCAAGGCAGAGCACAGTCAGGTAAAAGCTCAACATGGATATAGATGTCAGGGGAAAGTATATTTTATATGTGATATATATTTATGTATGCGTATGCATATACATTATCTATCTTTATATGTATGTGTGTGTGTATAATATCTGTCCATCCATCCTTTTGTTTTTGTATGTATCTATATCTATGTATTTGTGTACGTACCTGTCCATCCATCCTTTTGTCTGTCTATATGGATCTAAATTTGTATGTATGAGTCTGTTCATCCTTTTGTTGTCTATATATCTGTCTATGTATCTTTCTATATATTTATGTATCTGTGCATGTATTTATCTATGTATCTCTCATATGTATGTATGTATGTATCAGTCTAATTTTCTATGTATCTATATATTATGTATCTGTGTATCTACTTGTCTATGTATCTTCATCTATCTATCTGTGTAATAGGAGGACTGAATAATGAAATGTCAGTCCTTAAAGCTCACTCAGATTTGCCCTTTCTGGTAGTTTATACAAAGCATGTCCGTGTATTTCCTGGTTGAATCAAGCAGATGGTACTTGGGAAACTTTTTTCCAGTCATAAGTCTCTAAGGGGCTGGGACTGTGAGATGAAAAAAATCTTCTAACTGGCTGTGGATCTTGAAGAACTAATGCCTCAAGGGGTATTGAACTGGGACTTAGGGCATATACAAAGAGAATGAACTGTCCCTTTCCTTGCTGGAAGTTACTAAGGCTGGGAGAGGCTGGGTGGTGAAGGGCCAGGGCTTTTCTATCTCCCACTTAGCCAACACGTGTTCATATAAGTCCATATCATCTTTTGGGCTTTTTTGCATTTATTCTGCAGGCCATCCCTGTGGCCATGTGACAATTCAGAAGTCCAACTGATAATCAGGGGTAGTAGTAGTTGCTCTGTCTGACCTCACTGGTTTCCTTTAAGTATTAACTAAAATCCCAATTTGTATTAGAAACCTTTTCTTTCTTTCTTTCTTTCTTTCTTTCTTTCTTTCTTTCTTTCTTTCTTTCTTTCTTTCTTTCTTTCTTTCTTTCTTTCTTTCTTTCTTTCTTTCTTTCTCTCTCTCTCTCTCTCTCTCTCTCTCTCTCTCTCTTTCTTTCTTTCTTTCTTTCGAAAGGCTTTAAATGCCAAATAAATTTTTTTTCATTTAACTTAGAAATAGTAGGGAACCAACAAAACTTCTTGAGGGAGAGATGTGACCAGACCTGGACTTTAAAAGTATCATTTTGGTATCTGTGTCTAAGATGGATGGGAGACAGAAAGAACTGGCAGTATCATCACCACGTAGGAAGCATTTTTTTTTATTAAATCTTTTTATTTTCAAAACATATTCATAGATAATTTTTTCACACTGACCCTTGCAAAACTTTGTGTTCCAATTTTTCCTTCCTTCCCTCTCCCCTCCCCCAGATGACAAGTAATTCAATATATGTTAAACATGGTAAAAATATATGCTAAATACAATATATGCACAAATATTTATATAATTATCTTGCACAAGAAAAATTAGATCAAAAAGGGAAAAATGAAAAAAAATGCAATGCAAGCAAACAGCAACAAAAAGAGTGAGAATGCTATGTTGTGATCCACACAGTTCCCACAGTCTCTCTCTGGGTGTTGATGTCTCTTTCCATCACAAGACCATTGGAACTGGCCTCAATCACCTCACTTTGAAAAAAAGCCATGTCATCAGAATTAATCATCGTATAATATTGATGTTGCCCTGTACAATGATCTCCTGGTTCTGCTCATTTCACTCAGCATCAGGCCTTCTTGAAATCCTCCTGCTGGTCATTTCTTACAGAACAATAATATTCCATACCATTCATATACCACAGTTTCTTCAGCCATTCTCCAATTGATGGGCATCCACTCAGTTTCCAGTTTCTAGCCACTACAAAGAGGGCTCCCACAAACATTTTTGCACATGTGGGTCCCTTTCCCTCCTGTAAGATCTCTTTAGGATATAAGCCCAACAGAGACACTGCTGGATCAAAGGGTATACACAGTTTGACAGCCCTTTGGGCATAGGTCCAAATTGCCCTCCAGAATGGTTGAATCAGTTCACAAACTCCACCAACAATGCATCAGTGCCCCAGTTTTCCCACATCCCCTCCAATATTTATCATTATCTTGTCCTGTCATTTTAGCCAATTTGAGATGTGTGTAGTGGTACCTCAGAGTTGTCTTAATTTGCATTTTGGAAGCCTTTTCTAAGCCCTCTTGATTCTTATGCCTTCTTACTTATGTCCTATTTCCTCTACATGTATTTTGCTTCAATATATTGTTTGTATATTGTATCCCTCATCATATGAGAAGCTCTTTGAGAGTAGGGATTTTTTTTTGCCTCTTTTTATATTCCCGTATATTAAGTAGTACTTAATAAATATCGATTGACAGTGCCACCCAAAAAGTAGTTGTGACCAACTACAGAGCAAGTATCTACATCTAGAGGTGGATAGTCTCTGACCCCTTGTGACAAAAATAACTGTTCTCTTTATATTCTTAAAAACAAACAAACAAACAAAAAAAAAAAGTACCATTTCTTAGAGCGCTGCATTGTCTTAGGGAAATCTTATTGGGGTTTAATATTAATAACACTAATAATGCTGCTGATGATGTTCCAGAGACCAGGAATCATGAGATGTTCCTTGGTTTTCTGTTTTTTAGAAGTCTTTTTACTTTCTTTTGAGGCTAGTCTCCCCAAGGTTCTTATGATCCAAAGGGAAAAGTGTGGCCTTGGCTGAGGAAGCCAATTGTGGTTGTTTTGTTAACAAACATTATTGCTATAACTTCCCCATAGACTTTTCTCACATTTAATAGAATCCAATTGATTGATGAAAGGGAGAAAAGTGGTCAGGTCACAGGCCCTGTAATGTTAGGAACTTCATAATCCTTCTGATTTATGCTTAGAATGCTGAGGAAAGTTCATAATTGTCGTCCTTTGGCGCCCACAACTGGTGAGTATGTATGCCTATTTGGGTAAGTGGTCCCAGAGGAGGTAAGCTAGCTACCTTCCTTATCCTTTTCAAACTTCTCCTTCCTCTATCTTCTTCCCTTTTTATGTCTCTTTCTCCTTCCCATTCTTCTTTCCCTTTTCTTATTCCCTCCCTATTTCCCCCTCTCCCTTTTTCCTTCCCCCTTTTACCTTCCCTTTACCTCCTCTCCTTTTAGAGAATTAGGGAGACAATATTCCACAGAAGCTGCCATCTTTGCCTCTTTATAATGTCCAATTGACCAGGAATTCAGAGAGCCAGGGTCAAAGCTAGACCCAGCGTTCAGATCCAAATGAAATACAAGTCTTCAGGCTCTTGCTCATTTTTCTAAGCAGGAAGACCAGAATCCAAGAAGATTACTAGGTAGCTCTTCAAACTCAAAAGGACAGAATACACCCTTAGTCCACAGCTTGTTTTTTAGTTCTTATGAACTAGAGAAGAAAAAGAGCCAGTCTACCCACAATTCTCAGTGACTGACCATCTTTCCCTCCCTCCCTCCCTCCCTCCTTCTCTTCCTTCTCTCTCTCTCTCTCTCTCTCTCTCTCTCCATTTATTCATCTATCCATCCCTTCATCCCTTCACTGTCACCTCAGTCATGCATTATCTTAGACACACAACAAACATGCTTTACTATCTCATTAATTCCTCGCCCATTTATCCAGGTATCCAGGTACCTAATTACTTTATTCATCTCCTTCACTCAGTTAAACAAGCCCCACACCCTTCTCACTTCCTATGGCTCCACTGTTCCTGGCCTTTATTTTTATTTGATCTTTTATTTTTGATAGTTTGATCATTCTAGTTCTTTAATTCACTCACCAAGTCACTGGCTCACACTTATCTCACCTGAATGCCCTGTGACATATTTAGTTAATTCAATTAGGACCTCACAGTCTTGGAGTCATCCTCAACTCATCAGCAGAACTCATCTCACATATTTCATCTGCAGCCCTGCCCTGTCACTTTCACCTTCCCAACTTACCTTGCAACCAGCCCTTTCTCTCCATTCCCACGGCTACCACCCTGAGCAGAACATCATCCAGTAACATCTAGAATATTGACAAAGTCTTCTTGGTCTTCTTGACTCAAGTCTTACCTTTCTTCATTCCACCTTCATTCAGCTGCCCAAATGCTCTTTCTAAAGTACCGATAGAAGCTAACCGTGTCACAGCTCCGTAGAAAATGATCCTTTTTGACTTTTCCAGTCTTATTATAATTTCTTCCCTTCTTATATTTTATGATATAACACTATGAACCTTCTTCTGGTTCTTGAACTTCCTTATTCTCCCAACTCCCTGTTTTGTTTTTCCCATGCTGCTGTTCTGGATGCCAGGAACCCTCTTTCTCCTCACCCACCTCCCTTCAAATTCAAATCCCAGTTTTTGCAATGCTCACCTCTATCCCTGGCAAATTTGCTTTGAACTAATCTTCCATCTGCATGGTGTAGACTTTGTGTATACATTTTTATGTAACTATTTATGTATCTATTTTTATGTATCCTTTATCACACTGTGAGCTCTTTATGGAAAGGGGCTGTGTTTCTTTGTATCCTAGTATTTAGGCCTAACAGTCAAATTATAAAGATTTATTAAACTACCATTATGTGCTAATCACTATGCTAAGTACAGAGGATTCAAGGAAAGGCAAAGGAAGAAAGGACAGAAAGAAAGAAAGGAGAGAAAGGAAGAGAAAGAGAGAAAGAAAGAAAGAAAAAAGAAAGTGGGGTGAGAGACAAAGAAATGAAAAAAGAAAGAAAGAGAAAAGAAAGGAAAGAGGGAAGGCGGGAGGAAGAAAGGAAAGAAGGAAGGAAGGAAGGAAGGAAGGAAGGAAGGAAGGAAGGAAGGAAGGAAGGAAGGAAGGAAGGAAGGAAGGAAGGAAGAAAATACTATTCCCTGGACGAATTCATCATCGAATGGAGGAGACAGCAAGTAAACCAGAATTTACAAATGAGTTATACACAGGAAAGACAGACAATAATTCAAAGAGAGGAGGCAGTGGAGAGAGGGATTGGGAAAGACTTCTTGTGGTGCGGGATTTTTGCTTGGATCTGAAAGGAGCCAGGGAAGTTAGGAGTGGAGGCAAAGAGAGGAAACCATTCCAAGCAGGGGGGCATGAAGCTGGTGCTTAATATTAAATGCTTGTTGACTGACTGACTCTCCCTCTGGTCGCCATTGGAATATGGACCTAATTGAGGTCCGTATCACCTTGCCCTCCTCTTCATTAAATAAAAGCCTCCTAAAGTCTCTGCCTTCTATCGCCTCTGCTCTCCGGTCCTTGGCAGACAAATTCCAAGATAATCTCTCCAAGACACACATCTGCCCGTGTCACTTCTCCCCTGCTCTAACTTTCAGTGGCTCCTACTGCTTCTAGATAATAAGTCCCAGGGGAATATGTGTCTGGCCCAGGGCCTAGGACATTGTGCTTTAGAGGCGTTTGTCCAATTTAATCCAATAGAATGCAAGCGCCTCCGTTGAGTATTTGAGGACCTCAGTCATCCAGTTTTCACCGCCCTCCCTTTCCAGCCTCCTTTCCCATTGGTCTTCTTCACCTGCAGACCGGATCACTGTCTGTTCCCCCGAAGAAGAGACCTGCTGCTTCTAGAGGCCCAGGCCATCCTCCTTCCCCGCCTGCTCTCTCCCCACGGGGCTCCCTTCTCTGCCTGGGCGGTCCCTGCCCACCCGGGGCTCCTCTCCCACGCCCAAGGGCTCTCTAGCTGGGGCGGGCATTTGCCCGGACCTCTCCCTCGTCCTCTCCCAGGCAGCCTCGATTCCCGGCCTCCCCGGCTCCCCTCCCCCCATTCCCCCCCAGCCCCCAGGCCAGCCCTTTTATTTGGCATTTCGGGATCTGTCTCCGCGGGGCCTCGGCCGGTGTTTTGCCCGTAGTCGCTGCTTATTCACTTAAGCCCATTGCCAGCCAAGCGCCAGCCCTGGGCAGGGAGGGCAGGGGGCGAAGGAAGGGAGACCACCCGGGGGGCGGCCGGCGCTGCGCGGGGAGGGGGGGGGGCGGCACGGGGATGCGGGCGGGTCCTTCCCGGGAGAGCCGGGGCGGGGACAAGAGCGGCCGCCCTTTGGTTTCGGCCCGGACCCCGCCTAGCCCGGGGAGGGGGACGCGGTGACCGCCCCCGGCGGAGGCCGGGGAGAGGAGGGGCGGTCCGGCCGCTCCAGATGTTCCCCCGGGGAGGCTGGGCCAAGGCAGGGAGGGGCGGGGCAAGGGGCGGAGAGCGGAGAGCCAGGCGGGGCTGGGGGAGGGCAGGGGCGGGCCCCGACTGGCAGCCTGCGCTCCGACTCTCCCGGCGGGCATTCGCTGCCGGGCTCCGCTCCCTCGGGCAGGATCCCGGTGTCGGGCAGCCCCGGGCTGCTGCCAGGCGAGGTCCGCCCCGTCCCGTGCCCGCTCTCGGTCCCGCTCCGGGCGGCGCTCGCCGGGAACTGGCCCACGCTTTCGGGGAGGGCCCTGCCCCGGGAAATCCTCTCCGGGCTGCGCTCGCTCGCTCGCCCGGCCCGGCCGCGCCGGCTCAGGGTGGAGCAGCCGGGGCCAATCGGGCGATACCGGGGGAGGAGCCCTGTCCCTGGGGAGAGCGAGGAAGAAAGTCGGGGGGAAAGTAAGTGCAAGCTCGGCGGACTGGCCGCAGCCCGGCCCGGGCACAGGGCGGCGCCGGGGGCAGCGCCGGGGGCAGCGCGGAGCAGGGGCCGCGCCGGACGCAGCGCAGGGCAGAGGCGCCCGCAGCCCGCTCCCGCCGGGCTCCGCCTCCCCGGCTTTAAGGTGAGTGTCCGAGCTGGGAGGAAGGGGCGCGGACTGCGCTCTCCGCAACTCTTCCCTCCTGCCCTGCAGCCCCAACCCCGGGCCGCCCCTGACAGCGTTCGGGGGCAGAGGAGGCTCGGTGCCCGGGTCGTGCTCAGGAGCGGTCCTGAGGCTGCCTGCGGGGCTCAGCGGCCACGCCGGGCGCGAGGTGCCAGCCTGGGGAGGGGGGCACCGAGCCGGGGCTGAGCCGGGCGGGGCGGGGAGGCTCCGGGAAGGCCGCTGCTCCTGGGGCTCCTGCCCTGGACACGCTTCCGCGGGGGCACCGAGCCGGCGGGGGCTTGGCACGGCGCCCTCTGGGCCCCACGCTCTGCCAGGGATCCAGACCGGGCTGCACGGAGCGGGCAGAGCGTGGCGCTGTCGGCAGCCTCCGGCGCCTCTGCGCGCCAGGGCTCGGACTGCTGCTCCGTCCCATCTTCTCGGGCGCTCCGCCTTTCCGCGTGGGGTGGGAGGTCTGGTTTGCCGGGAGCGGCTCTGATGCTCCAGCTGGGGCCTCCTTCCCCCCGAACTTCGGAGAATCAGAAGCTGGGAATTAAGAGCGCAAACGGACAGACACGCACCCAAACTTTGGATGCCTCCCGAGCCCCAGCTTCGTTTCGATCCTACTTTTATTTTGAAAGGGTGCTCCGGAGCGGGCGCTTTCACCTGTGCTTGCCGCGCCGGGTGGGAGACCCCGGCGTTCTGAGACCGAGCAGCCGGACTCTATTTGGCCAGGAGGCAGCTGGTACGTGCGCATGCTGCTAGATTAGGGGATGGTCCTGCGGTCGGAGAGAACGTTTAGGAAGGTGGCTCGGTCGGGTGGGAAGAGCCCCAGGCTCCAGATTCCCAGGGCTTGGGTTGAAATTCTGCCTCGGACGCGATGAGCGCCGGCTCCTTAATCTCCCCTGGTCTCAGGTTCCGCAAGGGTAGAATAAAGGGGGGAGGTCTAGAGGGTCTCTGGGCCCCCCTTCTGCTTGAGATCTGTGATCCCATGACAAAGGATGCGGCTGGGGAGGGCTCAGGAGAGGAGCTCCGAGCCCCTGCTTTGACATTGGCTGTGGGACGGGAGGCAGGGAGCGGGATCTCTGAACCTCGGAGTCTTCAACCATGAAATAAGCATATTATGTCCCCTCGCTGCCTCCCAGGGTCCACGAATCTAGAACTAGAAGTGACTTCAGAGGACCTGCCACCCAACCCCCTCGTTATCCAGAGGAGGGAACTGAGCCTCCGGAGTCAGAAATGAATTGACTAAATCGGTTCAGTGTCAGAGGGGGGAGCTGCAACCTGGCAGGTCTATGCTGTTCTCCCCCCAATCCCCGAATCGTGTGCTGGGTGCATAGTCATGCACGGGGGTCTTCTTCTTCCTGCTCAAATGAAGAGACTGGACTACCCCCTCTGCCCCCTCCAGTCGGCAGCAGTGCTGATGTTGGACCCATCGTCCCTCACTTTCTGTATGTTTCATGGCCACCTGTGTGCCTCGACTTGGGGGTGGGGGGTGAGTAATCTGGCTCAGGTCTGTTAGCTGGACCAGTTTCTCTGGATCCAGCCTTGAGGAAGCAGAACAACTAGGCTAAGGGGAGTTGGGGGGAGAAGAGAGAGAGAGAGAGAGAGAGAGAGAGAGAGAGAGAGAGAGAGAGAGAGAGAGATTAGGAAGGGGGGAAAAAGCCCCATTTGCTTCCTGATTGTGGGTATCCAATCCTTTAATTAAATGCTGTTGTTTGTTGAGCTCTGACAATTGATTTTATTCCCAATGACTTGGTTGCAATTATTTACTGCTGCCCCTATAGTCAGCAGACTCCCGTAATTGAGTGAGCACATTTGGAGCAGCTCTGCCACATCTTTACCGCTTAGAGCATCGGTGGCTTGTATTGATGGAAGCTCTGCGTGTGTTTGGGGGTGAGGTGGGCAGGGGAGAGCCCGGAGATTTGGGGATGCGGGCTGTTTGGTAGGACCCAGCCACCGGCCAGGACACGCTTGCTTTTTTGTTCAGTGGCAAAGAGCCATCTTCCGACCTAAGATCAGGCCAAGGGCAAGGAGAAGGGTTTGAAATGTGGTGGTTGTTTTTCCTTTCCATTCCTGGAGGAATGAGCTCGAAATGTGTAGGAGAATGATGGCAAAGTACTTCTTGTGAAACTCTCAAGTGACCCCCGGTCCTGTTCATGAGGCAACGCATTTCCCCACATTTTAGAGTATGTCCTGGACATCCCAAGGGGCAGGGAAATGAGCTATCCGTCATCCTTCGCCCTGGTCAGACCACACTGGTGCACTGGCTTCAGGCGCTTAGACTACATTTTGTCAAGTCCATTGAGCAGCTGGAGAGCACTGAGAGGAGGGCTGCCAAGATGGTGAAGGGACTGGAGATGTGGCATCGAGATTGCATGGCAGGTCTTTGCAGCTGAAAGAAGGGCAGATGTTTAGCCTGAAGAAGGAAAGACTAGAGTTTGGAGAAGAGGCTGTGACATCTGGCTTAAAAGATTTGAGGTACTATCCTAGGAGAGGGGGCTGAACTCCATTTGTTTGATTCTAAGGGGAGACTTGCAGCAGTGGAGACCGACTCCATCTCAGTTTCCCCCTCTGAAAAATAAGACCATTAGTGTGAATATCCTTTAAGGTCCCTTCCAGGTGCATAACTATAACCCTGTGATACCTACATCCCCACCATCTGCCATGGTGACTAGTGCATGGTGGGTCGTGAACAAAGGTTTCTCAAGCAACTGAGTCACAGTTGGGGAACTGAGAGAATGTCTGGTTACCAGATTCCATACAATGACGTACAATTTAGAATAATTCTCAGGACAAGGTTGAATATTTTATTTTTTTGGAGCGCATGGGGCAGGGCAGCTTAGTGAAAAAGCTCACTGGACTTGGAGCCAGGACCCCTACATTTGAACTTCTGGCACCATTTAGTCTTTGATCCATGGATAAACCACTTGACTTTCCTTATCCTTACCTGCCTCATCTAGAAAACTGGCTTACTAACATATCAGGAGAACAGGAATCTTTCTTTTATTTTAAGGGGATAAGAGCACCGAGGATATTGGCCAAATGCCCAGTGTATTGTGTCTGAATCTGGCTGGGGGCTAACCAAAGTGAAGTTCTCTCCAAATCAGTGAAAAAGTCAAGGTTCAAGTCCATGCTTCTTAGCTGAATCTGTCTATTTTGTTCTCCTTGAGCTTCCTTGCCTTTTCTCAGATGGGGCAAAGCTACCATAAGAGTATAGGATTATGCATTTGGAACTTGAAAGACTTATGGAGATCATTTAGTCCAAGTGTCTTATTTTACAGAGAAACTGAGGCTCAGATATGCTCAGTGATTCGCCCTGCTTCTATGAAGATGGCTATTTTGAGCTGGCAATGGAAGAGCTCCCACTTTTTTTTTTCCAGAAGTGGGAATAGAATTTCATTATCTATTTATCCGATTGTCTGCCCATCTATCCATCCATCCATGAGTCTGTCAGTCTGTTTACCTATGTATCTATCTATCTGTCTATATCTATCCATGTATCTATCCATCTATGTATCTATCTACCTTATCCTATCTTATCTATACACACAATCCCCTCTGACTGACCTCTTAGTGACTTACCCAAAGCCCACATTTGCTGGATTGGAAGATCAATGCCATGACTCTGAAACAGAGCCAAGCCATCTGACCTCCTGGGGATCAGATTCACATAGGTATGTTCCTTTTATGTGACACTGATCTCCTCTCTTGACTCCTAGCATCTTCTCTGGCTGTCTCCCATGGCTGGAGCCTTCTCCCTCTCCATCTCTGTCTCCTGGCTTCCTTCAAGGTCTGGCTAAAACTCCACTTTCTCTAGAAAGCTCTCCCCTAACCCTCTTTTCAGGGCTTTCCTTTCTTCTCTTCCCCTCCACATACATACACACACACACACACACACACACACACACACACACTGGCTTCATGAGCTGCTCTTCTTTCCTAAGCTCTCTCTGTCTGCACAGATGTAGGAGCTGGTGAGTCATGTCTGCAGTGACCGAGCTGGGTTAAATTGCTATTAAAGAAGGCCTCCTCCTGTGCGCTCTTCTTGCTGGGAAATGATAGAAGAAGAATGGCAAACTCAGAGCATTTTCTTTCTGCTCTCTTGAGATAAATCCAGGTTATAGTATGGGGATTGTTCAAGTACCTTTTGAGTTTCTCCCTCTCCTCCGAGCACGCCAGCCCGATTGCCCCACTTTGCCAAAGCATAGGATTTGGGGTGGGAGGAGGAGGAAGAAGCAGGGTTTGAAGAGTAGACCTATAGTGTTAGGCCAGGAGAATGGGTTCTTTATTTAAGAAAATTGAAAAAGATTAGAGGGCTTGGGGATTTGAATCTGCCCTTACCAAGATGGGGCTATTTAATTCACTTCAATTTCACAGACCCTGACCAAATGCTTTCCATGGGCCAGGCATTATACTGGGAGTTAGAAATGGGAAAGCATCAATGACCTTGTATTGTATTGAGTCTCTGCCCTCAAGGAGCTTCCATTTTATTGGTGACTCTCTTCTGATCTATAATTTCCAGGATGCTGGGAGGTTTTCTGGAAAGGGGAGCGGATCACTGCTGGAAGTCTTTCCCATATTAAAAAAAAAATGATAAAAATCCATTGTCTGGGAGCCATGGAATAGGGATGGGAGTGGCAGTTAAAGAACATATACTTGGAGAAGATTAGCTCAGTGAAAAAAAACATTGGTCTTAAGGACTTAAAGGCCCCAAGTTCTTTTTTCTGACATCTACTAGCTGAGCAACACTGCCTTTATCTTTTGGGAGACTCAGGCTGCTCATGTGTAAAACAGAGATAATAATAGTATCTTTCCTACATGTCCCTGTAAAGATTAAAATGATAAAAGGGGGAAGGCTCTTTTCAAAAATCGAAGATCAGTATATCTAGGATTGTGTGGAAGGAAGGACCATGTGAATGTGTCCTCCTTGGTTTCCTGCATATCACACTTCAGAAGGAGATGGGAGGAATCATTGAATCCTTTGTCTTTGACATGTTTAGGATATTCCCTTACAGATCTAAAATATCTTTGGGAAGGGCATTGGAGATTGGGTGCAAGGACCCTAGCAAACTCCCATCTTAACTGGATGTGGGGTGAAGGAAGGGAAGACAAGGAAGGGACTCAGGTGTAAGGGACTCTTAGTCATCTCAGAGCACTGAGCATCTATGCTCTTGACTAACAACCCTTACCCAACAAGTCAGCAATTATTACCTCTAGGAGGTTATAAAAGTGCATATTTTCCCTAAGCAGAATTAATTTTGATCCTGTTTAATTTAAAATAATAAAAATGCCAGAGAGCTTTTTAAGGAGGGAGTCATAAAATGAGGCCAATGGAAAATTGGATGTCAAAAGTCCTCGAGGTTGGGGAATCAGTCACAGAATGATGGGAAAACACATTTCCATCCCCATGATAAACTAGAGATGACTAGAAAGGCTTCCTGTCTCTGACTGTGGCCAACGCAAAGTGGCATTAATATTTATTGGTTGTTAAGGAGGTCTAAAGGAAAATGGAAAATGGGCAAGTGAATTACACTGGTATCTTTGGGGGCTCTGATTCTCAACAACTAAACTTATGTCGGATTCTATAATTATTCCTCCTCTTTTCCCATAAACAGTGATTAAGAGTAAATGAGAAAAATCCTTAGGAATAAGAGGAGCTAACCCTTGGATGTTTATGGTGTAGCCATGACAAAATCGGGTCATCTGGCTGAAAGCTGTATGGTGTATTGGACTGAACCCTGCCACGACAGTCTAGCTTCTGATATTTACTCCCTGCGTAACCTCAGTGAAGTTACAACCTCTCTAGGCCTCCATTTCCTTACCAATATGTAATTGTGAAAAAATGAACTTGAGGATCTTAGAGGGTTAATCTAGTTCTAATTTTTTTGTGATTCTAAGATTGATAATCTTCTGGATAAGCAGTAAAGCTTCTAGGAAATTGATACCTTCATCTTATAACCCACATTTCTTATAAAGACATTTTCATCTGAGAGGAGAAGGATCTGTTTAGATCAGAGAAAAGTGGAGGGGGAAGGAGCTATCTGTAAGTACTGAAATGATTGTCATGTGGAGGGGGACTCAATTTGTTCTGTTTGGTCCCAAGGGATAGAACAAGAAGAAAACACAGGAGAAAATTTAAAGGAAATAGGCAAAAGCTACATACTATGAATTTGAGGAAAACATCTCAAGAAAAAAGTAACCTTAGAATCCAAAGGAATAGATCTCTAAGTTTGTGGAAATAAAGCTACTCAGTCTGTCAAGAACTAGATGAGCCTGATAAATTTCTCTTCTATCTGATGCCCTATAAGGATATTCTTTTTTTTTTCCTATAAGAATATTCTGATAAGATGAACTAGAGAGAAAACATCAGGAGCAAAACAGATCTTTGGCAACTCCTGAGACCCCGAAGCTAACTCATTTTCTCGAAATCATCTAACATTCTGAACTTCTTACTCAGTCTCCCTAATGAGGAAAGTGGCGGCTCCAGTTTTGCCAATTGAGTTCTTATTTCTAGTAGTGTCCCCTTTAGGTAGTTCAAAACCCTACCTAAATCGAGTCTCCTTTTGCTTAGGACCTTGCTATCCTCCTGTCACCTGTCTATTATCTGATACTAATTAAAGTTTTGTTCTTCCAACCTTGCCTCTTGATTTATTGATGTCCAATGAAAGGAACTAAGGTGGGAGCAATTACTTTGCAAAAGGATCTATCTTAGGACTTCTGGTTGAAGGATTCCCTCAATAAATATTTAGACTTGATGTCAGGGGGGAAAATAGAGCTGTCCGAAAAGGAGAATGGGATGTCTAGAGAGGTGAAAGCCTTTTCAAAGGTCTTCAAGCAAAGCCTAGATGACTTCTTATGGTTTAGAGAGGATTCTTATTTAGTTTAGGGTCAGTCTGCTTTGGTCACTCCATGTGATTCCACATGGGACTATCTGAACCTTAGAGAGTAAAATCCATGAGTGTTTTTGCAATGTGGTTGAAGTATGGTTGAAGTGCCCACCCCCGTATCACTGAGAGTTACACAAAGTACACAGAAATCTGGGCTTGTACGTTGATTTGGTGCATGTTGAAGGCAGGTGTCCAACTCTTTTTTGGGGGAGCTCATTGTGTGCTCATGAAAGATACCAGTTTGCCTGCCCTAAATATGGGAGTGTACTCTCGAAACAGCTGATAAAACTCCAAACCAATTTCTGGAGATGACGTCTCCTTTATTTTATCAGTTCAGGGTTTTTTAAGTGCCCTGGTTATAGCTGGGTGCAAAGCATGGTGAAGAGCTCTGAATTGGAGATCCAATAAAACAGACTGAGGGGCTGGCTTATTTTCTTATTATGTACACAATGTGACCTTGGCCAAGTGACTCAACTGCTTTGATTTTGAACAGTACCAATTATAGAACCCATGGAAGCCTATTTAAGGGTTTTTTATGGTGGTCTGCTCCAGAAACCATCAATACTTTATCCAGAGGTAGGAGGATGCAGGGATGGAGAAGAACAAAGTGGGAACCTCATAGTCTACCCAAAAAGATGCTCCCTGGAAAGTGGGCTTATATTGATGTTTCCCTGCTTGAGAACATCGAAAAGGTCCCAGAATGAGGGGTATTCAAGGCCAGAGTCAATCAATCAACAGGCATCTGGTCAGTCTCATATGTTCTGGAAGTCTGTGCTTAAATCCTAGGACAATACAAAGACAATAATGGACTAGACTCAGGCCACAAAGACTGACATTGTTTTGACTACATCTGCATATGGATTTAGAGACCGAGGATGGGAGATGAGCATAAAGGTTCTTTCCAGGTCTAATTTCTGTTTCCCAGAAGCCATTTGTTCTAGCCTCTTTAATTTACAGAAGTCTAGTAAGGTGATTTGTCTAAACTCATACAAGTAATTAATAGAAGAGCTAGGATTTGAAATCTGCTTCTGTGGCTCAGAACTCAACATACTTTGCAGCTTTACCCAGTGAGAAACTCCATAGACTCCCCATGCTGTGAGAGATGTTGGAAATACCCTAATTTTAGCCCAAGCTATCCTTGATTAGTGGGCATATTTCAGACCACCACCACTATTGGAAAGAGACCAATAGTGACTGACCCATGAAACAAAAGATTTTTTTTTTTGAGATAGAGCTTTTTTTCTCCAAAATTAAGATGGGATTATATAAAACCAGACATCTTCTCCTTCCTCCTCCCAAACCATTTTATTTTAGTTGCAACTGAATTCTATAGTGGATGGAAATGCATTTGTCTTTTCTCAACATGAAGCGAGTAGCCTTGTGTTTCTTGTATGAATGTTTCAGACCACATCCCACTAGGCAAAGTCCATTTTTTCAGAATTGAACAGGACATCCAGGCAGTGAGAATTCAGCTCTTTCTAATCACCAAACTTCTTAATTGAAAGTGAATCCTGCCAGGGGATCTTACCATGAATCTCCCCACATCATTTTTCTCTGAAAAGTCTGGGAATGGGCTGGATTGTGCCCTTCAGTGGAAACTCAGAACCTCTTACACACACACACACACACACACACATTATTTATGTATATGAAATTATTCTTACCATGTTTTGGATTTAAGAAGAGTCTAGTTCAAATTCTGACTGACACTTGCTCACTGTGTGACAAGGGGAATCAATTAAACCCTCTTGAGGTTTATTTTCTCATCTTTAAAATGGAAGGTTTGTACTACCTACCTCAGAAAAGTATTGCTTGCTTGGAATGGGAGTAAACTTTTTGCCAAGCACTGTGGAACCCTTTTGTTCTTGATCAGGGGTTTCAGTCATATCTGGTTCTTTGGGGTTTTCTTGGCAGAGATATTGAAATGGTTTGCCATGTCCATCTCCGGCTCATTTTACAGATGGGGAAACTGCGGCTAACAGGGAAGTAACTTCCTTAGGGTCAGATAGGGAGGAGGCTGGATTTGAACTCCTGAAGAAGAGTCCTACTGACTACAGATCTAGTGCTCTGTACACCACAGCGCCACCTAGCGGTTCTTGCAACCTTGGTTTGCTCTTTTAACTGTTAATGTGACTGCAGCGTGTGGGACTGAGCATGTTTATTTTCCTGTGTATATATTTCTGGTCCAGCTCCCTGCCCCCTCCATAGCATTGCTTACTAAGAGACCCATTAATGGAAGCCCATTTCTGTGAGCGTGCTTGTCCCTCTCTGCCTCAGATCCGATTTCATCCACATTTTTCCACCCTCCAGCACTCCTCTTGTGGACCTCCCACAGATCATAGAGTATTCACACAGTATAGACCCAAAGTGGTGGAGAATAGCTCTGGGTCTTTTAATGTATTATGGATTTCAGATGCATTTCCAGCCTGTTTTCAGCCTATCTGCTCTCCCCCGTTTCCTTACAGTTCTATTTACCTTCTTATACGGCTCCTCACATTGAAATAACAACAACAATAATAATTGTTAACGATTGCTGTGTAATGCTGCACGCTATGCCAGGGACTTCAAAAATAATAAACAGCTTGCACGTGTTATTTAAAAATTTTCAAAGCACTTCTTGAATGTTTTCTCTTCATAATGTTACAAAAGCTTGATTTTTTTTTTAAGTTAGAGAAGATGCAATGGCTGATTTAATGTATCAGATGAAAAAAATATGACTTTGGGGAATATAATGATCAAAGGGACACCAGATGGCATCTGTTGCATTTGAACACAGGTCTTCACTTCTGAGGTCTAGCTCCTCTTTAAGAGATAGATGCTATTATTATTCCCATTCCACAAATGAGGAAACTGAGGCAAACAGAAATTAATCGACTTGTTTCAGAGTGACACAGATTCAGGTCTGATTCAGATTCAGAGTAAGAACAACAGGAGTCAGAAAGATCCCATCTCAGAAATGTATTAGCTGCGTGAGCCTGGATGAGGTTTTCTTTTAGCTGTGTTCGGCCTTAATCTCCCTCCTTAGGCACCCCAAAATGAAGATAATCCCCCCCAGTATTCACCTGCTGCAAAGATATAATGAATGCAAAGTTCTATGCAAACTTTCAAATTTCCAAATCCTCAAAGAATACTGATGATTATTGACTCCTGTCTATTGTACTAGAAACTATAGCATGTGATCTCCTCAGATTTTTTCACAAGGTAATAATCCCAGAAAACAGGAACAGCTTGGAGACAAGGTAAAATTGATGAAGGGAAGCAGGTACGAGACAAAGGAGTTTCTTCAAAGACTATAAAATTCAAAGGCAAAATGGGACGATTCCAGAACAACCTTCAGAGTCAGTCGTTGATAAAAAATTGGAGGAGTAACAGTTGCCAGCTGTTGATTTTTAAATTGCAGATAAATCTGTGGAGAACAGGAAACCGAGCCTTTCTCAGTTATTAGGTGGGTTAGGAAACCCATTTTTTTAATTCATAAGAACTAGAGAAGTGTATACAGGTTTGAAATTCAGATTATTTTTCCAACTCATCTTTTTGAGGAGGAGGGTAACCTAGTTCACAGAAATATCTAAATATATGCATATATATTAAAATTTTTAAAGCTATATGATGACTAATTTTATCAAATGAAAAATGTATTCGTATATATTTTTCATTTTACAAAATGTCATATATTGTTCATTTGACCAAATTAGTCATCATATAACTTTAAAATTTAAATATATATTCATTTATGTGTGTATACATAAACGTGTGTATATAATACGTGTGTATATAAACACATGTGTTTTTAATGTTCATGTATGTATATATTTATCCATATCAACATACACACAAATATAAGTACACATCCATAGAAAAACTATGAAGACTTAAATAGGTTGGAACACAATGTCATGATGATAAAATAAGATTCAAAGCATCATATTACATTGTAAAGTCAATGACTTTTCTAATAACCTTGTTAAAATAGGAATAACCCATGACTGTTTATTGGTTTATGGTTTTGGAAGTATCTCCTTTCCATTTTCTCCATTGAGTCTCCCAATAGTTCTGATCGAGAGGGAGCCCAAATTTGAAATGAGGTGCCTGCCCTTGATCATCACTGAGATTCTTTTAGCTATAACTTCTCCTTCCTACGGGTCCTTCTTGCGCACATTTTCAGCGTCTTCCTAATATGTTAGACGAAGTCCGTCTTATGTTGGCCTCCCAACATCATTATACCCTGTGGACTAGGTGGCCAGGTCCAATGGTGATCTCTACTTTCTCTATAAATTTTATAGTCCTCATCTGCTCTGCCCCATCTCTACTGTATCTATCTCCACTTATTTCTTTCCATATCTACTAATGAAGCTACTTCAGGTCTCTCAAAGTCACCATCCATCTGGCAGCTACCAGAGCAGAAAACAGCCCTCCTTGCCTCCATCTTTTTTGGGAGCTGAGAGGATGAGAAGCAGTCTCTGAAAAGCCTTGCCACCTTGGTAGTTGTGGATTCACTTGTTACTTGCAATGAAGCCAAGCCTGGATGTGGCACTCAGTGAATGTTTTGAAAAAGCTTAGACAGAACTGTTGAAGAAGAGTTGCTAATGTTGGCAGAGGAGCTCAGATTTGTGGATTTTAAATATGAAAAGTAGAATTAACTTGGTGAGATGTGGGAGGGTTCCATAAAGAAAGACGGGAACGACCAGATCTCAAGACAGTGATATCTTGAGATGAGTGCCCTGGCCAAGAACGGTGAAAGGTTTCCTCAATATCATGGTTGTAATCATTTATTCATTCATTCATTTACCAGCCTTTATTTAGTTTCTACTATATATATATATATATATATATATATATATATATATATATAGCCTTGTGCTAGGATAAGCTGGAAGAGAAGCAAACTCATAAAAAACAAAACAAAACAAAACAAAACATAAAAGCTTTGTTTGGCCAGTGGTATAGGAAGTCCTTGGCTTTAAGATCTCAGCTCCTCTATGGAAGCATTGGTGCTGTACACATTGGGGGAAACAACCATTACTAAAAGGAAAAAAAAAAGTCAGTCTAGTTTTACTGTCTATATTTTCTATAACTCTCAATAATTTTTATGAGTATTATTGACAAATTTATGTAGTGGAAGTGAGGTGCCGGCGAATCTCAGATATGAGGTATCCCTTGGAGAGAGGCTTGGAGGCTGGAAATTAGATTTCTTGAATAAGGAACAGCTAGGGGTGAGTTTGATTAGAATAGTAATTGAGAGAAAGGAAATAATATCAAATAATGGGGAAGGTAGATGGGAGCACAATCTGTGAAGGACTTGAAAGATGAGTTGATGATTTTTGTGCTTTATCCTAAAAGTAAGTGACTATTTTTATGGTAACTAAAGAGGAAGATTGCTTAGTAGTTATTAACCTGCACTGCCCCTTCGCTAATGGATCGGTATCATTTCTCTTTGTCACTAAGGTCTCCCCCAAATCGTCTTTCTGGTCTGGATGGAATTGTCCAGATTATCTAATAATGGGGTGTTTTGCTTTAAAATGGGATAATTAAATGGGGGAGTTCTGAAATTCTTGTGATTATCATTCATAAAATAAACTAAAAAGACATAGTATGTTATAATAGCTTAGACACTGATCAGGAAGGGGCCATTTATTTCTTTGGTAAAGTTTATATACGAGAACCATATTTTTTTCCCTAGTTCTTTGATAAGTATGCATTATAAGAGAACATAAGAAAACAAATGGGCAAAAATCCAGAGTTTTAGAGCCTTTAGGTAACTTTCTACATTTGAGAAATTAGGAACTGGAGTATAAGAAGAAAAATAACATTTGCCTAATGGAAAATGATGGATAGAGATCTGGACCTGGAGTCATTTAGCCAGGATTCTAATCCTTCTTCTAAGACCAACGAGCTCTTAATTAAGGAAGTCAGTTTACCCTTCCAGGTGTGCTATCAAAGGAAGGGGCTAAGACCCCATGATTCTTTGCTCTCTTCCTGTTCTCCAGTTCTATCATGCTCTGACATACAACTTTCTTATTTTCCTCAGGGACCTCAGATGGGAGGTAGCATTTTCCATCTCTTGGCACTTTTGAAATGGAGAATCGGGTCCTGGCTATTGCACACAGAAGGCTTCAGCCTCAATGTGCTCCTTTGTTTCCCCAGCTGGGAGTCAGGTTGCACAGTGGATAGAATGTTGGGCTTGGAATGAGGAGGGACTGGGTTCAAATTTGGCCGCAGACACTTCGGAGTCAGATGAGTCCAGGTAAATGGCTTCACCCTGTTTTCCTCAGTTTCCTTATTGTAAAATGATCTGGAGAAATAAATGGCAAATTTTCCAATATCTTAGCCAAGAAGCCAAGCAAGGTCGCAAAGAGTTAGGCACACATGAAATCACTGCATAATTACATTAAAATTGAAAGAGGATGAGCGTTGGAAGGTCTGGCTTTGTTCATTTCTTTGTGGTCTCCTGTGAGACAAAATAAGTGGGAGCAGCTCTGGTTCTCACAGAGACTCCCCCTGACCTTTGTGGTGTTTGGGGACTTGCTTCGTTCGGGCTACCCTGGCTTTTGGGCCGTCCCCAGGCCTGGCTGAGCATCCATCAGCTGCCCCAACGTTTGAGTGTTAAGAGGATCCCTTCCTTCTCATTGGGCATGGCTCTGTCTGGATTCTTAGGGAATATAAATGTATTTTAATTTTAGCCCAATAAAAACTTAAGAAGGAAGACAGATGAGGTACCAGAAACTGGGCTTTGTGGCCAGCCTGGTTACGAGGGCCAGCGGATTCGTGGAAAGGCATATTGGGAGTGTGGGAAGAGTCAGGAGGGGTCTGGCATCTGAGCGCAGCTCTGGCACTTCGCTGCTTACCAGAGGCTGGCCAACTTCTATCCTTTTACAGATTTCCTCATGCGTAAAACAGGCTTATTTCTCTTACCTTCTGATGAGCACTGGCTAGCCCTGGGATGACATCTAGCCCCGCCCCCTCATTTTGTAAGTGAGAAAACTAAGGCTGGAGGAGTGTGACTGGTCCAAGATGATGCAGGAACAGGCTTAGAAACAAGAACAGATTAGAGGACCAGCATTTTCCCCCCAGGATGCTTTGCTCTCAAGTTGCTGTGGGAAAGTATTTGGGATACTTTAAAGGTACCCTTATTTATTTCTTTTAGTGTGGATGGTGGGTTTTGGTGGACCTTTGGGTGGGGGAGGGAGAACACTAATGATTACTTAAATAACAAAGAATAAGAGCTTGAAGATTTAGAATAAAAATGATAATAGCTGTAGCCTGGGTTCCTAGGAAATAAAGTATATTAAGCTCTGTAAATTTCCTTGAGCTTTAGAAACATCAATTATGATTGTTAACTCATCTACCCATAGTTTTTTGATGGTGATATTCTCAAAACTAGACCTTAGTCTACTATTATTCAATGTTTTACAGGCAGAAGGGGAAAAAAAAGCCTTTTATTGATATTATTATTACTTTTTTTAGAAGTACTGGGGGAGCTCTGCCTTCCCCTTGATGCACAGGACAGAGATGTAGATTTCAGGTGGTAGGGCAAAGGCTTTCCCCTGGTGCTGCTGTCTTAATTAAGAGTCCTTTGGGCCAGTTGAGGAAAAGCTATGGGGGTTTGAGATCAGAGCTGAAGGTGGGTGAGCTCGGGGCTTGTCTGTAAGGAACATTCTCAGTAAGGAACAGTGACCTTTCCCACAGGTGGCTGGGGCAGCAAGGCTCAGTTTTCAGCAGGTGGTTGTGGTCCCCAGGGGAGGAGACCCAGCAGCAGTGAATGGGATGGCATCTTCTGAGCAAGATGGCAGGAGAGGCAGAGAAGTCGGTGTAAAGGGGATTTAGCGGGAGAAGAAGGGCAGGGCCATGAAAGGGGCTGTGGGGACCAACCCCAAGTCCAGGTGGACTAATGCACCAAAAGCTGGTCCTGGTTTTTCAATGACATCGCTCCTTCCCTCAGTGACCCAAAATTCAGTGCATGTGTGTGTGTGTGTGTGTGTGTGTGTGTGTGTGTGTGTGTTGAGGGGTTGTTGGAGGAAGGGAGTATTTTTACATCTGAGGGCCCTGAGAATGATCCCATTTCTTGGTTTTTCCCTTGAAATTTCTTTTGCTTTTCTTCCTCGTTCACATGCTTTAATATAGCACATATATATTTAATATAAAATCACGGTTGTTGCCTCATAATGTAAGAGATGGAGTCATAAACTGGATGTGCCCGTCACCTCTGGCTGAAAGGAGCGGTTCATGGGTCCGGAGCCGAGGGTCGTGTCCGTGATGTCCGCCATCTCTGGCCTGCTCCCCCTCCCCAGGCATGCAATCAGTAGCTTGCAGGGGGCTCCCTGTTGAACTGCAGACCAATCCTCTGCAGGTCCAGCTTGGAAGGGGGGACATGTACAGACGGGCATCTGACATCATGAAATGATAGGGCCAGAAAGGACACCAGGTGCCCTCTGGACCCGAAAGCTAATACCCTCATCTCACAGAGGAGGCCGCGAGGCAGGAGGGAGAAGCGCCTTGTTTCCGCCCAGGCTTGTCTCTCCCCCCCCCCCCCCCCCCCCACCCGAAGGATGACTTCCTCTTTCTCTCACTGCATCTCTTTGTTGAATGTCCTTCTGTGCCCTTGTGGTTGCCTTCCGTGTGGCCAGCACTTCCCATTTCCCTGCCATCCCTCCCTTTCTCGAGGGCAGAGGCGGGGAAGGGGTGCCGGAGCCCGAGCTCCATTCCCCTGTCTGATCTCCACGTTCACTTAGGAACTCTGTCTGTGGAATAAAGTTTCCCCTTGTGCCGCAGCAAATGCCTCCCACTCCCACTCTCTGGAGACAAACAACTGTGGGATTTAAGGCTTGGGCTCGGGGTGAGGAAGGATGTCCCCCCTCCTCTGCTGGCAGGACTCTGTGTCCAAATGAAAGGCCTGTGTCCGTGCTTGGCGCCTTGCCTTCAGGCCCTGCTCCCAGCTCCATTGTGTCTGTGCCCGGTGCCCGAGGAGGGCATTTACACATCCGCAGCGTGTCCGGATCATTAGGTTGAGCTCCTTAGCTTTGTCAATGATGGTAATGTTACTGCCTCTGAACAGATCTCTGAGAAAAATGGCCCACCCAGGCCCCAGCCGGGAGCCGGAGCCCAGAGCCCCCCTGCCGGGGAGCCCCCCGCCATCGCCTCCCATGGGCGCCACGGCCACGCTGGCGGCCACGACCTCGTCCCCGTCTCAAAGAAGAGCCGCTTGTGATCCCGGAGATCAAGATGACAAAGCTTTTCTCTTGTCTTTTCTTTGAAAATTGGCTTCCTACTCATTGGAAAGCTCTGGTGTTCCCAAGCAAGAATCATTTCATTTCATGTCAGGATTAAGATGGCTCCTCCGTCTGTGAAGTCGGGGAGCTCAGAAACGGTCGCAGAATGGCCGGGGACTGACTCCCGCTGTGACGCTCCGGTCTCAGAAAATAAATTAAAATCTGATAAGAGAACGAACAATGCCGCCGCCCATTATGGGAAAATACTCTTCTTGGGGGGGAATACGATCGCCTTCTTCCCTGGGCCCAGGAGGGACTTTATCTTTCATCCCATAAGCAACCAAGCACGGTTTCATATTGACGAGATATTGCTGCCTCGTACACAGTGGGACCTGAGCTCAGAGGTGAGAAGAGCCAGATTCAAGTCTTGCCTTTGATATACACTGACCAGCATGGTCTTGGGCAAGTCTCAAGTCCTTTAAAGTCTCCGGGCCCCAGAGATTCTCTGTAAGGCCATAAGCTGCGAAACACTTGCCATTCTGCAGATGGAGGGGGTTTCCACACTGGGAGATTCCTACACTATTGAAACCATAAGTCTGGACTCCCCCCAAAAGAAAAGCCTTTTATAGGAAGCTGCAGGGAATAGGGGAAAGTGAGGTGGATTTTGAGTGAAAGAGCCTGAGATCAAATTCAGAGTCTGTAGCCTCAGAGAAGTCCTTCATGTCTCTGGGCTTTCCTCCTCTGTAGGATGAGGTGGGTAGAATCCATCTCTAAGATTTCTTCCAGGCCCAGAGCCCATGATCCTCTTGGTACCCAAGAACAACTTTGCCTGTTTTGGCAGCTGGTCACTCTGGGCTAATCTTTAACCATCAGGGTAGAAATTCCAGGAAAAGAGGAAATGTTCCTCCTCGAGGTTCTCCCTTAACCAAATTGATTTCATTTCCCCAGTGGTTACGAAACAATAAGATCTGTGCGTCAAGCTGTTCATCCACCAGATGACTCTTCCTTAGGGTTCTGAAGCACAACTTTACCTTCATCTTCAGCTACTATCTTAGTCACTCTGAGCATCCATCTTTCTATCCATTCAGCTATCTAAAATGTCTATCTGCCTATCTATCTATCCATCCACCCATCCAGTTATCTATTTATCCATCTATTTATCATCTAGCTAGCTAGCTAGCTATCTGTCTGTCTATCCATCCATCCATAGAGCTATCCAGTTATCTATCTATCCATCTATCCATTCTTCCATCTATCTGTCCGTCCATCCATCCATCCAGGTATCTATCCATCTATCTATCATCTATCTCTCTGTATGTACATACATATATCTGTCTGTCTGTCTAATGATCCATCCATCCATCCATATAGCTATCCAGTTATCAATCTATCCATTCTTCTATCATCTATCTATCTATCCCTCTCTTTATCCATCCATCCATCTATTGATTCATTGGAGAACAGAGTAGTTTGCTTGTAATGTGTTTTCCTCCCATATCCTCCAGCATCCATCATCCCCTCTGAGCACTGTTTCAGGAGTTATAATTTTGAATCTTCTGCTTCCTGCCTTTGTGATTCTAGGCAAGGCGTTCCAGAACTTCCTGGACCTTGGTTTCCTCAGCTATAAAAGGAGAGCCCTGGATTAGATAAGCTTTCATTTCTTTTCCAGCTCCAGACTTCTGAGCTGGAAGATCTATAGATGTTTCTCCACATTTTATTCGCCCTAGATCCCCGAGGAGCCAGGAAGGGTGAGGGGATGATGCCCACAAAGGTAAAGGCAAGGATTAACCCTTTGGGAAAGCCCAGAATGAGTCAGTAACTGTGGGCTTCTCATTGCCCATGAGAAAGAGCAGAAAGAGTCATTTTCCTGGACATGACATTGGGATTAAAGTAGCAAGAATGCAAATACCTACAGTGCAGTGAGGCGACTGGATGTGGGATGTGGGCAAAGCCAAGTTCAAAGGCAGAGTGCCCAGGTGGGCAGCCAGAGGTCATTTGTGATCACTTGATTTCCTCATTGTTGAATCACGGACCATGCAAAGTCCTCCGAGGGCAGCTAGTCCAGCCTATAACCGAACAAAAATCTCCTTTCCAGTACCTCCAGCTAAGTGATTCAAACTCTGCTTGAAGACCTCCAGTGACTGAGACACTCACTGCTTTCTTGGGAAGGTGCTTCTTTCTTTGGGGTCACTCTAAAATGGTCAGCAGTCTTTCTTTCCTTCAAAAGTGAAGTGACTTTTTTTGTATTTTTCACCCTTGGTTGAGAAGTGTTTTATTCATTTCCCACAGGGTACTGTGGACTCCAAATCAGAGGGGTTAGTGCTATTGCTGCCCCTGGTCTTGAAATCTTTGATGTCTTTAAAAAAAAGTCCCTTAAAGTTCCCCGGGACTCAGTTTCTTGTAAAACAGAGGGTTGCTTTTGATGGCTAGGTCTAGAGCTTTCATACCATAACCCTAACAAAGATAGCCATGAGTCATTGTCCTACCTCCAGCCTTCTCTTCTCCCACTTCTTTTTAGACTTGATCTCCAGACTTCACCATTGGGCTTGTGCCCCTCTGGAGACTTTCGGAACTGGACCCAAGCCTGTGGTTCTGGTCAGAGCAGCACAGAACCCAGAACACCCAGGCCCTCCCCTGCTCCTCATTTGTAGAAGCTCTCTCCATTCAGAGCAATGCTGGACAAAGCTGTTTTTGTGCAATGGGCCAGGGCAGTGGTGGTGATGGACTCCTAGGAGAGTTGCCCTGGGAAGAACCAGAACCCTAGGCCTGTATCTGATGAAAGGGGCTGAGGCTCAGGCCAGCTGAGCCAGGCTGAAGGTCACAGGTCAGCGTGGAGCTGAGCATGGAGCCAACTCAGAGCCCTCTGCCTGCAGATCCCATGGATTTCTGCTCTCTATCTGTTGCTGTAAGCTGGCTGGGGCTCTTGGGTACCAAGGTATCCCAACCTTCTTTTGAAAAACACCTCTGTTTTTGTTGGACTAGAAGCACCCCCCTAGAGACCATTTCCTTCCTGGCCTCCTCCCCCTGTGCATCCTTTCCTAATTCCCTCAATGAAGGTTTGTTCTGTGAAGCTCCAAGTTCCCTCTGAGGATCTATTCATTTCCAAGCCCCACATTTGCTTATGGAAAGGAAACATGCTAAAGTAAGTCAGTGAGGAGAGGAGGAAATCATGGCAGAAGTCCCCACTTAGGGGCCTGGGGTGACGAGATCCATCCATGAGAAGGCTTAGTGAGGACAGGGCATTTGGCTTCAAGTGGAAGCCAATTCAGAAAACTGGATTTGGAATTTAAAAAGCTTCTGATCCTGCTCATTCTTGGGGGCTTCCAGATTCTGGCTTTACTTTATACCTCCTTGGGCTTCAGTTTCTTCATCTCTAAAATGGGCAGCATTTGGTCAGATTGATCTGAATCTAGGAATTTGTAGAAGAGAAATTAAGATGATTCCTCTTGATCTTAGCAATGGGAGTGGGGTGGGAGATGGGGAGGAATATGTGGGAGAAAGGCAAGGGGAAGGGGGTACAGAGAGGCAAATCTGGCTGATCTTTCAAAGTACAATTGGCTTCCTTACGAGCTGATGATTCCCAAAGCTTCAGGACAGGATTGATGGAGGATCTTATAGGTAAAGTCTGAATAACAAGGCCTTCAAAGCTCCTCCCAACACTAAAAATCTGCTGGTCTGGCACCCAGCATCTGAAAAACTTTAATTGAAATCCAAATATACATACATACATCTAGATGTGTATATGTGTATATATTCATGTGTGTATGTATATATAAAACATGTATGTATAATATGAGAGAGATATATCACACACACACACACACACACACGTGTGTGTGTGTGTGTGTGTGTGTGTAGGGAATCTCTGTCTCCTTGGAGAACAGCGAATGCTTCGGCAGTTCCAGGAACTGAATCCTGCCAGGCTGGTGGCCATTGCCTAGGTTGCTGTCTCCCTATTGGTCCCGACATCTGGCTCCCTCCTTAGTCCTTTTAGGGGAGCTGGATAGTGAACCTGCACTCCGAGAGCTGGGGCCATCTGGATTATGGTCTGACCAGCTTCTCTCCATTGCTCCAACACCGTAGAGGATAACCACAGCCAAATCCTCCCCCATCCCCAGAGCAAACCGATGGATGATTAATCCCATCATGATTGATGGCTTTGCTTGATCAGTCTGAGATGATGCCTTCCTTTTCTAGATATGGTGATTTCAAGTAATCTTCCTTTTCTGGGCAATTTGTTTCACTCATTCTCTCTCCTCATGTTACTTCCCTCCATCAAAAGGGATTCTAGGCTCAGAGATGAAGAGCTAGACGGGCCCTTCGAGGCTATCTCGTCTGGTTCCCTAATATTCGAGGTGAGGAACACAAAGTGCAGCGGAGGTTACCAGTAAGTCTCAGGGTGGGATCGGAGCCAGCACCTGGTAGAGAAAAACACAAAACTCATACTAGAAGTCTTGCTAGCTTGTGGTAGGATCAAGCAGCCATTGAGCTATCCCTCCTTTAATAATCTTGGGTCTCCCCATGCTTAGATCAGCCTTTAAAGGAGAGTGGAGATCTCTCTGCACTCCATGGCGGCTTCTCAGTCCAGTTGTTGAAGGGACTGGTGCTTTATGGAGTAGTCTGTACCCTGAGCCTTAAGTCTGTGACTGCTCCATCCTTCCTGAGTGATCTTAGGCAGGAATGTATCTCCTTGGGCCTCAATTTCATAATCTGCAAAATGGACAGCTTGTACTTGGTGATTTCTAATTCTTAGCTCTAAATCTAAGAATCGGTGATTCTGGGTTTTCGTTCCATGATATAACGGTGTACTTAGTGGTTACTGAAGTGAGGAAGACCAATGGGTCATGTTCTAAACGTCTATGATATCAGGTTTTTTTGAGTTCTCTTTTGCTTTGTTCTGTTGCCTCCCTTCCTTTCACCTACAACTTCTTGGTTTTGCTAGTGTTGTTGATACCAAAAACCCTCCCCTTCCCTTCCCGTCTTCTAATCTGCTTTGACTTGAGGAACTAGATAACGCACTGGTTAGTACAGTGCGTCACTCACCAGTAAGTCATCCCTGAATGAAATGAGAGATCATAGTTTTGGAGGGGGGATCTCCAGAGTTTTCCAGCTGGAAAAGCAGAGGAGCTTCAGGCCAGGGCTTCTCAGCAGCCACCTGTTTAATTTTCTGGCCCTGAGCTGGTTTCCCATTCACTAATTTTCCAGGACGGGGGAATGTTTTCAGACCCAGGATGTCACTGTCTTATTTCCCATGAGCCCAGAGGGGTGTCTTCCTATTGCTGTGGAGCCTCGAGCACCTCCGTGGCTCTCTGTAGCTCAGAAAGCAGCTCTGGAGGAGTTTCTAGAATGCAATGAGAGCATGGAATTGTCCTCCTCACCTGTAAACAGGTATCTGTAACACAACGTGGTTAAATGGGGGCGGGGTACAAAAGGTAAAAGACATCACCGGGCTCATGCTAGAATCTCTTGACATTTTACACACACACACATACACACACACACACACACAATTGTCTAAAGATGGACATGAGTTTACTTTTTATATGAATTATTCCTTATGAATGGGAGCTCGTCCAGTTCTCCGACTCCTCCTGATAGCGTAAGGAAGGAGCAACACTGAGAATGAAGACGGAGACCCTAGATCTGATCTGAACTCTGCTCTTTAGGAACTGTGTGACATCAGGTGACTCACCGAGCCTCAGTTTTCTCATCTGTGGGCACCGTTTCCCTATTCAGAATTTTGTGAGCAAAGCATTTGGGGAGACGGGGCGATCTCTGGTTGTCCGATTCGTTGTGACATCATGACAGAGGTTATTGACCCGTTAGGGAAAACACTGATCTTACATTAGGGGAAGAGAAGAAGCTTTTGGATTTGGGAGATTCCAGAATGACTGATGTCATCGGGGGGACACTGACGTTTGGCTCTCCATGCGAAGTTTCCTTTGGGAAAGCCTTGCTGAGAGAGAGAGGCCTGGGAATGTGGAACTTCGCCTTTGCCACAGACTCCATGGATGTGTCTATTAATTTTGCTGAGATGCTGTTCCTTCCTCCATCTCTTTTACTTCTCTTCTTTATTACAAGCAATGACTCTCTGGAGAATGGAGAAAGGATGTATTTGAAAATAAAGGCATTGTACTCTACACACACACACACACACACACACATGTTTTGCTTTTGAAGAGAAGGAGTTTCCTCAGTGAAAAGTGCATAATGATTTTCACATCTCAGAACAAATGATTTTGGGTTATTCAGTATTTAATACAGAACCATATGTCTTTGGGAAAAAAAATAACTGTTTGGGTCTTTTATCAACACTGTTAGTGAGCAGAAGCCCAGAGTGTCAGGTCTAGTCTAAGTGATTATAGGTTCTCTTGTATGGGGATGTGCACAACTGACCCCTGATCATGACCTTTCAAGTAATAATTGCCAGTCCATCTCACAAGCCCAGAAAACCCAGAATCACCGATTCTTAGATTTAGATGTCTTGAGCCCTCACTTTCCTGATTGGCGAATGCGTCACAGGGTCGACCCACTCCATTCATGGATGAAGGCAACTTCACATTCCACCCCCATCTTCTTGTTAACCCCCTTTTGGACCTTCTTCCTTCCCTCTGAAATGCAATCAAATTAACCGCCGCTCCTGGGTGGGTACAATTTACTTCCTTGTGACTGTCCCTGACTCCTTTCCCCAAAGTCACTGTCTGGCTCCCACTTCCCCATTTGTATTGCTTCCCCTTATTAGAACGTAAGCTCTGAAGGGCAGGCTGGCGTTGGGATGCTTGGTACCACTTGGCACCACGTTGAATTCTTCCAGTTGTGTGTCAGGGTGGGAGACTTTCTGCCTTCACACTCATGGCCCCTTCTTTCTTTGAGACTTTTTATCCCTGTGTTTGAGGAAATAAATAGAGACCATGAATAGTCTAGGGGAGGAGGTGAGCAGGAGGATCCAGGAGCACTGAAGGAAACTAGGGAGGTGGGGAGACAGAGCATCCCCAGCATCATGAAAGGCATAGGTGAGAAGCTGTGATAATCAGGGGCTACAAATGAGGAAAAACAAAACAAAATAAAGAACTAGTGTTAGTCCCTGCCTTCCAGGGACAAGACATAAATGAAGTTAACAGGGGGCCAGGGGGAATGAAGGTAACAATGCAGAGAAATGATGGCAAAGACTGGGATGTTAGAAGCCGAGCTGGGAGAAGAAGGAAAGCTGGTTAGCCGGAGAGTTTTGCTACCTTCACAGAGGAACACAACAAGAGAAGCCCAGGGGCTGCGGGATGCTCTGGGGCGAGAAAGCTGCTGGGCCACAATGGCCAGACCAAAAGAGTCAAGGAGGGATAGAATGTTTTATATGAGGGCTAGAAGGAAACACACAATGTGAGCAGAAGTAATGGACAGGAAACACAGAGGATCTGGAGCCAGTTTGTTAAATAGTAAGCACAAGGAGTTGTATTTTCTTTTAGAGGCGATAGGGAATCAGAGACATGATGGGATTTCATTGCAGTGCCACCTTTCTGCTGATACCCACCCGAGTCAGCTTTTCCCATCCTTTGGGATTCTTGCTTGGAGAGCTTTCACCCGGAGCGCTGGAGACATTTGTTTTGGTCTTTTTGTATTCAAGGGAACAAATCCATATGTCATCCTGAAGGTTTACTACATGGCCTCCGATCTCCTTTTCTGTTACATCTGTCCTTGAGGAGATTCCTTTAAGTCTTTATTCTCCTCTTTCTACAGAACTTTCTTCTGGAGTCCACAACTGAGCTCAAACTGGCTCGCAGGGTATTTCTTTAAAACAAAGTAATTTTGAATTAGATTTGGAGAGCAGAAAACACTTCCCAAAAGAGATTTCAACTAATATTAACTAGGCTTTCACACGGCCCTGTCCAGAAAACTGAGGGTTTGTTCTGTGCTGCCCTGATATCCCCTTATTCCCTGCTACCCATTTACTTTATTTCTCTCCAAACCTGGAATGAATGGGGAGGGTGTTTTCCCCTTTTCTAATGGGCTTTCACAACTTCTCTTGTGGTCCTGTTTCAGGATCCCTCTTTCTCAGATGTTTCCTTTGGAGTAATTTCTTGGTAACACTGTCTCTCTTCTTCTTTTCCCTTCCTTACCTCCCGTTCCTTTCTATTCTCTGGATTCGCTCTCTCCATTTGACTTTGAGCCCTTATGACTAGCGGACCCTGCAGACTTGCTTCCAAGACCCTCGCTTTCCCAGTAGGATTCAGGCAGGTTGAATGATTGAAGTCTTTGGTTCCATATCAAGCAGAAATCCTAAATAAGACTCAACAGTCTCTTCAACTTTGCTCACAGGCATGTTGCGTGAGTTTTCCGGGATTCTTGACTGGGGATGGGGGAAAGGAAACAATTGCTGACCTCAAAGTTAATTTTGATTAACTTCTCTCTTCCTTGATACAGATGCTTGCCATTCTTGGTGCTTTTGTTAACTATTTTTCATAAAAGCTCATTTGACTGTTTGCTCTCTCTTGTTTCCAGGCTGCTTATGATTATGAATTTTAATCAAAATTAAAAAAAAATAAAAGATCAGAGAAAGATGTTCTCTGATCTTTTATTTTTTTTTAATTTTAGTATTTTTGTATTGTGCTTCCCCCAAGGTTATTGTTGTAGGGCTGGGTTTCATAAGGAGGTGGGCTGTTTCTATAATCCCAGTTTTCATTTTGTTTGATCTTACTATTTTTGCTAGCACACATTTGTAATTATAGCAGTAGCTCATCGATTTCCTCATTTATGATCATTCAGATGAAGCCGAGCTGAGACTTAGATCTCTATTCTTGGGTCACAAAGACCTTACACAGTGAAAGAGAGGAGAGAATTGTTCCAGTAGATTGGGTGGGGATGGCAAGTAGAAGAGGAGAACAAATGCCAGCATCATCAGCCTAGATGTATGACCCTATTGTCCCTATTTCCTCCAGCAGGCTGAGAGCTCCATCCTACCAATCCAAGCTCAGACTTATGCAGAACTGTTAGACAAAGAGCTGATGTGACACTACTAGGGGATCGTCCCACCAACCGTGAGACAAGATGTGGGGTAGTCTGGACAGTGGTTCTCAGTTCCTTTATCCTATTTAATTTTTTTTTTTGTTTGTTTGTTTGTTTGAGGATCTGTCTATAGAGTTTTTCTTTCTCTGGATTATAGCTATAGATATTTATAATATAAGACAGAAAAATCAGAGTTTCAGAGGGTTTTAAAGACCCCCCCCCAGTATCTTCTGGGTTACATTTGGAGATCCCACTGGTCTGGATCACTGAGATGAGGGCGCACTCTAAACTGCCCAATAAAGATGGAGGAAAAATGGATAGAGAGTCAGGAAATATGATTCTAGCTGAAACAGCATATGAGCAGTGGGGATGGTGTGTCTCCAGGTCAGGTGAACTCAGCATGTGCATCCCAGGGGGGATGAAGCAGTCAGCCTGGGCTTACTTCCTTGGCTAGAGAACAAAGCTTCATGTCAGTCCCACAGGGCTCTTTCTGCTGCCTTGTCAGAACTTGTCCTGAGTTCTAGGAGCACATCAAAGACATCGAATGACAGCCCCTTTGGTATCAATGAAGTTTGGGATTTACCTGGACAGGCAAGCTGAGATCAATGGATGTAAAGACCACGGTAGAAGAGGACTGGGTTGGGAGCTGAAGGACCCAACTTTTGATCTTTACTTGGCTACTTGACCCGCTGTGTGAAGTGGGGAGGTCTCTTCCAATCTGGGCCTCAGGAACTCATGTGTGGAGTTCTGGGATAATCCTGGAGGCCATCCAAGGTTTGAAGGTTCCCCTCTAGTTCCAAATCTATGACCCTCTATGATCTTATAACTCAGAAATATGGATTTGCATCACCCTATTAATTTACTAACAAGAACCCACTGGAGAAAAGGAAAGGGCCCTTGTTTGCCAACATTTATTAGCGTTCCTCAAGCTATCCGAGTATTTTAAAGTCTTTAAGATGTTCTTTGTTATATTTTTACTTAATGCCCCCTGACATTGTCAGCGCAGTGGGGGCAGAGAGACTTCTCAGGCCTGGAGGCAGGTGAGGAAAGATGGGTCCTTGTCCAAGCTGGTGGGATTTTATAGGGTGTGTGTGTGTGTGTGTGTGTGTGTGTGTGTGTGTTAGTGGGGTGGATTTGCGGACAGGAGACTCGGCTCTGGAGTTCATTCTCTGTGCAGCTACAGAAAAGTTACTCCAGTTTTCTGGGCCACATTTGTGTAGAAAAGGAAAGGGGGGTGGTGGTGTCTAGCCATGTTCCTTTCCAGCACTTGGGATAGTGCAGGCACACAGTAGGTACATAATAGATACTCAGTGACTTGTGGACTTGCTCTCTCCTCTGGTGTAGAGACCTGGGACATGTTCTGCGTGTAACTGTGCTCCTTTGAGAAATAGCCGGACTAAAAGAGCTGCTCCTTTTAATATTATTTTCCTGACAGGAAAGTAAGACTGAAGGCAACTAAAGGCCCAGCAGGGAGTGGATTCCTGCCTCGGAACGCGGAGGTCTCTTGCCGGGTCAGGGTATTGTGGAGCTGGATTCATTATGCAGATTTGCCAGCCTGGGCTGGGGAGGCTCTGGGCCTGCTGTAAATCATGGCGGGTAATTCCTGGGGCCAGCATCTTTCTATGATTATTAATCTACCAAGCTTCTCTCTTCTACCAAGCCTCTCCCCCAATGAGGGGGGCAAAGCCCCTGGGTGAGCTGTATCATCCTTTATCATTCATCCAGGCTCCCCTCTCCCCCAGTACTGAGGCTCACTTGAGCAAGGTACTCCCCACTTGATTGATAGTTTCACACATAGACCAGTGGACAGCACGACTTCCTGTCCATCCCTGCTCCCCTTTGGCTGCCTGTTTTACCACGGAAGACTGCCCCTAATAGATCCACTCCCCAACAAATAAATGCTTTACTTGTTGCTGAGACACCATCTCACCTTCCTCTGTTCTACCCTCTGGACTAACCTACCGTATAGTACAGTTAGTGGCCCCCTCCCTCCTTCCCCTCCGTGTCCCCATTTGTGTTGGGAAGGGGGGAAAGAAAGGAAGTGGTAGGAAGGCAAGATAAATAGTAGTTGGCTGCGTGCTGAAGATAAGGAATAATTGGAGAAATTAAGGTCACGGGAGTCCTTAGAAGTTTATGAATAAGTTGATAATGGCCGTGTGGGATTGCTGCTCATTCTTATCTCCAGCTAGGGAGATTAAGTAGTCTTGTGTCTTTGCATTTCTGTGCCAGCAGAGAAATTCCCTGGATGGCAGATATTCCTGGGAGGCCCCTCCGTGCCATCCCGGAACTTCGTCGCAGGGCAGTCAGTGCTCCGCCTGCGGGCGCTGCCCGGAGCTTGGGCTGCCTGGTCCCTCTGACCCGGGAGGCCCAGCGACCTAGAGTGGTCAACTCCATTGGGGTGGGACGGGGCTGCTTACATAAAGCTTTAGTCAGCAGCAGCAACGCAAAAGAAAGCTCTGTGGCAATAACTCATGGGGAAATTGCCCTTTTAAATACTGTGGGTGGACACCACTTTGCTTTTAACTCACATTTAACACGGGAGGCCGGCGGCCTCCTCTCTGGTAAGATGTGTCAAGTCCAGGATGGTTTGTGGGAGGGCCAGCCCCTCTGGCAGTGGCGCCGCTCCTTTTGGAATCACAAGGCATAAAATCCGGAGGTTACGATAGAGACTAATTATATCAAAAGCAGATCAAAGCAGATGATTTTCACTTTTTTCCCCCTTTCTTGTGTTTTTTCCCTTTTGTTCTTGAGTCTTCCTTCATGACAAGACTAATGTGGAAATAGGTTAAACATGATTGTACATGTATAATGTCTCTGAGATTGCTTGCTGTCTGGGGAGGGGAGAGGGAAGGACAAGAAGGGGGGAGGAAAACATGGAATTCAAAATCTTATAGAGATGAATCTTGAAAATTGTCTTTACATGTAACCGGAAAAAATACTATTAAGTTTAAAAAAATTAGTTACAAACATATTTAAAAACTGAACAAAAGTCTCTAAATCTCCTGAAATCTATCCTGGATCCCTGGAATTCAGACTAAGAAATTCTGCTTTAGAAGCCTGACAAAGGGTGGCATTTTCATTTGGGGATATATATGGATAAAACTTATTTATGTTTTCTTCCTGTCTCTAAGCCAGCAAGGCTACTGTCCTCTGCTTTTACCTATAAGATAAAGTGAAGTTTCTTGGTGAAAGCACATCTGGAAGAAGAAGCATCAACCTTTTGAGTTGGAAAACTTGAATTTAAATTCAGCTCTGACCCAGAATACAGTCTGCCAGAGATGGAAGGGACTTCCATGGTCACCTGATCCAACCCAGACTTATATATAATTTATATCATCTCCAAGAAAAAGTCAACTGTGTTTTGCTTGAAAACTTTCAATGAGGATTATTTTTAATGTATATCAAGTTCATACACACACACACACACACACACACACATATATATACAGAGAGAGATAGAGAAAGAAATATTTCTCTATATCAATATCTCAAGCCTAATTTGACCTCTGTGCATCTCCCACTCTGTCTCTAGCTCTGACTTGTTAGACAAAACAAGACTTGGTTAATAAGCCGCTCCTACAGGATATGGTCCACAGCTGTCATGTACCTTCCCTCTTCTCTAGAAGAAGCATCCATACTTCCTTCAGCTGATTCTCTTATGGCATGAATTGGAATCCTTCATGCTGCTGATCTCCCTCCCCTTGACACTATGATCATTGTCCTTTCTGAATATGTCGCCCCTGATGTGGGCTGCATGGGGTGAAGGGATGACCAGAGCTGGGGACGTTCTCTCTCTCTTAGTCTCTTCATTGGCTTTCTTGGCTGCCATAGCACATGAGTCTCTCTTTTTGAACTTGTTGGCCCAAAGCCCATGGATCTTTTTTCAAAATGATCTATTATCTAACCATAGCCTTTCCCCCTTCGTTCTTAGAAGGGCAATTTTTTTCTTTGAATCCAAGTATTCAAGTGTAATAGGGATGAATATAATCTTATTTTTTTTTGGATGCTGAATTTGTCATCTGCCATGTTCATTATCCCTCCCAGATTTGAGTTATTTGCAAATTTGTTAAGTGTGTGTGTGTGTGTATGTGTGTGTGTGCGTGTGTGTGTATGTGCGTGTGCAAGCTCGTGTGTACTTCTGAGTCTTTCCAATAGAATTCAGCTCTTCTTGAGGGCAAAGACTGTTAATGCTGTTTTACCAGTACCTGGAGCATCTTAGGCAATGAGAATTACAACTAATTAGATAAGAATCTCTCTTTATAAAGTTCTTCTTTTTATATGCAAGCTTTTTTATTTAAATATTTAGTATTTATTAAAAAAAAACACTTCAAAATAGGAACTGTAACTATTGTCCACTAAAGGGACTTAACTCCTTTCCCCAATTCCCCTTCCCCCACCTGCTCTTACTTCTTCCTATTAGAATATAAATTCCTTGAGGTCCTGCAGCTTTTGTATTTGTGTGCCCAGTTCTTAGCACACAGTAGGTCCTTCAAATTATTTCTATTTATGGAACCTACATTCTTTGGGGGATTAAAACAAGCAGACGTATAATTTTGTTCTTTAGAAATTGAGTAGGAAGAGAGCATTAATAAAGGGAAAACAAAACTGAATCAAGAAGATATTAGGTGCCTACTATGTGCCAGTCAGGGAAGATACTAAGAAAAAAATGAAACCTTTCCCATTCTCAGGAGGAAAAAGAGGATGTAAGAGGTTTACTTTCTGTTGGTAAAACCATTATCTAAGTGAATATGAATTAGATAGTAAATATGAGGCCAATTGGAGGGAGAGGGGTTACCAGGGAAAGGAAATGGGAATCAGAAAGGGCTTCCTGTAGGTGCCCCTTTCCCCTGAGTTAAAGCTTGAATAAAGTTTAACATATTGAGAAGTGGAGCTGAGAGCTGACTTTGCAAAGGTACAGCGTGTGTTGGGGCGAGGGGTGAATGAGAAACTGGGCTTGGGGAACATCGTGTAAACAAGTTTACCTGGAATGGTGACCCTGGAAAAGAGAGAAACGCACTAGAGGCAGAATTGTATGTCCAACAGAAGAGTTTATCCAAGAAAGAAGACTGACTCATTAGAGCTATTGAAAGGATAGTGACATGGTCAGGCAGGGATTTCAGGCAGAGGGTGTTGACATCTTGATGGAGGGGGAAATGGGAAGCAGGGGCTAGTAAAAAGGCTGCTGTTTTGCTGCCTGTGAGAGATGAGGAGGGCCTGAGCTTTGGCCTCCATGTGTTGGGAGGCAGCGGATTTGACAGGAGGAAGTGGGGATGACAGAGCTAGTTTAAGGATGGCTCTTGAATTTGGCAAGTTCTCTGTGGCAAATTCTTACGTCTGATTACTTTTTACTTAGCCCCTGATTATTGGCTTCCTTCTCCTGTTCTCAGGTTCACAGGCATGCATTTTTTTTGTCTCCAAAAAGATTTCAGCTCCTAGAGGGCAGATTCAGCCTTTCCTCATCATCCCTAAAGTTACTGACAGAGAGGAGATCCAAATGGGGATGTATTAGTGCCAGAGAAGGTGTAGGACTGGGGTTCAGCAGACCTGGAGTCACTGGGTGGCTGATGTGATTCCTGTACAACCTCCCTGGAAGTCCAATTCTTGGAGGACAGAATGAAGAAATGGGATACACGGTTCTAAAGAGCCCAATCAGTTCCTTGATTCTGAGTCTAATGGACTTGCCAGCTACTTTCCCCCATGTAATTCCATCTGCAGTGATTTGTAGAGAAATCAATTAAGCCATCTTCTCGTCTGAGCACCCTGGAGAGCGTCTTTCCAGGCTGGCCCAGTCCCTACCCTAGTTTTAACAAGCTCAAACTGTGAAGTGGTAGCAGCTTATTCTTATAGGTGTGAAAACTGAGGCACAGAGACAGAGAGTGATTTACGGTGGATAAGGAGGAGAGTTTCACTGAGGAGAAAAGTCTCCTCTCTTCTCTTCCTCTCCCTGACTGCTTTCAGGCCCCTGGAGCTTGTCTTAATTGGACATGATTTCACTTCATTCTTGACTTGAAAGCTTGAAAGTGATAGCCTGTCTGTTCTGTATTAAATTCATGGATTCATTAAGCTTCGAGGGTTCTCTCCTACTTAGGATATTTTTTTCTATCTCCCTTTATTCCCCTGGACAAACAAACGCCGTCATTGTGCTCGAGCCGCTCTCTTTTCTTTTTCCCTTTGTCCTATCTTTCTCCTCCTTCTGAGCCTCAAAAATTCCTATTGATATTAAACAACTAGTATTTATTAAGCTTGGATTAGATAATGATCATTTCGCCCTTATTTTATAACTCAAACAACTTCTTCCATCCTTTTAAGTTTCTCATCTTAGCATTCACAAACTTAGAGACAATGATTTTCTCAAGAAAAATGGATGGGGAAAGAGATTTTGTTGAATTGGAATCAACAAATATTGGCAGCTCATTGGATGTTAGCCATTAGGGGGGACAGAGAAGGGCTGAAAATAATTCATGATTACATGGTTGTGGTCTAAATGGTACCTTGATTTTTCCTTTCACCCTTATGATTTTATATGTGAAGAGATTGGGGCTCAGGAAGTTAAAGGTATTGTTTTGTTCAAGATTATAAGCCAGGGAAAACAAATATATATAAATACATATTTTTTTCAAATATATAATCTTCAAAAAAGATTTGGTATATAAAAGGGGGGGAACCTTCCCTAGAGACCAGCACTTTCTTAAAGCACAGTGGGGTACACCTGAGGAGACAATAGCTTCCCCTTCTTTGAGGTCTTTGATCAAAGCCAGCAAACTACTTCTTGGGATGTAGAGGAGAGACCCTTGAGCTCTAAATGGTAAAAGCAGTGTCTCTAGAGTCAGAGGATGGGGATTTCAATTTCAATTTTGTCTGCCTGCCACTTATCCTTGCTAGGAATGGAGTTTTCTCAACTGTTAAATAAGGAAATTACACTCGATGGCCCCAAAGATTCCTTCTAGCCCCAGCAGTTGGCTCCCATGCTAATTCTGCTGCAGGCCAGACTGGATGGCCTTGGAGTTCCCTTTTAAACTCTGAGAATCCACAAGGTACATGAGATGGAACCCTCCAGCCTCATTTCCAATTCTGAATTCAATGGTCTTTGCTCTGGAAAAATCTGGACCCTCCCTCCATTCCTCACTCCATTTGCACATCAGCATATTTAACCAGAATGTTCATCTGTCAGAACTGTTATTGTTATTGTTATTATTATCACCACAAATATGATAACTGAGGCATTCAAAGTACTTAAGGTTTCAGAATAAAATCAAGCAATGTTCTTGCTCTGGTGAGTTACTTCCTTCTGGCTTGAGGGACTAGTTCATAATGTATGTGTTCTCACTCTAGCCGCAGGCAGCTTGTGGCTGTTTAAATAAATATGAAGTAACTAATGGAATATGTCTCTCAGGAAGGACAGGAGGAGGCCGTACAAAAGGAGGGTCTCAGCCTGGGCTATTTGTCCAGGGACTCCACTCCAAGTGGATACCTTTAAGCACAGGCAAAGTGCTTGGCTGAGAATCTGGTGAGCTGTGCACTAATTTAGCTGTTCAAGTTCAGAAAATCACAGAATCAGCAAGTTGGAAGGCACTTTATGGGGGGAGGATTCAGCTACCCCATTTTGCAGTGAGAAAACAGAGAATAATTGAGATGAAGAAGCACCATGACAAACATGGCCAAAGATAAGAGACCTAGGTTCAAATTCGGACTATAACAATTAACTGTAGAATCATTCATCATTGCATGATTTTGCTCAAGTCATTTTCTTTCTCTCTGAGACTTAGTTTCTTTATCTGAAAAAGAGAAGTAACTACCTCAAAGGATAATGGAATTTAAGAACTGGAAGGAACTTTAGTGCCCTTCTTATCCTGGACAAGGATGTCCTTTACACCATGATCATGATGATCATGATGATCATTATAATTATCATCTGTATAGTACTTTAAGGCTTGCAGATCCTTTTAGGAACCTTAATTCTCCTATTTTGAAGTCACAACAACTCTGGGAGATGGGTGCTCTGATAATCCCCATGTTATTTGAGGAAAATAAGACAGGTAAAGATTAAGGAGCTTGTCCAGGGTTCCTGGTAGTCCCTTGTCCAGGGAAGAGTAGGAGACTGAACTCGAACTCAGGTCAGCTTGAATGCAGACTCAGTACTCTGTCTGCTGTATCACCCAGGTCCCATCTACACTTGGTTTCAAAACTGACCTTGTGGGGTAGCTCCATTCCACTATGACTGGAATACTTCCCTTCCTCACCTACACCTTTTAGAATCTCAGCTTCCTACCAGCTGAGTCTGTGCTGCAGCTCCTGAGCCCTTCCATGGTTTCTAAGTTGTAAGTCTTTTATGCAGTTGTAAAACACAATAAATTTTGTATTTATTTTGAACTGACATTTTTGTACCCCATTAGAATGGAAGCTCAGTAAAAGGGAGGGATGCTTTTATTTTTTCGCCCCTGTGGGCAGTGTGATTTGTTGAATGAGTAACAACAAAGCATTTCAATCTCTGCCAAGCTGTCTATATGACACTCCTAATTCATTCTATCAGATAGTCAGTTAATGGGCATTTATTAAACATTTAACATGTGCCCTTGTACAAAGATGTGCTCAAAGAAAATAAGTATGGTTTATTATTGTTTGAAAGAACATTGTCTGAACTTCTGGCAACATTTAGTTCCCCCACAGTAACTTGACCTCATTTGGCCTGTCCATGAAAGCCAAGACCCATTTGTTTTATTATAATGGATCCCCATAGGGGGAGTAACTGTATGTGTATGAGAGTATGTGTTTGTACATACATTACCGATCTAAAGGTTCTCCCTAGGTCCATTTTTGCTTTTTTCTTCTCCCCCCCCACATCAGTCAGTAACTCAGGAATAACAATCAAGGCTATCAATCACAATAATGGGAATGTCTTCAGACTGTGTCCTTCAGAATTCAAAAGCACACAGTAGGTAAACTGGGAAAACGCGGAGGTGGGAGGAGCTGGCACATGCATGAGTGTGGTCCTGTTTTCTGAGCCAAAAGCAGTTTGAGGGACCAGTGTGCTCCATCATGCCTCAGGCTTGGGCTTGAAATTCAGCTGCCTGGAGTCCACAATGAAGCACAGCTATTCTGACATAAGCAGGAGATAGTGCGGCATTTTATGGATGTGGGCAGGAGAATTCTGGGCTGCTGTGCCTCCTGAAGAGGGTTTGTGTCAATCTCAAAGCACCCCGGGGATGCAAATTATTGCAATTATTTTTGTTTTTATCCACGACTTGGAAAGCTTTCTTTTGGACATTGAGTTATTGGGAAAAAATCCAGCTGAGGACAAAGACAAAGAAAGCCAGGACTGAATTCTGAATCTCTGTCTATGGTGCTGAACGTCCCTGGGGAGGACAACATGGGAGATAAGGAGGATGAAGATGAGAACAACTTATACTCCTATTGTGGTTCAAAGTTTGCAAAACACCTCACTTTTACAATTTCGTTTTTTCCTCAAGATACCCTGTGAAGCAGATATAATAGACATAATTACTCCCATTTAACTGACGAGGTGGGTAACTGTGGCTCAGCATGGTTAAATGGCCTCTAGAAAGGTGAAACTTGAAATTCAAATGTATAATGATTATAGAGCAGATGGAGCTTTTATCTAGTTAGTAAAAGAAGAAACACTTGGATCCTTCCAAGAACTTAACATGGTGCTTCCCTATTTCATTATTGCATCAAATTTAAAAAAATGAATTGTCTCTTTATTAATACAGGTATGTCCCTAATTCACGTTTGAAAATTAATCACCACAGAATTCCTCATTGGCTCATAAATAGAGGGTGATGAGGGAATTTTAGTTGTCATTAGTTTTATTCTTGCTGTTTTGTTTTGTTCTGTTTCTTTGTGATGTCAACAATTTAATATGAGGGAAACGAAATAAGAAAATCTTTGGAGAAAACTGGAATTAAGAGTTGTGAGTATTTAAATATATAAAGAAAAGTAGGATCATAGCATTCCTCTAGTCATTGAATCATTATGTTAGCCAGGTCTCCATCTTGAACATCAGTTAGTCATGTTGGCCCAGTACAGCTGGGTTGTGATCTTGAAAACAGCACAGTTGCTGTAGCTGAATGACCTTAGAATAGATAAGGGAGGAAGATATGTCATTTTGACATATAAGTTGTTTGGAATTTAGGCATTTGTAACTTGAGGAAGACCAAACTCATTCCCCCACCCACCCACCTTCAAGGCAATTGGGGTTAAGTGACTTGCCCAGGGTCACACAGTTAGGAAGTGTTAAGTGCCTGAGACCAAATTTGAACCCAGGTCCTCCTGAATTCAGGGCTGGTGCTCTGTCCACTGTTCCACCTAGCTGCCCCAAAACTCATTCTTCATAAATAATCCACACTACCCCTAGAAATATATTGATGAGAAAGGGAGTACAAAACAAAAAGGGTTGCAATTTTTTATTTCATTTGTTTGTTTTAGATTTTAAGTAATGCCATTGTTCTGTATGTAATTCGAACTGAAGCATATCTAAGAGTGCATCCTACTATCTAGGTTATTAAAGAGCCTTGCTTGGTAAATATACTTAAAAAGTCATCGTCCATATAGAAGAGGTGACATCTTTTTGTCTGTAATTGAATGAACTTATATTTGTCAAGAGCTTTGCTTTATGCAAAACACTATTCTAAGGACCAGTCTAGAAATACAAAATGATTTTAGTCATTGCCTTCATTGAGTTAGATATTTTATTTGTTTTTACTTAATATTTTCTTTTCCTAATTACATGTAAAAATAGTTTTCACCATTCATTTTTATAAGATTTTGAGAAACCTTTTTCCTCCCTCTTTCACTTTCCTCCCCCTTCCCAAGATAGTAAGCAATCTAATATGTCATACACATACATTCATTTAAAATATATTTCCAGATTAGTCATGTTGTAAAAGAAAAATCAGAAAAAGGGGCAAAACATGTCAAAGAAAACAAGCTAGACAGGTAGTCATAATATGCTTCAATCTGTATTTGGTCTCCATAGTTCTCTCTCTACACGAAGGGGCATTTTCCATCCCAAGTCCCCTGGAATCGTCTTGGGTAACTTCATTGCTGAGAAGGCTAAGTCTGTCATAGCCGGTCATCTCAATGTTGCCGTTACTGTGTCCAATGTTCTTCTGGTTCTGCTCACTTCACATTGTCTTCTTTTCTACTGGGGGAGCCCACCCATATGTGGAAGGGGTAGCCAGAAAAAGGAGTTAAAGTTTGGGAAGTTGCACAGAATCTCTGGGAACTGCAGATTCTTTCTAGGGGCAAAGGCAATAGTGATTTGATGACAGTTCCCCATGAAAGAGTTGAAAAGGCTTTGATTTTAAGATGTCCAGATATTGACAGTTCCCTCATGATAATCAATGTGAAGGCCATATTCCTCTGAACTGTCAGTGAGGCAGGTCTGCTGTCCAGTGGTCCATGTCCCAGATGGCCTTGGGACAGATGATATACTGTAGGCCCCTCTGGTGATTGAGAGGCTAAAGATCATAGAAATTAGATTCCTGGCTCACTGACATTCGTTTCTAATAGGAAAGAAAAAAAAAGCCATATTGAGCTAAAGGTTTATCCCTTTCTCCTTAATGTAAATGCCGAGTGCAGTTGGCTTCCAAAAATGTGAATTCAGGGTTTTTAGGCACTCCATTCATCACTGAAGAAAAGTATTTGTCTCTGGGCTGTGGTCGCATGTGGAAAAAAGCCAGAACAAATGGAAAGAAGGGAAAAGTTCCTGTTGGTGGGGGTCTGAAATTGTAAGACGAAGGGGAAGACCGACGTGGTTTTAAGTACTGGAGCTTAATGAGGATCTTCCTTCTGTGCTTATATTGACAGGATGGAACTGCTCTGGCTTCCTGCATTGTTCCTGCTCGTTGGCCCCCCCAAAAGCAGTGCCTCGGGTAAGTGGCTCACCTCTGCTTATTTCCTAATGTGGGGAAGGGTCGCTGACCGGCGTGGAGTCAGTCACACAGCGGTGGGTGGGCAGACCGTTTTCCTCCGTGACTGAAGCTTCGCTTCTTTTAGAGAGTCTTGTTTTGTTGCCAATTCAGCGTTGATCAGTCATTTATCAAGCCCTACTGTGTGCCAGGACCTGTGTTGAACACTAATGAAACAAACTGTGTTCTGGACCAGGGCCGAAGAGACGCAGTAAGCGGGTGCTTCTCCCTCTTGGTCCACCTTCTGTTAGTGCTCACCTGGAGCCCGGTAGGAGAACAGAGACCAGGGCAACGCCAGATACTGAGGGACACTAATTAATCTGTGTGGTTCCCAATTGCCTTTACCCTGTGTGAGTGGAATGCACGGAGCAGAGAACTCTTTAGTTCTTGGTAATTCTGAAACCTCTCAGCTCCCGGGCAGGGCCTAGAATGGATCACAGCAGCCATTGCTTGGTCTGCCATTGAACATTTTCCTGATGGCCACAAAGAGATCGAGACTGTGTCTCAAAATAAGCATGGCCTGAATATTAGGGGTTCTCTCCTTTCCTCAGCCCTCTCCCCCAAATTCTGTAGGAGAACTTGCTCACAGGCCAAAAGGCATTTGACTTCTAGGTGAGCCCATGGGCCTAGTGCTACAACCTCCTTCCAATGGGAACAACTGCCCTTGTGGTGCAGCTGATGATTGTCTGGAACACTATTAAGCTCTGTCTGAAATATGGAGTGTAGACTCTAATTCACGCCTAGTCTCCCATGGTGAAGGTCCATAGCTCGGTCTCCTTACCCTGTATATATACACATGCCTTCTTAACCCAACCCAACCATCCTTTTTGGGATAGACCCTCTGTTAGTTGAAGCATATTTACTCATCTCCCCCTTGCTCTTGTCTTTTATTTTTATTATTTAATCCATGATAGCCGGCTTCAGGACTCTTTGCTGATGACTCATTGGTATTCAGGCTAGCTCGTACATATAAGACTATAAATTTGGCCAATTATACTTGGCTTGCCAATGACTATTAGAGTCCTTTGACCTTGCCCTCTGGGAATTTGTGAAATGATGTCGCTATTTCATTCACTCCCTCATGGTGGCCAAAATACAGATCTGAGTTGAGCATCCTTGAAGTGGATCCATCTGAATCCATTTGCATTTGTTCTTTCTTCTACCTAGAGTCTTAGTGCATCCTTTTACCCCACTTGAAGCAATTTCCCATAGGAGATTTCTTCCTTCCCTCCTACCTCATCCTACCCATGCTCTCCAGATACATATTCTGTTGATGAAGAACTTTTGGCTATGGTGGATGCCCAAAGTAGCTATACCATAAGGGTGATTCCAGATTAAAAACTCCTTGGGAACCTGGATTTTAAAAACTTCATTATGTTGTTAGGCTGAACACTCTCTTCCCTGAATCAGGACAAAATACTTCTAGGCCTGATTCTCTGCAGCCCCCGGCAATATTTTCTCATAAATCCTGTCTGGATTGTGGCGCGTGCTGAAGGCCTCCCTTCTCCTCTTGAGATCTCAGGGGTGTCATCGTAGCATTCAGGAGATGAGTTGCCTTCTGTTTTGTCTTATTTTCACTCTAGGAGAGACTCATAAAAACAACAACCATCAAAAAAACCTCTTAATTCTATGCAGATGGAGTTTCTAGCTTTGAGTGGAAGGCGAATTCATTTGATTTCCTGTCCTCCCCCCTAATTCTCCACTCCCTTTGTGAAGGCTCTTCTGTAGTGGAGTTCACTGAGCCTATGTGTCTCATATTGGCTGTTTGGGGACTATTTATATTATTAGACACAAAAGCCATCTTGGGAATGTTTGACCCAAATGTTGAGGGATTCCAAGGAATCTACAACTGAGGATTTCACAAAGGATGGATGTCAGTTCCTACACTTGGGAATTGGATAAATGAAGCATGAGTCTACGTTGGGGAAGGAAACATGACTCAATAGGAAAAGCTCATGTTAATCAAAGTGAATCCATAAGCATTAGTAAGCTTTTAGGATATACCGGGCATTATATTAATTGCTAAGGATACAAAGAAAGGCATAAAATGTATCTATTCTCAGATGCTGACAGGGAAGCCAGCACATAAATAATTCTCCACATACAAAATACACACTGAGTTAAATGGGAGACATAAAGGACTAGAAGTTGAGGGGAACACAGATAGGTTTCCCAAATGTGGGATTTAGATCGATTCTTGAAAAACACTGAGAAAACCAATTTAATGCAATTCAACAAACTTTGAGTATCTACAATGGGCCATGAACTGATTTGAGTTCTGGGGATGCAAAGAAGAAGAAGAAATATAGATCCTCCCCTCAAAAGGCTGATGATCTAATGGGTGAAGATGACAAACAAAGGGAGGATACTGAAAAAGGAAGAGACAGAACAGTGGGACAGCCTCTTCCATGGGCACAAATCAGGAAAACTTGCTTGGGGTGAGCTGGAAGTATGATTTTTTTCCTTTTATAAAGGAAGGCTTTGGGATTAGTTTGGTTCTCCACTCTGTAGTGCTCCAATCAGAGGCAGAGAAGGCTATTCCAGGGGGTTTCCAGTCTTGAATTCGAAGCACAGTGATGAGAATAGAAGTGAGAAGCTTATCCTGGGAGAGGCGTCTTTTTCTGTGAAAATGTAACTAGAGAGAATTCTCTCTGCAAAGTGGTGAGGAGAGGGAATTCTAGACCCACGAGACAGTCAATGGAAGGCACAGGAAAGGAGATGGTTTTCTGTAGTAGGAACAGTTTGGCTGGATTGTAGAGGGGATAATGTGTAAGAATATATACAGCATGGAAAGGAAGAAAAGGACCAATAGTTTGCTAAGTCAGAAAAAGAAAATTATAAATGAGTTTGGAGGTTACAGGGAGCAACTGGAGTGTATTGAGTTTGTGTGTGTTGAAGGGAGGTAAGGAGGAATGATGGGGTCAGTTACTTAAGGCAGTTGTCTGGAGAATGGATTGGAGAAGGGAGACACTTGATTCAGGGGATCAATAAGAAAAATATTGCACTAGCCTAGATTAAGGGTTCTTAATCTGGTAGTCACTGACCCTCAAAGTGTTTGTGGATATATTTCGGGGGTCTGTACATTTAGATGGGAAAAAGTACATTTTTATTTTCATCAACTTTTAACTGATATTTAGTATTTTGATCACTTATTTATAACCATTAGTTTGAGGAGGTATCCATAGGCTTCACCAGTTTGCCCAAAGGGTCCATGACTAGCAAATAAACAAATAATAACCAAAAACCAAAATAATAATAATAATAGCAACAACAAACATATATATATATATATATATATATATATAGTGGAGAGTTCTTGGTCTAGGAAGCCTTGTATTGAGTTCCCAGAGAGCAGAGAGACTACAAATACAGAGAAATGGTGCTTCTCTTTTACTTTGACATTTTCAAACCATATATGAAATGTTATGTTCACCTGGTTGGGCTGGGGTGGGGAGTTAATGTATTGTGTGTTACTAGAGGGATCTGGAGAGTTCAGAAGAACCTGAGCAGTGCATCAAGGACATTCCCTCTGAGCACCAGAATGAGTTAATCTGCAAGAGATGCCATAAAGAAGATATGGTAGATGTCTCTGGTTATTTGCAACACTGTCATGTAGGGAAGGGATTTGTTTTGTTCTGCTTGGCCCTAAAGAGCAGAACTAACAACAGAGTGGAAATTGAAATGGAACCAGTTTCAGGTCGATGGCTAAAACACATTCTCTAACACGTCCATCAGGCTCCTGGTTTCCCTCCAATAGATGCGGAAGCTGGACAACTCCTCACTGAATATATTATCAAGAAGAATCCTGTTCTGGTATAGATTGAACTAGCTGGTCTCTGATAGCTCCTCAAATTCTGAGATTTTGTCAGTCTCTTCTTGATATCTCACGTAACTAAACTTTAACCAAGGAAATCCTCCCAAATGTGAGGATGGCACCATAAAAAATAAGACCATTTTTAGGCTGCCTGGTGAAAAGGGCATCCCTTTTTGGTTATTTTAATCACGAATTACGCCATGGAACAGGCTTCCTCCCTAGCCCCTGCAACGATTACCAGCTCTGTCACCCTCACTTGGCCCAAGCCCTTTTCATGTTTCACCTCCCTCGTATCCCAAGTCCCTGCAGTTAAGGAGCAGGTGAACACGACAGTTGGCCGGTGGGTGGTTATCTCCTTAGACAACTATATCGCTGACTTACCCTGCCCGTGACATGTTTCTCCTCAGACTCTTGGCAAAGCCGAGTGAGTTTGTCATGGAAACACTACTTGCTCACATCAGGAACCCACCTGCTCACTTTCTCAGCTCTCTCTTCCGATCCCCCCCGTCTTCTCCATCTCCCCAAAAGGAAGCTCAGTGCCCTTATTCGGAGGTCAGCGAGGCTGCCAAGAAGTTGAGACGCCGGAGTCTCACCGATGAATGCGATTACAGGGCCGTGCTGGAAAGTCGGTTTCTTAATGAACTTGCTTGTCGTTTAACTGAGGAGCCCCTCTTCCTGTTTAGCTCTGGAAAGGGCGCTTTCCACCCAAGAGCTGTGACTCATCTCTCCATCGTGGATCCTGAGCAGGGAACTTCTTGAATAAGATGAGCTCTCATGCCATCCTCATTGAGTCACCCCACAAGCAGGAAATATGTGGTAATCCCCGCAGCCCATCTGGCAAGGATTCAGTTGCGATCGTTATGAAGAGGTGAATTGTGTCTGTGTCTGCACTTGGCTTCCCAACCGGGAGGAGGGGAAAAAGGGAAGCATTGTAGCTGAAAATAAAATGGAAAGGGGAACAGGGTGAATGGGGGGGTGGATTGTGGGAGACCATAACTGCCTGTCCCAGAGCATCACTAAATCTCTGTACACAAAGGTATTGATATTGCTCATTACGTCGCCTTAGACAATCTTTGTGCTACTGATTCACCTCCTGAGGACGAGACTGGCAAATTTCTCATAAAAGCAAAGGACCAACATCATTAGAGTTGAAAGAGATTTTACTTTGAGATCATCTAGTCAAAATCTTAGAAAATCTAAGTTTTCTCTTACACATGAGAAAACTGAGGCCCAGAGAAGCAAAGCACTTAACCCCCAAGTGTAGAGACAGTGAGCAGCAGCAACAGAAGTGGGAGGAGAGGGCAGGTGTTCTACCACCAAACAAAATGCTCTGTCTTATAACAAATGACTGATAGTGATGACTGAACCTATATAGGGGGAGCTTGTAACCCAATACTTTATTTATTGTCAGTATCCAGCATTTTATCCACTCTCACAATGTTCTCAAAACGCTCAGCATAAAAGAATAATAGCAGGAGAATGACTAGTCTTGGGCTTTTTTAGTTATCTGAACACCATTAACTTAGATGAGAAAAAGGAAATAATAATGATCAGAATAATAACAATAATAATGATAATCACAATATTCTCCTGGAACTTTAAGGTCTACAAAGTGCATTCTCTACCTTTCCCTGTCAGAAATCTAACCTGGCACTTTCAGAGTTCTAGGGAATAATATTTCACCATCGTGTGACTTGTCTTGCTAAAGGAAGATATCATCCGATTGATGGGGTCTAGATCTAAAGCTGGAAGGGAGCTTAGAAGCCATTTAGTGTAACCTCTCACTTTTTTTAACCAAAGAAACCAAGGAATTGAGAGATTAAGTGAATTGTCCACGCTCAGCTATCGAGCATCAGAGGCAAGATTTGAACTCAACGAATGCCCTCTGACTTCAGCCTTCTGTCCACTCCTGCTTAATGGTTCAGCCCCCTTTCATTTAGTCAGGTTGGAAAGGGTCCCATTCTAATATTAGAGTCTCCTGGAGGAACCTCTGGTGAGATTGTGCCATGGAAATGTTCTCAATAGGGAGGGGGATTCACCTTTTTGTTTTAAGCACAGATGGTAGATTAGTTGAGTCTGTCTCCATTTTGCCTTCACACCATGAGCTGGAGGAGGGATCTAACGGAGAGAAGTGGGCTGCCAGGCTTGACACAAATGGCTCCATTAAAGACAACATTCCCAGACTCTAACACAAGGAGGGTTTCATCTCCTACAAAGACTTAGCCCCTTCTCCTTTTTTCCCTGACCTTTTCTTATTCAGGGAAGATAGAATTATTTGCTACAACTAAAAGTCACTCTTTGCAATACCTTGCTGGATGGCAAGGGCTCTCTCTGTCTCTGTCTCTCTCTTACTTTCTCTCTGTCTCTGTCTCTCTCTGTCTCTGTCTCAGTCTCTGTCTCTCTGATACACACAATCGATGGCACAAACCGTTTTTCTTCTCCTGCATCAGACATTTCTGTCTTCACATCCATTTCCCTCCGTGTCTGTTTCCCCGGCAGCATGTCAGGAAGTTGAAGGGTTGCTTATCAAAGTTGGTTTCCCAGCAGTGACAAATATCTGAGCCGTGCCTCTGTTCGAGGAGGAAACTCCCCCCCCCTCGCTCCCCCCAGATGGGCTCTCCTCCAGTTCTTAGCTTCTCACATATCGCCCGCCCTACCGGAAACACGTCCTAGAGAGCCCAGTCACCTCGGGGCGGGGGCACCCAGACCTGTACCAAGGAATTCTTGGGCCTGGGCAAAGGCTGTCCACAAATCGAGCCGGGCCCAGCCTCAGGAAACCTCTGTCTCAGCCCTGCTGCAGCCCCTGCCTCCCGCATTCCCTATTTCTTTCCTTTTCGATATTTGAGAAAAACATAAAGACAAATGTTTTTGAACTTTGTCTCGCGGCTTCTTGCATAGGCCATCCCAAGTGTCCGGAATGTGCTCCTTCTCCCTCCCTCTTTGGCTCCCCCATTTCCCTCAACGCTCGGCTCATTCCCTCCCTGCCTCATACTCACCTCCCCTTATCTCATTATTAGGTCATACATATTCCATATATTCATAATATAGTATATAGATGCATAATTATATGCCCACTTATACATGTAAATATACATATATGGACTGAGTAATTTGTATTTTGAAAACACACACACACACACACACACACACATATATATGAATAGATATGAATATTCTTATGGGGCATGTGGTTGTGTATAAACAGACTTATTACATATTTATGTACGTGTATTCACGTTTGTGCATGTTTATTGTGTGCCCACAGTTGACGCCTGTATCTATAGACAGATGTATCTATCTACAGACAAGCAAGAATGGATATACATTTACACATACATGTGCTCGTGTATACATAACATACTATACAAACTATAGATTTACATATATATAAATATATAAGCATATATCTACAGATGTAGGTATATATAAGCCTATGATTTGTATAGTATATATAGCAAGCAAATAGTATATGCATACATATATGTAGATATAACTATATATGGACATAAAGACCCAGGGATATGTAGACAAACCTAGAGAGATGTAATTTCTGTATATAGTGTGTATATATATATATATGTGTGTGTGTGTATATATATATATATATATATATATATATATATATATATATATATATTTATTTATTTATTTATATGTGGTACATAAAGGATTTCTGTAGGGGGGTAAGCTGAACCTGGAAGAAAGCTAGGGAGTCTCAGAGGAAGGAAGGAGGAGAGCATCCTGAGCACCCAGGGTGGCCCGGACAAGACAGAGGAAGACACGTTCCAAAACATTGCTCTTCTTGCATTTCTCAAATATCAGAAAGGAAAGAAATCGCAAGTGTCAGAGGTGGGGGCGGGAGAGAGATTTCCCAAGATTTATCTTCTGCTCAAATTGTTCGTAGCCCTTCTCCCAAATGCAATAATAATTCTTTGTTAGAGCTCTGGGCACCACCAGTGTTATGTGACTAAATTCATTTAGCAAATCAAGGTAGATAAAACAGAGACAGAAAGAGATGGAGACAGATGTTATCTAACTTATCTATCTCCATCCATCTCTGTGTATTTATCTGTATTTTTTGTGTCTTTCTATTTCTTCCATTCTCTGTCTCTGTCGCTCTCTGTATTTGTCTGTCTGTGTTTCATACATACACACTCTCTCTTATCTCTCTCTTTGTTTCTCTCTCTTTCTCCCCCTCCTCTCTCCCCTTCCTCCCTCCCTCCCTCCCTCCCTCCTTCCTCCCTTCCCCCTCCTCACTTCCCCAACTAGATTTAGATTTTCAGCTCCTTGAGAGCAGGGATAATTTTATTTTTGTCTCTCATGTCTAAGGCGAGGGCTGATATATAATAGACATTTAATAAATACAAGCTGATTATTTATGAAGGAATCATACAGCGAAAGAGAGGTGGGAGGAGGGAACACAGCTAGTGAACTTGGAGATCCTGTGCAGAGTGCAACGGCCTGTGATAGTTGACCTATGACAAGATAGAACAGTGGCTTGTTTTATGTTGTAGCCGTGCATTGGAGTGAGAAGATCTGGATTCAAATCTAGGTTCTACTAATTATTTGTGTTCCTCATTTAATCTTTGCCTCAGTTTCCCCATCTATAAGTTAATGGACCGGACTGAGTGATCTCTAAGGTATCTTCCTTCTCAGATGTATTCCAGTGATTCTGCAGGGGCGAGCCTGGTGCCTTTATCTTGTTCAGTCATTTCAGGCATGTCCCACTCTTCCTGATCCCATCTGAGCTTTTCTTGGCGGAGATGCTGGACTGGTTGGCCATTGGTTTCTCCAGCTCATTTTATAGATGAGGAAACCGAGACTAACAGGTGACTTGCCCAGCTAGGAAGTGTGTGAGCCGAGACTTGAACTGAGAAGGGGTCTTCCCGACTCCAGGGCCGGTGCTCTCTCTATTGCACCACCTGGAAGTCCACGTGCAAGGGCACACGTGTATTTATCCATTTTTTTGGCTGTTTGATCGACCCTTTACAAGGAGCTATTCTCTAAAACATCTTTCTGACTTTACTTCAGTTTCCCAATCTTTTGTTCATACGTTTCCCCCAGCCGTGGCCAGTCTGCTTGTTTGTAATGTGTCACATCCTTCAGTCTGGAAGGGGCCTGGAGGGACATTAACTGCCACACCTAGAGGCGTCGGTGAACCTTATCCTAATATTTGGGTCTAATCATTAGCGACCATCATTCTAACACTGATTGTGACCCTGATACCATCACCACCAGTCACTCAGTTCACACACAGAGATGAATGAGGGGCTCGATGTGATTGGTGATGTCTCACCCTGTGTATCGATAGGCTGGCTCCCACAATTCAGTAAGCATTTATGAATTGCCATTATGCACCAAGCACTGTGCTAGTCCCTTGGGGTGGGAAGAAAATAAGTAGTCTCTGCCAGGGTGGGATTTATTTCTCCTGCGGAGAAAACAATTTCAGAAAGGGGGAGAACCTGCTGGGAGGATGCTGGGAGGAAGGATAGGTCTGGTGCAGGATCTATCACCTGAGCTTTATTTGAAAGGGGCAGAGATAAGGAGGGAGAGCATCCCTTACATGGTTGAACACCCACATCAAAGAATAAGCTCACAACCTATAATAACCCACGCCGGGAATCCTGAGCAGGACAGTTGGAGTGGAACGGACAGGTCCTTTCATACCTACACTGAAGTTAGACTCTATTGGGGATTTGGAAGTTTCTTTTAAAGACAATTGGTGTCAAATGGAGATTTTTCAGTCAGGATGTGACAGACTCAGAGCTGTCCTTTCAGAATATCCAATTGGCAGCTTATGGACAGGAGAAAAGTGAAAAAATCCAGGTGGACTGTTTATTGCCCAAGCTAGGAAAGTCATGGTGAGATGGGAAAAGAACATGGCATAGCATCCGATTGAATGAGTCTTACTTCTGAAGTTAGAGAACCTGGGTTCAAATCCCATATCAAGCTTTTGACCTGGGTGAATTCAGGCAGTCATTCGGTTTCTTTACCTGTAAAATGAGAAGCTCGACTCCCTGGTTTCTGAGTCCTGCCCATCCCTTGGCCCATGTTCCTTTGCTTTATTGTTAAATACTTCTCCTTCTGGGTGGCTGGTTCCCTTTTTTAAAGAATTCCTTCTTTGTTCAGCTTCTAAATGGAAATGTAATGCATTTTATGGTTCATTTGGTTACTGTGTCTTCAGTTTTGGGGGAGAGGGCTCATCTGGAAGCTTCCTTATCTGCCTCAATGGATTTTAATGCTTCCTTGGGACAGCCAGTCTCATCCCCTTTGCCCATTTCTGGTCATCCTGAGCACATCTACATGTTAATGTAGTTTAGTCAAATGAGCCTATACTGGGCACTTTGGGAAACTTGGGAGAGCACTGATTCTTTTTTAGTCAAGGATATAAAGGGCAGTGAAATGGCAGTGTGCCCCATTGTCCTTTAAGTTCTGTTCTTGGTGGGGGAGAGGGAATTGACAATAACCATCTAAGCTTTTTTTTGTCGGTTTTGCCCTTTTCTGGGGACACACGCCTGAGTGCCTCATGATGGTGTAGATATGATCCTGTGCTTGGGAAGCTTATTCCACAATTCCTGGGAGATGGGATACCTCCATAGCAAGAGAAGGATGGACATTCTGGTGGCTAGCTCTTGTCTGTCAAGCAGCATAGCTGGACAAGGAGAAAGAGGTCCCTCAGCCAGAAGCCCCCATGGTGGTGACCTTTCTGGGCTCACAGACAATTTACCAGGGCATAGAAAAGTAGAAGTCTCTCTGTCTCACTTTTCTGTCTATGTCTCATTATTTTTGTCTGTCTCTCTGTCCCCGTCTCTATCTCTTTCTGTCTCTCTGTCTCTCTTTTTTTGTGTGTGTCTCTCTTTCTCTCTGTATAAGAGGAGATGGGAGGGAAGTGTCACTCACTCCAGCAGCAAGAACTCAGACACAGACTGTTTCCTGCTTTTCTCCCTCAAATCAGTGACATTTCTTCCACTGCCAGATCCTGTTGAGGTTTCTGTGGCCCAGGCCATTGAGAGGGATTTCAAATGGGTAGAATCAAATCTTTTCATTCTCTTGGCTTTGAAAATGTTGTTTTCTTTCATAATTTGTACATATATTTGAAAAGTGTGATTAGCTCCTGGTGCCTGAGTAATAACTCTATTATAGGGGGAAAGAACTATATCTTGGTGAATATTGCTGTGTCTAATCAAACAAAACTGATGTCTTCCTGGGGAAAAAATTGGTGCATATGGTAGTGGGTGGAGAAATCTCAACTTGAAAATTTATTTTACCCTTAGTTTCACCTTTATTTCCACTTTCCCCTGAAATATTTGTTTCTTAGAGTAAGAAGAACATTCCTAATCCCTCTCTTTTGATTGGCTAGCAATCAGTGAGTCTCAGGTTCCCAGGCAGATTTTCAATCAATCTAAAGTTAATGCTTTAAAAAACCGTCCTTTCCCATGAGCTAAATAACTTAATAACTGATTGTGCTCTGCTTCTATCCTAATAATCACAGAGCAATTCTTGTGTGATCATAAAATATAGTTCTAGGTATTGCATTACAGGGGAAGAATAGGGAGAGAGGAAGCTTTCCAAAATGATTTAGAGACCCCCTTCAATATATAAATGCTCTTCCCAACTAACCTTTACAAATACTTTCTTAAGTATTGGATTGGTCAGTATTTCCTTCCAGTCAACATGCATTTGTTTAGTACCCACTAAGATTCTAGTGAGAAGAAGGGAAGGGAGTTAGTTGTAGAGAACCAGCCTGGGAGTCAGGGAAATGTGAATTCAGGTCCTGCCTCTAACCTTCTGGCTTTATGACTCTGAACAAGTCACTTAATCTTTGAACGCCCCAAGAAAATATCTAAGATAATTGGTTACGGAAAATATTCCAACCTTTGATAGTAGAAGTACTGTCCTCACCACGAGTTCTCCGTACAATGCCATTACAAGATCTATTCCCCTCCACCCTACAAAAAAAAAAGAAAAGAAAACAGGAAAAAAAAAGAAGAAAGAAGAAAAATAGATTTAAAATCATGCCAGACACAAAAGATGCAAGACCAAGATGGTGATCCTTATTCTCATGGAACTTAGTCTGTGCCATGCTTGTAAAAAAGGTCATTCCAGTGTTAGAGGGGATGTGCCAAAATGGGGACATTAATGCATTGTTGGTGGACATTAATACATTGTGAAATGATCCAGCCATTCTGGAAAGCAATTTGAAACTATGCCCAAAGACCTATAAAACTATGCATACTTTTTGATCCAACAGTGTCTCAACTGGTTTGTATCCCAAAGAAATCATAAAAGAAGGAAAAGGACCCATGTTTATAGCAGCCTTTTTTGTAGTCACAAGGAACTGGAAGTTGAAGAGATACTCATCAGTTGGGGAATGGCTGAATAAGTTGTGGTATATGAGATAATAGAATATTATTATTCTATAAGAAATAAAAAGCAGGTTGATTTAAGAAAAGCCTGAAAAACTAAATAAAGTGAGCAGAACCGTTGTTCATAGTAACAATAAGATTATACGATGATCCACTGTGTTGGACTTGGCTCTTTTCAACAATGGGATGATTCTGGCCAGTTCCAATAGACTAGGGATGGAAAATGCCATCCATATCCAAAGATAGAACTAGGGAGACTGAACAAGGCCTCCTATTTCACTTTTATTTTTGGCTTTTGTTGTTTGTTTGCTTTTTTCTCCCCTTTTGATCCGATTTTTCTTGTGCAATATGACAGATAGGGAAATATGTTTAGAAGAATCGCACATGTTTAACCTATATCAGGTTGCTTGCTATCTTAGGGAAGGGGGAGTGAAAAGGAGAGGGAGAAAAACTTGAACACAATGTTTTGTAAAGGTGAATATTGAATCCTTTTTCTAAATGTATTTGGAAAAATAAGATACAAATAAGTAATAATGAAAATAAAATACCTAACAATAATAATAATAAGGTCTTCAAGCCTCAGGTGAAAAAAAAGATACCAGATAACCTTTAGAGGGAGAGATACTAGCAGAAAATTACAGGGAACTGAGCCCCCAAACAAGAGAGTCCACATTAAAATTCTCCAATTGCACTCATCCCACTGAGACTTTCTTGGTTGGTATTATGAATTTGTTTGTATGCGGATGGGGCCAAGGGATTGACCTCTTTGGGAAAGGATGAGAAGAATGTAAATCTCTCTAATAGCTTTCATTTAATCTTGGATGCGTTTTCTAAAATATGTCCTATATTCAGAAGGCTTGTTGGTGGTCTGCCTTACTTGTGGATAAACCTAAAAATGGGCCCACATCACATATTCAGAGAAAGGAAGAGGGAGATAGAGGCTGATTTTCTAAGTGATAGTAACATCCCAATGTTATTAGCTTGAAGCTTTCCAAGATTGACTCTGTAACGCCGATAAGAAAAATGGATTCTAGGAAGTTACTAGACATGGGTTACTGGAGGAATGCCAGCCATGAGACTGAACCGTATCAATCAATGTCCATCAACTGGCCTGTTCCCCAGAGGGAGTTCCTATAATAGTGTGTCATTCAGTAGGCTCTACTGCAGGTCTACTGCAGATGATCTCTAATGATTTAACAATTGGAACGAAACATTTAAGTTCTGGTTAGATCTTGGGCAACTATTAGAAATAAAGATGGAGGAAATCCAAGGAGAATGAGTCCGACGTGATCTTCCTCTCTATGTCCTGCTCTTGCTCCCAAGAGCCCCTTTTGCTGAAGCTCTCAGGGAAATCTTAAGTGGATTTATGACCTGTTGCCAGTGCATGAGTGACCTTGCAGAAGACTGGGGTCTTTGTTGACCCAAGTGGATCTGCAACCAGAGAAGGTTAAGAGGAATGCTTCTGAGCGAGCGAAGGGGCTCCACGGAAGAGGGGGCATAGAGGGGCTGCCTTGGCATGGGTCGTTCAAGAGAGAGCCCCCTGCACGAATTCAGCTTTCTTTAGTAGATGGTTATGTCTCACCAAACAGTGGTTATTCCTTTTGATATTCTTAGTCCCGGGGAAAATGGAGCCATAACCAGGAGTAGCGATTGACAAAGGAGACTAATGGTGGATGTGCAAAGGGTTCAAATTCAGAAAAGGTGGGTGTCAGTCAGCATTCTTTATTTTTTAATAATAATAGGGTGTCAGAGGGGCCTGGACTCTTTGAGATTCAATTTCCTAATCTTCATAATAAGGGAGTTAAACGAATGTTCTTGAAGATCCCTTTTGGTTCTCCTTCTATTCTCTTCTGATTCTATGATATTTGGTAGATGAAGCTCCTGCCTCAGACATTTGGCAGATTTGGAACTAAGGAACCAAGCAACACTTCTGAACCTCAGTTTCTTCCTCAGTGAAATGGAGATGTAGTTGCTTTATGGATTAAATTGTCCAGCATATGCAAATCAGCTATAATCATTATTAGTTTACCTCAGAGGATCCTTCCAGCTCAAAATTTCTGTCACTGATGAGACAAACTCTCTGTTATCCACATTCAGTAATAAAATTGCTCTATTAAATGGTACTCCTTCACATCTATGACACAGTAATGATTATTCTTTTAATGAAGACCTCCAGGCATTATAAAAACTGTTTTATCTGAATTATCCAAAGGAGATTAGTGTATCTCTAGCATGATTTTTGGTTTTAAATTCATTATATAGTGTTCTGCTTGTTTGGAACTTGATAATCCAAGTGAGGTCCGGTCTTCATAACTCTCCATCAGCCAAGATATGGTATTCCCTGAATATGATATATTATAAGAAGTTTGCCTGACATAATTAGTGATATAGACTATTAAACAATGGAAAATGCCAAAGAGTGTGTTTTGTGTCCTCCCCTTCTTCCCCAATGACTGTGGAAATGCATTTGAAGAGAGGGCAATGAATCCCACTGTTTTCTTGGGCTCTCTGTGAAGATTTACTGTTGTCACTTTAAATGAAAGATTCTTGTCTGTGACTAATGAGAGCCTGGGAATAAATCTTAAGTCAGTGATTTTAGTGGGGAAATGAACATAGGGAAGGATGATGAAAGATATGTTGGGAAGAATTTAGTACTAAGAAAATATAGAAGACTTGGAGAAACTTGGAGACTGCTAATTATCATTTTTTAAAAATCAATTGTTAGGTATTGGACATGGTATGAGCCAAGCTATCAATTATATTTTAACAAATGGGAAAATATTAACCACCAATGTGGGAGTCATTCCCAAATCAGCTCTCTAGGGATACTCAGATCACTTTTTTGGGTCAGAAACAAACTTGTCAGAGACAAAATTCAGGATCGCTACCAAGTTAGATATTATATTTATTACAAAACAATTTTTTGCACAATGAAGTCCAGTAAGACTTATTGAAACAAGCACTCTACAGCTACAAATTGGAGAATGGATAAAAGAATAGACAGTGACCCAGATTTTTTTTTCTTTTTTTCCTTTTTTTTAAATTTTCAATAGGGTTTTATTTTTCAAATACATTTCAAGACAGTTTTCAACATTTTTGTAAAACACTTTTTTCAGAGTTTTCTCCCTCCTTCCTTTACTTCCCCTCTCTCCAAGACAGCAAACAATCTGCTAGAGGTTAAATATGTGCGATTCTTTAAACATATTTTGATATTTGTCATGTTGAGCACTTTTAAAAGGGAAATCTAATTAGTATAAATCCATCATCACAACAGGGAAGCCACCAGAGCCTAGAGACCATTTGGGTTTGTGGCCATTGATTTACTTGTTGAAATCAAGGGGGATGCAACCAAAGGCAACATTTGCTTAGGATATAAGCTCACTATTAAAATGTGAGATTTGCATGAGTGAATGTGAATAGAATTGCTCATTAACAGTAAGAAATAACTAAGAGAGAAATCAGATTATAGTAAGTATGGCAAGAGACTGAATTAAGACAACTGGAGGAAAGAAAAACAGATGAAAATGGAAAAGCCATGTAAAGTTTTATAAAATCTACTATTTTTCTCCATCAGTGACAGGAGAGCCACTACATTTGGACTCAAACATCACAGTCCCTGATGTACTGCATAAGGAAATGGGAATGATACTAAATAAAACAGATGGGTAGAACAGCTGGTCTATACCAAATATGCACAGAGGACTTCTATTCTGGAAGTGACAAGATACTGAGATATTGATGAACCAATGTTCAAGTTGTCTTGTTAGAAAGGAAAATACCAACATTTTGGGGGGAAAGTTAAATAAGACAACTAATAAAATTTGAACATTTATAAACTCATATGCCCCTATTTCACCTCTGCTTATCCTGCACAAGCATCCAGGGCATTATGGTCAAAGGGAATAGAATGTAAGATTTTCAAAAACTGAAGTCAACGGAGGACAATTTTTTGTGGTCATTTAAACGTAACAAACATTCATTAAACCTCTACCACATGCTAAACCCTAGGGATACCAAGACAGATTCAAAATTGTCTTTGTTCTCAAAGAGATTTTCTTCCAATTGAGGATAAATAATTCTAAAATTAATTAAATGCATTGCCATATGGGGAAGGAGAGAAGATTAAGAACAAGAGGTGTCAGGGATTGCATATAGAATGAAGGAAAATTGCCAGGAACTCTTCACAAAATGGTGCCATGGGAACAACTCACCAACGAGAGAAGGGGAGCAAATGAGAGGGGTGGTGATCTGATCCAGCAAGGGATGGAGACAGCAGGTGTTGAGGAAAGTCCCAGGTTGAGACAGCAGAAGAGGCAGGATTTTAAGGTTCAGAAGAGCAAGACAAGGAAAGCAATGGAATAGAAAACATGTGGGAAGGAGCATAAGGAAGAGGATGGGTTAGAAAAGGTTTCTTATAGGAGGGCCCAACTGAGTTATATTTTGAAGAAAGCTAAGGATTTGTTGAGGCATTTGTACATATATTCTTTGCTTTAAATTACATAAATTACATGAAAATGTACCTTCAGTCACTCATTCATATGAGGAGAAACAAACAGTACAGAAATTCAAGGGAAATAATTTTTAAAAGTAGGAACAAATGGGAAATAGCACTTCTGGACATTGAATTATGCTCTGGAGTGCTCATCATCAATGACTTTGAATACTTATTTAAAAAAAAAATGCTGATCAACAGACCAAATTAGATAAGCAAGAATCACTTACCAAGTGTTGGAGAAAGCTCTGTGTGCATGTGTATGTATATTGTGTACACATATGTGTGTGTGGTGTGTGCATATACATGTGAGATGGTGAGTGTGTATGTGAGACAGACAGAAAAAGACAGAGAGAGAGAGAGACAGAGACAGAGAAAAAGAGAGACAGACACAGAAAAAGACAGACAGACACACATACAGAGAGACAGAGAGACAGAGAGAAAAAGAGATACAGAGAGAAAGACATACAGAGAGAGAGAGAGAGAAAGACACAGAGAGAGAGAGAGATCACTCTAAGAAGGCCTCATTATTCCATGAGATCTTCTGGGAATACTGGAAAGCAGTTTGATAGAGAAAAAAAGAAGTTCTTGCTGATGTTTAGTGCCATACTCAATAGACTCAGCATTGTTATTAGCTGTGCATATAAAAGATCATCTCACTAAAAATGGAAGAGAATAATATCAGCTCCTATCTAAAGACATAGTAGAGATTTACAAGCAATAAAATAAATTACATTGATTATATGAAATAAAAAAATAATTATATAAAAATAAATGAGGCTAATATTGGAAACAGTCAATTGAGGGAGATAGCTTTGCATCAACTATCTCTAAAAAGAGGAATATCCAAAATTTATGCCAAAATAATGGATATATTTAAAATGATGACCCATTCCCCAATGGACAGTCAGGCAAAAACTAAGAATGAACCGTTCTGCCAGGAAAAAAAAAAGGCAAACTCCTAAGAACCACATGAAACATTATTCTGAATTGCTAATAATAAGAAAAATGTAGGTCAATATAATGTCAAGGTTTTATACAAAATAACAAAAAAATGTATTTTTATACTAACCACATTTGACCTGAATAACATATTAAAAAGGATCTGCAAACTTTAAAGTGTTATAAAATGCTTATCGTTATTGTTATTTTTGCTGTTATTATTTATATTATGAGCTTCAAAGAAGAATTCAGAAAATTCATTTCTCTCTCTTCCTTGGAGAGGTGGCCCAAAATGAACACTTAGATTGTAATAGTGTTAATTATAAATTTACTAGAATCATCAAAGGATATAGTAATATAAATTGTCAAGGATACATAATGATACTACATAAAGTAGAAGTTGGGCTTTTCTCCCCTTGTCCCAATGATGCCCCCTGTCCTCCTAACCCCCAGGTGCATTCTTGGTCTTGAAAATGGGGTGGGGGAGAGAAGATCTTGAGCAATTAGAAGAGCAAGAATCCCCTTCCTTCTTCTGGCTTCCATCCTTTAAATGCCAGATCCCTCCATCAGGCCGGAGGTTCAGAGGGTGATTTCCCTAGACAAAATCTCCATTGCATGGGGCCTCACAACTTTGACCTTACTCATATATTTTATAGCTTTTCTTCAACTACAAAGTTAAATGTTTTGTTTTTCACATCGGTAAATCTCACCTAACTTTGGGTGATTTGCTTGCTCTTGCTGGAGATGGGAGTGGGGGTGGGTAATCCAAAGAACAGCCAGGATATTTGATGGCTCCTTGTGTAATACCCTCATTTCTCCCCTTCTTTCAACGCGTTCCTTATTCATTTGTTTTTTGGATCATTTGTGGCCTGAATGATGCTTTTCACCTTAACTTTTGCAGGTGATTGATTATCGGTAGCGCAGTGTAGCTTGGTTTAATCCATCATTCTCCTTCCATTGTCCTCTGGGACACCTGAAACGTTGATTCTTCTGATACTACAGTGTTGTAGGATTCACTATTGCCAGAGAATCACCGGAATACTTTTGCTATTGCCAAGATATACTTTAATTTCAGGGTATTGATTATAAACTTTAAAAAATCAATATGCAAATATATTTAGAAATCAGAATTATTCTTTACTTTTAAAATGTTTTGTTGACTTTATTCAAATAAAACAGTATTCACATATTCAAAGAAAAATCAGTTTGTATATATTTTCCCTTTAAAGGCTTTCAGACTGTACCCCATTTTGTAAAATCTGACAACCTCAGCTTTGCTTCTCATTGGGACCTCACTTGTTTCCATTCCTATATCTTTCTCTCTTCCCAATCCTTCTCATATTCTTCAAGAACCCTTTTCTCTCTGTTATCCCTCTCCCATTTGATTTCTGGAAAATGATCTTGCCAACTTCCAATTGCTTTAGTAATTGGCTCTCTCTCTTTCCCCTGTGTCCTCCATCTACCTTTTCTCAAAGATATTGCTATGTGGACACTTTCTCCTTCAGATTATAAACTCTTTGTGAGAAGAGGTTCTGGGATGTGTTTTTGCATCATCATCAGCAAATGCTCAATACATATGTTCTCCCCAATCCCCTACTTTCCAGTCCTGATTTTGTTGATAAAGGAGAGTTCATCTGCTGAGGGATACCAGAACCTTTGCGGGAATTTTTACTTTAGTAAAGAATAAGAGTCTTTCCTTAATTATAGGGGGACATTGAGAGGTTAAGGGATTTGCCCACATGAATGTCATAGGTGACAAGACAATTGCAACTTCCTGACCCAAATTTGGTTCCCAATCCACGATCAGGTTGTATTAGAGGACCTCAGATCGTATTTCTAGTTCTGGATCCACGATCTTGTGATCCACCATCTATATCACACAGATTCTTGTTCTGATCTATCCAGCAATCATATACTAAGCACCTACTGTGTGCCAGCCATTATGTGAAGAATTGGGATACAAGACTAAAGACATCCTCCCTGCTCCAGGATCTTAAGTTCTATTGGGAGGTTATAGCATCCACATCCATGATTAAGTGTACAGGTTATTGAGGGGGTACAGGGGATGGAGCACTGAGTCCTAAGTCAAGGAGAGCCGAGTTCAAATCTGGACTCATATTCTGGCCAAGTTTGCCTTCATTTCCTCACCTGTAAAATGCAAATAATGATAGTGCTTACCTCCCAGAAATGTTCCGTGGATCAAATGAAAAAAACAATTGTTTATTGCTTAGCCTTGTGTCTGGCACATAATCAAGTTTTATACAAATGTTAGCTATTATCAATAATGTCAAGAGGAAGAAAGTTCAGAAAATAGGGAAGGTCCAAGAAGGCTTCATGAAGGAAGTGCAGTTAGAAGCCAAGGTGAGCTGGGAGGGAGTCCATCCCAGGCGTGGGAAAATGAGGAAATGAATCCTATATGTAAATAAAGGAGGAAGGCAGTGATGGTGGAAGATTCTGGTCCGGTGCGTGTCCCTTCGCTGCCTCTGTCCTAATTCCTAGTCTCTCAGGGATTCTGCCACTTTTCTTTCCATTTGGCTAAGAAGCAGAAATATGACCTCTGGAAAAAATCAGAAATCATGGGCCATTTGCTGGCTTGCAAACAATAATGTGTGTAGCCCTTTCCATCCTCATCTAAACATTGGAAGTTTCCTTCACTGACGGAAGCTCCCAAGTCACTCAGAGATCCGAGGTGCCCGGCGTTACAGGGCTGAAAAATATTATTAGCAGTCTCTACCCGGCTGAAAACGCAGTTATTTTTGCCCGACTTTGGCAGTGATTGGGTGTGAAAGATTTCTGAAATCTGAATGTGGTTTTACTCCAAGTTCCATTTTATTTTGGATGCTTCCAGGATGACTTCTCTCTTCCAAGGACTTCACCACAGCTGGGGCTGTGGTGAGGGGGCTGCCTCCACTCCCACCGCCACCGCCAGAAGCCACCTGCTGGCCCGGGAGCCAGAACAGACTGAGCCGGACGAGGCTTCTTTTCCCAGGGCTGTGTGCTGAAATCTGAGCAGGGAGATGGGATTTTATTGATTTCACATGTGATCTTATTATCTCAGGCAATTGACCAAGTGGACAAAGTCCTGTAATCGGTGACTCTAGAGACCGTGGGCCAGATTCCATCTCTGCCACTTTTATTCCTGGGTGACCTCGGGTGACAATGTAACCTCAGTTTTTTCACCTGTAAAATGAGAATATTAGAGCGGGGGTCACTAAGGTCCCTCTGAGCTCTGACAGTTTATGATTTGGGGATTCAATTTCACAAAAAGCATTCCTCTCCTTGCTCTGGGAGGCAGTGAATCAGCCGACAAGCCACAGAGAGTGGTTAGTTTGGAATGATGGGTCTCCTGGGTGAGCCCATCTGGGAACTCCTGTTCGTGCTGGAGAAATGCCGGACGCCAGTGATGAAATCAGGTGGCCAAGGTCTGACACCTGCTCCGGGTTCCTTGGGAGGATGGGAGGGGGAGAATGATAGAAAGTCTCTGTGATAGGCTGCCTTCCAAACCTTATTCCTTTCCATCTGGGGGACTTGATTAGACTTAAAAAGGCTTTAAGAATGCCAACAAAAACCCTGGCAAAGCCTGCCAAGGGAAAAGAACTTCAAGCCAGTGGCTGATCCGTCGGCTCAAGAAGTGGGAGGCAGAAGACATCAGTGGGAAGCGGGCAGACTGGCATTTTGAATCCCAAGCTTGAAAGCTCAGCTTGGCCTTTTCCCATTTGTTTCTTAAGACAGGTCACGTCTGGTTCTTTATGGCTAAAATGAAAGGATTGGACCAGGAGCCATCTGAGGACGAGGGCAACCCCCAAATGGCTGCCCTGCCCTCTCTCTTCTGGTGGCATTTAGGGAAAGAAGGTCCCCAGCCAAATGCCCCATTTGTCACCTTTCCTATTTAGGGGACTAACAGTGGAGCAGGATGTGACATCCTGGGGAGATGGTACATTTCCTAGGGACACTTGGCCAGAAGAAGCCTTGGCCAGCCTATTAAGGAGACAGACCTGTCCTTATCCCTTTGGGAGGCCCTATTCTCGCCTCATACTTGGAGCTAATATTTTACAGTGCGATGCATGTATTTATTGAAAAAGACACTGGGGAGGGGAGAAATTTGGAGTTTGTTTAAAATGAATGAGTTTCCAGCTGTAATCTATGAGTCTTAGGGACAGGAACTGTTTGTTTTTCTGTATTCTGAGTGCTGGGACATAGGTATATATTACAATGGTATATAGTAGGTTGATAGATTGGCCGATTGAAAGGAAGTGAGAACAGCTCAACAGATAGTTCTGTTCCCTTCGCTGATAGACTTGAAGCTAGAGGAATTCTTAAGTCATCTCTTCAGTTTGTTGATAAAGGATGGCTGGTATTTGTGTTGTGCTTTAAGGTTTGCAAAGAACTTTATTCATTTGATTGAATTTTAGCCTTATGACAAGTATAAGAAGGAGGGGCTATTTTTCTTCACACTTTATTGTTCAATCAGTTGAAGCTGGGAGATGTTAAGTGACTTGCCCAATATCTCACCTCTTAAGGGACTGAGGTTAAATTGGAACTCATGCTTTCCTCATTCCAGGTCCAGCGCAATCCACTGTGTGATTTAACTGTCTTAGAAACCAAGAGAGATGAGCTTGAGCAGAGGAACTAATCAGCATTTGAACCAGGGACCACCTCTAGGTGTAATATTTTGTGCAGAGGTAACAAGGAGGCTTTGCTCATTCATGTTGCTGCCAATTAACTTGTTTTTCCCATTTCTGTAGCAATAGGAAGGAGGCAGGTAACAGAATTTCCTCCTACGTGGTTGCTGCTAGCAAATGGATCTGTGTTTACCAGAGTTGTTACCTTCAAATACATCTGGGTTTATGAGTTTTCTCCAGGAAAATCTCCAGAGAAAGTCTCCTAATTTGCATGGATTTCAGTCCCTCTCCGTAGGCAGACCCCTGTCAGGCCTTGCTTGCCAGACGTATTATACATTCAAGATGAAAAAGCAAAGAGAGAAATAGATTGTGTTCTGCTTTGATTTAAAGAAAACTCCCTTCCTTCTCTACCAGGAGATTTTTCTATTCAGATGGGACCCTCTCCTCCATGTCTATTGGTGGTCATTTCTAAGTATGTGCTCAGGTTGCAGATTAGGAGCAAAGGCCAGAGTTGGGTGGGAGTATAGTAGAGCTGTGTCATGTAGGAGGCGTGGCAGACCCGGGCCCTGCCAGTCAGGGGGGCTTTTTTCCATTGAATCAGCTGTTCCTTGAAGCTTATAGCTGAGATGGTTAAAATGGCTTTCCTAAAATGCAGATCTGACCCTCCTCTCCCTGCCTCCAACTACAGTAAATCTTAATTAGTTCGTATCATTGTTAGGAGAAAATATCAACCCCCTGCTTAGTATTTACAGTTCTTCAGGCCAGCCTCTGCCCTACCCTTCCAGGTTGCTCGCCATCACCTAGCAGATGTAGGGAAGCTTTTACTTGCCAGGGGTCATTTGGATATTTATAACAGCATTTATGGGTCATACAAAATCATCACCTAAAGAACTCGAGCAGCGGGAGCTCGGAGTCTTCCGAAGCTGCCTCGGCAAGGCCGGACGATTTCATGGACCTTATATGACTCATGGCCTGGGCACTCCCCACCCCTGCCATAAACTGTGTCCTCCCCTCTTAATATCTCTCATCCTCCATCTGTTTTGTACATAGGTTGAATATAGAAAAAGTATCTTCCCTGCTTAGGGAAGGATGCTAACTCTTAAGTTGCTCAGGACACCATAGCTTGGTGTTGGACCATTGTAGTCGGTCATCCTTTGTTCTCAAAGATGACTAGGATGTCATGACATGCAAGTGAATTGGATTTCAGTAATGGAGGGCTATGCAAAGTCACCCACCTTCCCTTGTCCCCTGGAACCATCTGGGTCTAGTGACAAGATAGTGATCAGTATGGGTGGAGATGGCCCTGGGTACAGTAGGAGACGTGGCCTTTTTTTTTTTTTTCTAAGTTAATAGTTTTTTTGTTATTATAGCTTTTCATTTACAAGACATATGCATGGGTAATTTTTCAACATTGACTCTTGCAAACACTTCTTTTCCAATTTTTTTCCTCCTTCCCTTTGTCCCCTCCCCTAGATGGCAGGTAATCCAATACATGTTAAATATGTTAAAATATATGTTAAATCCAATATATGTATACATATTTACACAATTATCTTGCTACACAAGAAAAAATGGATCAAAACTCCCTATGCCACATAAAGGTTGTATTTTTCAGTTCTCTGACTCTTTGTGACTCCGTTGGGGATTTTATTGGCAAAGATGCTGGAGTAGTCTGCCATTCTTTTGAATGGAAATTGAAGCTGCATGGGGAGGTGGAGTGGAGTCAAAAGCTAGGGAGAAGGAAAAATCAAGGATGATTCCAGGATCGATGACTTTGTGATTGGCAGGAACACAGAAAATCAAGATTAGGAGGGACCTCAGAGACTGCCTTGATCATCCCAGGATTGTAAATCCTCAGCAGAAATAAGAAGGTTTAGGCGGAAGAATCAGGTTTTTCTTTCTTTCTTTCTTTCTTTCTTTCTTTCTTTCTTTCTTTCTTTCTTTCTTTTTTTGGGGCGGTAGGCGATAATAGTTCAATGTTAGCTTGGTCTTAAGAACATCTGGCATATAATGGAGATTAGGATAATTTTTGTTTATAGAGATTTACGTGTCATCTACATGGAAAGGATGATTGATGGCGTGAAATATGCTGAGATAATCAAGAAAAAAATAGAGGAGAGAAAAGCTCCCAAAACAGAGCCTTGGGGACAACTTCATGGTTGAAAGGAGGAAGAGAGGCCAAAAAAAAAAAAAAAAAAAAAAGACTGAGAATTGTTCAAATGAGTGGAAAGAGAATGAGGAGAAAGCTGAGTTGGATCATGGGACTTTTTTTTTTTTAATTATTAATAGAAGAGAGGACTTCTAAACAACTAGAACTATCTGAAAAGGGAATGTTACCTCAGGAGGAAATGGAAGATCCCTCTGTCTAGGAAGTCCTCAAGCAAAGGCTGCTGGACCCTTCATCTGAAATGTCATAGAGGAGATTTGTGTTCATTTATGGCTTGGTCTGATTGGCTCCTGGCCTTCTTTCTAAATCCGAGGCTGAGATTCTGAGATTTCTATGTTGCTAATAAATGCACTTGGCTTGGCTCCCTAATGCAAATTTAGAAAGACAAGATTGATCTTAGAAATAAAATTATTATTGCTCTTATTAATTTGATGGACAGGGATATGTAAAATTAATTCCAGAGTTGGAATCTTCATTGTGAACAAAAGAACAAATCCCAGGCATGTCCCAAACGGTGTCAAGGAATCAGGTCCTGTAATACATGTGGACAATGGGAGCGGCGATAAGAGAATTTCCATTAGTAAAGTTCAATGCACTTTTAAAAAATGTGTTTTGAAAGCCAGAGTGTAGCTATGGTAGAAGAGCACTAACCTCGGCATCACAAAACTAGGATTTGAGCAAATGGCGGCTCCTATAGCCACTCAAAAAGCTAATGGAATCCTAGGCTGCCGTGAGAGATAAGGGGTACCCAGGAGCAAGGAGATGAAAGCCCCACTGGCTGCCATTAGAGAGTCTAAATCTGAGGGGAGGGGAGAGGCCCCTTGTCTGCAGTGTGAGAGAAGGGGTGTCCAAGGCAAGGGAATAAAAGTCCCATTGTAGGAAGTCTGCCTTGTTCAGGACCCCAAAGAGCGTTTTGTGCTCAATTCTGGATGCCACATTTCAGGAAAGAGGAACCCAACCTATGATTTCATTAGAATCACCACTTCCTTGAGAGAAGACACTCTCTCTATTAATGTAGACGATACCTTCTCGGCCAGCCTTGTCTGTTTAGACTTGCCTGGGATCACACGATTGCTATATGTGAGAACATATAGAACAGAGTTCTCTCTGGCTCCGAGGTCAGCTCTCTATGGGTCATGCTGCTTCTCCACCATGTTCTAAGAAGGATTTTAATAACTGGAGAGTATCAAGAGCATAGAATGGTGAAAATCAAGGGCATTCATTAAAAAAGGCTAGAAGGAAGTTGGGGTATTTAGTTTCTCAGAAGAGAAGAACTGACCTGATTCTGAGCCATCCACTACCCCGGGTGACATTTCCCCATGCAGTGGATACTAGGGGATAACAGTGGGTCCGCGTCCCAATGGACAGAAGGAATAATCATTGATGAAGACCTACTATGTGCTAAGCTCTGTACTGTTTTTAAGTTCTCCATTTGATCCTCACAACACCCTTGAGAGGTGGATGCTATTATATCATCACCATTTTGCAGCTGAAGAAACAGACTCCAAAAATTTCATTGTTGCCCATGTTCATGTAGCCAGTAAAGGTCTGAGGCAGGATCTGAATTCAGTTCTTTCTTCCTTACTTCAAGTTCATAATTCTATCAATTATTTATTTAGCTGCCTACCTCAAATAATTTGGATAAGACCGAGTCACGGGACCAACACATATCTCTGCTCCTTCCAAGAATCCTTTGTTGACTTCTGGCCTAGTTACTCGTCTTCAGTAATTTCTTTTCTGAGTAGTACTTGTCTCCCCCCTCCCTTTTCTTTCTCATTTCATTGTCCCCTAGATGGAAAGAGCTTGTACCTCTCTCAGAGACTGCTTTGCCAGGTGAGAAGTTCCCCGAGGGTTGATGGCGCATGGATGCTGGGAAAGGCCTTGGAAAAGGACTCCAGATGTGATTTGTTAGAGATTTTTCTCCCTCTCTTTTTTAAAACTATTCTTCTCCTTTGCCACTTAAAGAGTCCATTTCCTCCCTTGCTTTTGAGATCTAGGCTTTTCGGTCTGGAGAGGCAATTCAAGAGCCTCTCCTTGTTCTCCTTGGACAAATAAATACAAGATGGTGGTTCTCAGTGGCCAGATTGCAGAGAGAGAAGGGGCTGGATGAAAGTAAGCTTTGCAATCAAAGGCCCACCCTTGACTAAACCAGAAAAACGAGATGAGGTGAGCATGGCGTGAACTCCCCCCAGAATGGACTTTTATGTGAAGAAGCCAAGTAATAATAGCTAACATTTATTTAGTCTTTACACTTGGCAGCCCTTTACACCTGCTTTCTCATTTGATCCCCGGCACAACCCTGCTGGGCAGCTGAGGCTTTTATGCCCCATTTAAAGATGAGGAGGGTGAGAAGGAGCCAAGTGCAGGGACGGGGCCAGAATTTCGCAGAAAATATCTCTGTGTCCAGGAACCCGGTGCTCCCGGCTCCTTCTCTCTTGCCCCCCATGGCCCGGACATCTCTAGTAGAATGAGGGAGGCTGAGGGGGGGCAGCCTTAAAAAGTAGGACAGAAACTTGAGCTCGGCATTTTCCTGATTGGCTCTGGCCCCAGGTTGTTTTATTTTATGTTTTTTCCCCCGTTCTCATTTTCCTCTGTATCATCTCATCATCTCAGTTGGAGTGACTGCTCCCAGAAGCAGTGGTCCAGAGTCCTGTCAATCCCACTGATTCTCACCACCCTCTCCCTAACCCCCAGGCTCTTCCTCTTTCTTGCCATCAGCATCATCTGTCAGGACCTTCACACACACACACACACACACACACACACACACACACACACACACAATTTCCAGCTTCTCCACGAGCATCCCCACTGTAGCCCCAACCCCTTCCTTCTGAATCTCTCATTTTCTGTCTGTCACCACCAGCCTTCAGGAGCCGTCTGCAGTCCTGACAGATTATTAAAGTTAAATGAGCCTGCCTTAGCAATTCACAGGAGAAGCCTCTGTTAAACACCCTGGAAGGAAGGGCTGCGGCGGGCTTCTGGCGAGGATGGTCCCCGTCTGTCTTTTCCCAGTCCGCCCCTGCTGCCCTCTTCTCGTTCTTACCCCACTCCCTCCCTTCCTCCAGGTCTGCTTCCCTTCCTCCCTCCCTTTTCATCTCTGTGCTTCCTTCCCTCTCCCTCTTCCTTCCTCCAAGTGGGAACTAGCCATCGCCTCCAGCTTCTCAAAATGTCCTGCCATTGATTTTGAACTAGAACATACAATTCAGGCCAGAAATCCCACAGTCACAGAGAGGAACTTTTGTTCAGCGCCCGGAGCAGTGCCAGTCATTAAACATTTATTAAGCCGGACCTGAGGGCCAAGCTCCGTGCTAGGCTTCGGGGGTGAAGGAAGGGTGAAAACCGAGCTGACCCTTACATTCTACTGCGGTGGGGAGGCAGGGAGGGCATGCGGCTCTCCCTCTCCCAAAGGTTCATTCCAAGGTGGGTGGAAAGAACACAAAGCTCTCACCTCCTCCCCCGTGCACTTTCTTTTCACTGGGTTCCATTCTGAAGGAAGCTCGTGACTCAAGGGGACCAAGATGGATCAGGGAAGCATCCTAGACAGGGAGAAAACCTCTGCACAGGAGGAGAAGCTCCAGATAAAAATACCCCGAGTGAGCCATTTGGAGAGTCTAACAAGCCAGATGCCTAGAAGGGCAGGGGGGGAGCCAGGTAGTGGAGGACACTAATAGTAAGCTGAGTATCCTAGAGACAAAAGTGAGCCATGAGAACTCAGGGAGTGGCACTGGGCTGGGGTTTTTAACCCTCGGGATACCAATATGGAACCGTGTGAGAGAAATTGGAGGTGAGCGGCCCCATGGGAGAAGGGGGACGCCTTCCTTGGCGCTGGCTGACTAGTACTGACTGGTATATAACTGAGAGATGGGCTCTGAGGGAATACCGGAACGCCATTGGGATGAGTTGAGTGTGAGGTGCTTGGAGGACCTCCAGTGAGGGCTGAAGGAAGTCCAGTATTTGGAACTAGAGGGCAGGAGTGAGATTCACACGGGAGAAGAGGATCGAGAACGTTGAAATGGAGCCATGGAAGCTGAAGGGCCATGAAGAAGGAATAGAAGTAAATCTGGGACAAAGCCTCAAGGGAGGGCATAGGGTACTGGAGGCAGAGAAGGAATAGTCAGAGAGGTAGCAGGAGAAGGAGGGAACAGTGCATGGAGGCCATGGGAAGAGTATTGTTGCCATGTTTCAGAAGACATGAACTTGGATCAACTCCCTTTGAAATGTAAACCCCCCACCGGGGGCAGCTCGGTGGTGCAGTGGATAAAGCACCAGCCCTGAAGGAAGGAGGACCTGAGTTCAAATGTGGTCTCAGACACTTAACAATTCCTGGCTGTGTGATCCTGGGCAAGTCACTTACCCCCAATTGCCTCAGCAAAAAAAAAATGCAGACCCCCAAAGACCACCCATCCTGCCCTTGTTAACAGTGGCCACAAATTGCGAGAATTACACCTTGCTCCAGATTTGCAGAGGGGCTGATACTCAGGGCCCTGAAAGAAAGGACGAGATATAAAGGGGTGGGCTGGGCTTGAGGGTAAGAATTGACTTTGCCAGGAATAGATCCATTGTTTAGAATATAGAATCAATCTCTTAGGATTTGGGGGAATTTGTTCCTGTTTTTCATGTCAGAAAAATGAGTATGGCCTGAATTGACTTTCCCTGGCAAGACATACTTTCTCTTGTCTGCTGCTGGGAGCGTTCTGGGTTTCAGAAGTAAACCTAATTTTGGATTTTCTTGGGGAAAGGCAGCCAACAGCAGCAGCAAACCCAAACCCACAACAACTCAGAAAACCCCGATATCCTCGGCTCGCGTTTCACTGGGGGTGAATTCTGGGGTGTGGAGGGAGTGGGGGAGTGAGCGCTAGGAGCAGCCGGTGGAGGGAGGAGGGAGGCGAAGGTGTGGGGAGCACCTGCTTGCGAGTGAGAAGGACTGCTGGGTCAGCATGACCCCGGCTGTTTCTGGGCATATGATAAGGCATAAAGCAGCTTTCTCCTCCTGATAAACATGGAGATTTTTGTCTCACTGTGATCTAGCATCAGCTACAGTCAATCACCAAGGCTGTTATTAAGGAGATAAACACACACTCATGGCTTCCCCTGCCTTCAGCCCACTGAGCAAACCCCGCCCTGGAAAACCTCTGGCTGCCTTGGGCCCGTCACCGCCTCCGCGTGCACGGACACATCTGGGCTTTAGACATCTCACGCTCCTGTCCGGCCTGGGCTCTTGCTCCAGCTTCAGCGGCAACAGAACAAAATCAGGATGCTGGCAGCCGTCTATTCCTGTCAGAATCAATGCCGTCAGCCAGAGCTGCTCGTCCAGGGCTGCAGAAACCGGGGACAGACATGGGGGCAAGGAGCTGCCAGGAGGGGGAAGGAAATGCAGAGCCTCTGGCGTCTGAGTGACCAGCTCGGCCTTCTCTTGCCCCATTCCCCAAAGGCCTTGGTCAACGAAACATGGCACTACCGTGGTCAAGCTCTTGCTAGTGCCCCCTGTGTGTATCATCTGTGGGGGAGGGCGTAATAATTATACGGCACCTACTATGTATCAGGCACTGTGCTAAGTACCTTAACAAACGTCATCTCTTGCATCCTCACAACAACCTTCAGAGGCGCTGTTATTATCCCCATTTTACAGCTGAGGAAACTGAGGCAAAATGAGATTTGAACTCGGGACTTCCTAATCCCAGTCTGCAATTTCATCCACTGTTGGGAAACTTGACCAAACTCGGCTTCGATTCAGGCTTTTTTTTTTTTATTATAATCTACTGCTTGCAGAGCTGACCAAATCCTAGAATTGGGGAAATGGAGAGGGGGAGATACCTTAGAATTTACTGAAACAGATTTCCATCTCTCTCAGCCCCATCTCACTTGTAGAATGGATCTAAATCTCTTTTTTATAGTCAGCCAAGTCTACAACTCCGTCCTTCCCCTCCTTTTCTACTTCCCTTTTCTTCTCATGTAATAGGGAGATATTTTAGGGAAATGGTTTTGGCAGCTGTGGGAAAAGTGGATTCTGGTGGTAAAATCTGCTCCAGACTTCCCCAAATGAGATATTTGCAAAAGTCTAGGGAATGATCACTCAGACTTGGACTGGTCGCTACTTTGGGGAGTGGATAGATGGGGACATATTAAAAAAAAAGTGTTATAAAGATTTGGCAAAAAAAAAAAATGGATACGTCAGGGGAGTGAAACTGAGGAGTCAAGGAGATATCTCCATTACAAACTGGAGCGATAGTGGTGTTCATGAACTTAAAATGGAGAAGTTTGGAAGTGATGTGGGTTTTGAGGGAAAGGTAATGAGTTCTGTTTTGGGACATGTAGAGTTTAAGACACTTTGAACTATCCAGTTTGAAATATCCAGTGGAGAACTGATGGTACAGAATAGAGAAATCGGATATTAGGAATGGAGGCAGGGAGTCTCCCGTATAGAGATGATCATTAAACCAGTGTGAGCTGATGACTCCATAATGTGGGAAGTGGTTAGAGAAAGAAGAGCCCATTAGGTTTGATGGTTAGAAAATTGGTGGGGACTTTGGAATTGAGTGATTTCCATTGGGTGATAAGGTCAGAAAGCAGACTGAAGGGGTTTAAAAAAGATAGTGACAAGGCAATAAGAAGAGACGCTGAGAGAAGAGTATTTTTTTTCAATGAGTTTGGCTGGGAAAGGGAAGAGAGATAGAAAATGATAATTCAAGGGGATTGTGGGACCTGGTGAGGGCCTTTTGATGATGGGGAATGTCTAGGAGATATGAAAGTATCTAGTAAATAGAGAGTGAAAATTGAAGAAAACGAGTAGGGATGGTAGTGGAGGCAATCTGCTGCAGAAGATGGAATGGGAAAGGAGCAAAGGTGTATGTAGAATGAGGCACTTTGCTGTAGAGAAAGGAGTAAAGGAGAAGATAATGGGTGATGGACTCATGAAATGATTTCATACGATAATATTGAGGAGATAAAAAGGAGTTACTGGCAAAGTGTCTTGATAATTTGGTAAAGTATAAAGTGAAAGTTTTAGGTTAGAAAACTATGTTGAAGATGAAAGTTAGGAGCTTCAGGAGAGAAGCAAAGGACCATTGTAGAGAATGATCCTTTGAACCCATTAAGGAGGAATTGATGGAATGATTGCCTTGCTGCAGTGAGGGCCCAGATGAGATAGGACTTTTCTCAGTTCCATTTGAAATCACTGGGGTAGAATTAGAGGAAGTAACATAGATTTGTAGTGGACCCAATTAGTTCAATTGCAGGACTTTTCCCAGTTCCATTCAAAATCATTGCAGTAGGACTGGAGGAAGGGGAATTACATGTTAGTCAGAACATGAACTGAGAGGTGATTGAGGGATCAGGGATGATGGGTTGGCAAAATACCATTAACTGAAAAGATTTCCAGTTAGACTGAAGACAAAGAGAGGTTTGTTTTAGAGATTGTGTAGAGACCAAGAACTGGGATTGCTCCCAGGTCTTCAAGTGATTGGCTAGGTCAAGCACATGATCATCCTTATATATGTTAAAGGAAAGATCAGAGATGGGTCACAAACTTTTTAATTAGTTGAGGAAACTAAGAAAACTAAGAAAACAAAGGAGATTAGGAGATTAGGAGGGAATATCAATCTGCGTGTAGACGTCTCTCAGCAGGAGAAGAAGAATTAGTTGGCCAGAGATAGCGTGAGCCAGGGAATGAACCCTTTAGGAAAGGCAGGAAAGTGCCAAGTCTTTGTTGGAACCATCTCTAAGGATTCCTACTCCTTCTCTCACTCCCCTTGATCATGCAGCCAAGAAGACACTGGTACATCCCTTGTTTCCTTGTGGCCATTGTCAGAACCTCCCTCAACTACCATTAGTTAACAATCACCTCTCTTTCCTTGAACTTCACTCTGTTTTAGCCCTGTCCTCGTTGTTGTCCTCAGTGGGTGTCCAGTTCCCTCTTACTCATTATAGTTATTCCACAACCTGCTTGGTCTCCTTCTCCATCCCACCCTCTGACTCCTCCAAATACTTTGCCTTCTTTGCCCAACTGCCCAAGTTCCCAGCACTAGCCATACCTTATGTCCTCTTCTCTCTCTTCCCCAACAACTAGATCCCTCCTGGTGTTAGGATGCCTAGATATGGTTCATGTCTCCTGCTTATTGAGTATGTCACCTGAAATGTGATTTCCTCTGCCTCCTGCCCAGTTTGGACTCCACATGTAGAGGCTTTGGAAAGCGCCCTTCTAGTGCTAAGATTTTCAGTTCCATGTGCTGGCTCAAAAGCCCCTCTCCTTCCTGAGCTTCTGTGTAATTTCCTTGGAAGCCCAACTGTTTTCACTCACCCCATTATCCCCCCAGTCTTGCCTCCACCAGGTCCTGAACCAGCATCTCCCCTGCACCGAAATCAGTACCACGGTCAGAGGGAGGCTGGAGGTCTTGCTCAGCAGCATCTGCTCTCTGAAGAGAAACACCCAGGACCTCGAGAAGGGTTTTCCTGTGCTTTTCTTCACTTTCTCCAATGTCTGCCGAGAGGCTCTGATCTGATTTCTCTGAATGTTGGATCCAACCCCTCACACACTTTGGGCTCTGAGTAAATATTATGTAATAATGGACATAATGAGGGTGGAGGCTAGCTCATGATTGCGCAAGGCTAGCAATTAGATCTTTACATCTTAATCACCAGATAGACTTGACTGAATTCTTTAAACCAAAATAATCACCGCTTTCAGTTTTCTCAGCGGCCCCTCCTGCCCTTCCCAGAACCCAGTTTATTTACTGTCCCATTGACCCCATGAAGAAAATCATTACCCTCCGCAGCATGAGAACACTCATTACACGGCTTGGGGAGAAAATGATGGGGCAGGGCATGGAGGAGCTCTCCCCTGATCCGTTTCTGAGCCCGCTCTCCCCCGCTGCCTCCTTGATTACAGACCCCAGACATCCTCTCAGTGACTAGCACTTTCTCTGTTAGGCAGGTTGGATGGCAGTCGACAACTGGGCCATCCTCGGCCATACGCTTGGGATGCTTCCTGTCCTCCAGCTCCTCTGTGTCACAGGGGAGCAAAAGCACTGATAGCAGCAACTCCACAAGTGTGATCAGCAGGTTACTACTTTGTAGAGGGACCTGAGACTTTTGTTTTGATTAAAAATAAGCTGAAGGTCCATAGGGTGGAGCTGGGTTTGTCCAAAGTCCCACCTCATGCGGATGGATTTGCCCCCAACACACACAGATACATGGAAATGGGAACATTCGTTCGCTTTTGCTCTCCTGGGGTAGGTCAGTGATTATCCCTGAGGAGTTGGTCCATTCCAGGACGAGCAGTCTCTCCCCCGATGTGACTCTAGAAGGTTTTTTAAAATAGAAGTAGGGAATCAGGGCCGGAGAATTGGAGGCAACCTCCACGTTCTTCAAGACCAGTGCTCTCATTTTTCCAGGGAGAAAGTAGAACTTGGTTGGGGCTCGTAGTGTCTGCAATCGAAGGCCTCTCCCCTGAGCTCCTGGGAAGCATCACAAGCTTGAGCATGTGACACGAAGCGATGCTATTGTAGAAAGGGGAACTCACAGAGGCAGGGCAGGGCAGGGCAGGGCAGGGCAGGGTTAGGCAGGGCAGGGCTGGGCAGGGCAGGGCTTGGGTGGGAGGACAAAGCAAGGCTGAGCAGGGCAAGGCAGTGCAGGGAAGGGCAGGGTTAGGCAGAGTTAGGTAGGGCTGGGCAGGGCAGGGCTGGGTAGGGCAGGGCAGATCAGGCCTGCCCTGATCTTGGGTGGGAGGACAAGGCAAAGCTGAGCAGGGCAAGGCAGAGCTGGGCTGGGCTGGGCTAGGCAGGGCTGGACAGGGCAGGGCAGAGTAGGGCAGGGCAGGGCTGCTAGGGTTGGGCAGGGCAGGGCTGGGCTGGGCTTGGCAGGGCAAGGGAGGGCTGGGCAGGGCAGGGCAGGGCTGGGCCCACTTGTCTACTTAAAGACAATGAAGGACACTCTGGAAGGAGAAAGGGCTGAAGAGCTCATCTCCTGGAGGAAGGAAAAGGAATCTAGAGAAGTTCCAGCAGGACATTTTCACCACTTGCAGAGCTCTAGGTGTTGCTGTCCCAGTTGGGAAAGGTTTTTTCTTGACATTATTCTATTTTATTCAGTCATATTCTACAATCTTCATTCAGCTCCCCACTCTTTGCTGTTTGGACTATTTCCAAAAGCCCACAGTGGTTTCTCACTTTCTCCCCTTTCCCTTTTCCAGTTCCTCTTTCACATGGCTGTCAAAATGTCTTATAAGTCACAGCTCTAGCCATGGTGCCCCTCCTCCCCCAAATTAACAAAAAAGCTTGCCATAGTTCCCTATTCTCCTTAGACTAAATTACAAATTCCTTATTTTCTAGTACTTAAATTTCTTTATAATGTGGTTTCCAACAATCTTTTGAGTCTCATTTCAGTTACTCCCCTTCTTGTGCTCTACATTCCAGCTAAATTATACTTCTGATTGTTCCCTAAATAGGACATCCCATTTTCCTCTGCTAGACATTCATACAAGTTGTCCCCAGTGCCTAAAATGCTCACCCTTCTCATCTCGGCTGCTCAGAATGTTCCTTCTGGGCTCACTACAGGGGCACATTCTACTTCAAGTCTTCCATTCTCATCGTCTCTTCTATTAAGATCTCTCTCTCTCTCTCTCTCTCTCTCTCTCTCTCTCTCTCTCTCTCTGTTTTATTCTCCATCTCATCCTGTCTCAGTCTCTCTCCCTCTCTTCTCTCTGTCTCTGTCTCTCTCTCTGTCTGTCTTTGTCGCTCTGTGTCTCTCTTTCTGTGTGTGTTTTATTCTCCGTCTCCATCTCATTCTGTCTCAGTCTCTCTCCCTTTCTTCTCTCTCTCTCTGTCTCTCTCTCATTTTCTGTTTCTCTCACACACACATTTTCTGTCTCTCTGTCTCATTCTGTCTCTCCCCCCTTTTCTCTCTCTCTATCTCTCTGTGTGTTTCATGCTCTGTCTCTTGGTCTCTTTTTCTCTGTCCCCTCAATCTTTGCGTGTCTCTGTCTCTGATCTATATGCCTATCTATGTAAAATCTATTTCCATGTACATCATCCAGATGTGTTTGAGCTACACACAGACACACACACACACACACGCACACACACACAAATACCCGCTCTACCTTTCCATCCCCTTAGACCTTCCCTCTCCCTCCCTCCTATAGTGTTCCCTTGGCTCTGGCTTCCTGGCTATTCCTCCCTTGTAACATTCCCTTTCCCAACCAGGACCTTTTGTTATTTGACCCCATGCCTGCAGCTCCCTTCCTCTTCTGCTTCACCCTCAGACTTCCCTTGACTAACCTTTTCTGATCCCCAGAAATGCCAGGGTCTCTCTTCTCTCAATTGCCTTCAGTTCATCCTATTTATGTCTTGACTTTCTATAGTTGTTTTCCCCTTTAGCCAGTGAGCTCATTCTAGCCTTTCTTGTTATCCCCAGCCCTCAGTACAGTTGCTGACCCTGAGCAGAAGCTTAATTAATGTTGACTGCCTCCACAGGCTACCTTAAGGTGCTTTCCTGTATCCTTTCCTCTTCTCTCTCTACCACTTGGTGAGCAGGAGCAGCCTACTCCTAAATCTATATAACTACAAATCCCAATTCTGCGATCTAGTCCTGAATTATCAGCTGCTTACATCGTCACCTGGGTTTCTCCCCATAGGAGAACTCAAATTCAGCAAATCCAATATCAGAACTTGGTAAGTTTTCCCCAAACCATTTCCTTCTCCAGCTTTATCCCCATCTCTTGAGGGCAACACCATCTTTTCCATATAATAAACCTTAAAGTTTACAATTTTGGAATCACCCTGGACTCTCCACTTTCTCTCCTCTGGTTTTTTTATGTTTAATCAGTTACCAAGACTTCCTGATTCTGCCTCCACAACTCCACAACAATTCTGGCATTTGTCCCCTGCTGTCTCCTCACGTGGCCATCACCCAAATCCAGAACCTCATCGTGTCTCTTAGTGACTTGCAATAGCTTTCAAATCGAGCTTTCCATATTCAGTCTCTTCTATTCTATCCTCCACACGCTGCAGAGAAATATCCCTCGAGAACATGCCTGACCACATATTTCCCCATTTCAAAAGTTCCCCTTGTTCCTTATTTCTTCTGAAATAGCATTCAACCTTCTGTATTTGACTTTAAAATCCTTTCATGACTTGCTTCCGATCTATTTCTCAGCCGTATTTTGCCCTTCTCCATTCTGAATTCCAACCCCAGTGACCGCCATGTTCTCTGTAAGAGACATCGTTTCTCTGGGATCCGACCATGACTTCTCCTCTGCTCCCCCTTGCTGGATTCCCTTCCTTCTCATCTGCATTTTTTGGAATTCCCACTATTTTCATAGGATCAATGGATGGAAGGTACAAAGAAGCAAATTCCGTTTGAATATTAGGAGGAACACAAACAAACCCCCAAAACTTCCTAAAATTTTGCCTTGTAAAAGTAGCACAAACTCTTTGGGAGGTGGGCCTCTTCGCCTCAGTGGGGCCTCCAAGCATCACCTGGGTAACCTTTGGTCAGATCTTTGACAGTAATAGAGGAGCAAATTACCACTGAGGTTCCCTTCTATCGTTCAGAGTCTAAGTCTCTGGGGCACTGCCTTTTTCATGACCCTACGAATGATCTCTTTTTAATTATTTTATATTTTGTTTTTATTTGATGGGGAGTATGGCTTGGTGAATAGAAGGGAAGAGGAGGGAATAAACATTTATATGGCACCTACTATGTACCAGATGCAATTATCACCTAATTAAATCCTAATAACAGCCATGCAAGGTAGGAATGAAGTTATTATCCCCATTTTATGGTTGAGGAAACTGAAGCAAACAGATTAAATCCCTTGCTCGAGGTCAGCCAGCTAATAAGTGTCTGAACATGAATTTGAACTTAGTTCTTTTTTGACATCAGGCACGGCACTCAATATATTATACCACCAATTGTTCTTGGAGGGTTGCCCTTGGAATAAGGAAGTCATGGATTCAACTGCTAGGTGGCTTCTGGCAAGTTACTTAGTCTCCAATGTGCTATGGACAATCCTCTAGGATTCTAGGTTCCAGCCAGACCCTAGAGGGATTTTCCATACCTGAGATTTCTCTACAGAGGTGCAAACAAGTTGGGTCAAAAACACTTTCTTTCCTCTCTTCCTCTTTCTTTTTCTCGTTCTTCTTCTCTCTCTCTCCTTGTATGTTTCTGTCTCTCTTTGTCTCTGCCTCTGTGAGTGTGTCTCTCTGTGTGTTTCTCTGTCTCCCTCTGTCTCTCTTAGTCTGTCTTTCTGTCTTCCTATCAACCACCTCACTCCCTTATATATGAGTATTTAATCTTCTATTATAATGGTTCTTACGATGGTTTCCAGAGATCCTCGAATGATCTACAAATAGGTTTTAGGGGAGTTTTGAATCTGAATGACACAAAAACAATCACAAGTTGATTTATATTAACCTGCAACTGAATTTAGATATTTTCTCAATTATGAATGTATACGACACAGTGCTAGGCTGAAAAGAGATCCATGGATCTGCCAAAGGGTCTAGAGCACAAAAGTTAAGTAAAGCTCCAGTCTACCCCAAGCCTTGTAGAATGGGAACAGGAACGGGTTTGGTTTTGCCTTTGTGGCCCCAAAGTCTGACACATAGTAAGTACTTAAAAAAATACATGACCCATCTCTGTCCTCTGGGATCTCTTCTGGCTTCATCATGTTCTAGGACACTAACTGGGAATACCCTAAGATGGAGACAGAATTTGATAATAAATATCTGCTAAGTCATGGGGCAGCTTCTCCATGGATTTTTCTGCCACCATCAACAGTTTCATTTGAGCAGCGATACTTGGCCTAAAACTTTGGCTAAAACCAGGAGCCGACTTCTCCATAACAGACTCAATCACACTAGAAAGAGAGTCTTGGGATAGCCAGAGCTCTACCCTTTAACCATGTCTCTGGTTTTGAAAGATTAGAAACCAAGATTCTCCTTGAGTCTTGAAGATACAGCTTGAAGAAGTTTAAGCTTACAAGCCACAGAATCAGAAGGTTGGAAAAGACCTGAGAGTCCTTCCAGCCCAATTTCATATGTCTCCTCTTTAGGACACTCTCATCATTCCCTCATGTGAAGACCAATATATTTCATTGTTGGACAGCGTTAATACTTAGACCTGCATGAGTTGGCAGATAGACAGCTTGGGCTCAAAGTCAGCTAGGAATACTTGGGTTTAATTCTGAAATCTGCTGTTTCACTTCCTTTATCTGTAAAATGACAAAGTTGACTAAATATCCTCTGAGCTCCTTTTTAGTTCACATTCTTTTATCCATTAACCTTTCAAAATTCCCCAAAAGTCATTCATATAAATGAAGCAAGGAACGGTGGAATCATTCCCTGAACCCTCCAAATTGCAATCAATTTTATTTTTGAGCTGAATACTTTTCCTCCCCTGGAGGATGTTTCTACCATTCAAGTATGTCCCACTTGGCAATATTTTAAAAACAAAGAAAACTCCCCATTTTGGTGAATGCAAGGTAAACCTCATTGTGCCATCCAGGGAAGTTCTGTTATTAGCCAATCACTATAGGCCAGAAGAAGAAATGTCATCTAATTGGCCATGAAAGTGAATGAGTTAATCTTTAGCTCTGGCTCCCTTTCCCTCTATGTTTTCTTCAACAAGTTAACAAATTGTGTTTGAAATATCCCTATTTAAAATCATTGCCATTTACTTATGCTTTGAGTAAAATTAAAAATAAATTCAAATTCACATTTTAGACTAGGAATTTGAATCCAACTGTTTAAAGATGAATAAAGATATGCAAGATTTTAAAGGGGGAAAAGAGACTCCAATATTAAAAAAAATATATTGCAGAGCAAGCCTAACTCAGTCTTTTGCTACATGTTTTGCAATCATCTGAATGTTGAAAGTACATCTATTTCAATTCAATTAATACTTTTTACAAGTGCCTGTCATGTGCAGTGCCCTTTGCGGGGGAGGGGACAGGGACTGGATCCATGATTTAACTGGCATAGGGAACGCTAAGAAATCTCATCTCCCATTTCAGGTGGTCGCCTTTGAAACAGATCCTATTCCCAAGTTGCCTAGATCAGCTAATTTTAACTTTTTAGTCTCAGGATGCCTGCAGACTGTGAGGGACCATCGCTGCCCAAGTAAATTTGTTTACATGAGTTGTATCTATTGGTATTTAGGATATGAAAAATCAAAACCCCTTAGTTTTATTGTGAAAATAGTTTAGACCTTATGTGCCACTTGAAAAGGTCTCAGGAACTCACAAGGGTCTCTAGACCCTAATTTGAGAACCATTGACAAAGAGTTTCAAAAGTTTGAATTCCAAATATATCTGTGTTAGGGCATGTAATGAGGTCCTCTTGCCTTGGAGACTATTTCTCTATCTGCCACCCATGTGCTGGGGGGTGTGTGTGTGGGAGACAAAATATACAACAGCCTCCATCTTCAGGGATAAGTGTGGTGTAGACATGTCAGTGAATCTATACAAGCGGGTTTGGTGAGGGAGGCAATAGCATCCTGGGTAACAGAACTGATCTCAAAGCTAACTGAGACAAGCCATTTTTGAGGTTTTGTCTTTGTTTGTATCCCTAACTGCTTAGCATTGATCCTGTCCCTTAGTAAGCCCTTGATAAATGATTGGTGATTCAGTGAGCTGAACTTTGTGCAGAGATGAAGAGAGTTATGGGGACCAGCCTGTGGGAAGGCTCGCAGAGAGGTGCCCAGAATGCCATGAGTGAGCAAAAGGATGTTCATTTGAATATTCATGATTCATCGCATGAAATTCAGCATGTTTATTGAGGCTATAGATAAGATTGTTTTTTTCTTTCTTTCTTTCTTTCTTTCTTTCTTTCTTTCTTTCTTTCTTTCTTTCTTTCTTTCTTTCTTTTTTTCCTTCTTTCTTTCCTTCCTTCCTTCCTTCCTCCGTTCCTCCCTCCCTTCCCCCCTCCTTCCCTCTCTTTCTTCCTTTCTTCCCTCTCTTCCTTCCTTCCTTCCTTCCTTCCTTCCTTCCTTCCTTCCTTCCTTATTCCCTCCTTGCTTCCTTCCTTTTTTCCTTTCTTTTTCTTTGCCTTTGTATCTTCAATGGATTGTACACAATAGGAATTTAATAAATGAAGAGGAAGAGAGCCTCTGTAAGGAACTTGCATCCTGGGGGTGATAGTAGTTAACCTTGTATTACTTAAACATAAAGACAAAATAAGACACTTCCAGTTGAGTCAGAGCTCTAAGAGAGAGGGGGATGCAGAAAGATTGAGACACCAGAAAGAGGCACCTGAGCTGGATGCCTCCAGTAGAGAACCATCCTCTCTCTTTCTGTCTCCAAACACTCGGCTGTCCCTCAGTTTCCCCAGTGTTGCCTCAATATGCCTGCTGAACTGTGGCTGCTCAGTCTCAGGGGTCCATGACATTGTCACCTGGATTGATTCCCCATCTTTTATCTCCTTCCTCTTCATTATCCTCCAGTTATAGGATTTAGGCCCCAAAGGCACTTTGTTTTGACAGATGTAGATAAGTGCTACCCGGATTTTCGGTCCCAGAGCCAGAATTTGTATTCAGGGACTCCCTCTCACGCTCCCTCCATTCCCCTCACTGTTTCTTTGTAATTTTCCTAAGTCACAAACTCCACAACATCACGCAGACTTCTCAGAATGTTGTGGAGGGCTGTTTTGCCCTCAGTGGGAAGAGCTGACATTGTTGAAAAGGCCTGGCCTTGAATATGGCAGCAGCAGGATTGGAGAGAAAAGTCTTCCCTCTGAATCCTGCTTGCCTCTGTTGGCTTTGGGATCAGTTGCCAGGAGGGAGTGATTTTGTTCCCCTCCCTAGCTCGGCTTCCATGAATGTAAAATGGCCACGGGACCCCAATAGGCTGCTGAGAGGTTCATTAGCTGAGATGTATACCATGCTATGTAAATGCTAATTGCCTTTGCCAGTGTGGGCAGGATTTATCAGGGACTCAGAGTTGAAAAGCTCTGAATGCTTCAATTAGTCTTTGTGCCAGTGAGCTTGAACTCGTGGAGCCCATTTGGCTGATGGAAACGATGGCTTCGGGTTCTTTCGTGTGTGGGGGCCATTTCAAGGCTGAAGCTGCCAGGCCGGTTCGGACGGGATGGAGGAGCACGTTAGGTAAAACCGTATTTCTCGGTGCCCACGAGCGAATCCGCCGTGCTGTTATTATGGACAGGTCTATTTGCACAACAGCCATCTCCCCTCCTGGCCTTCTGCTGGGCTCGCTGGTGAGTCACATCATTAATTCTGTGTTACATGACACTCCTGCCTCTTGTCATGGGTCTTATTTTTATTTATTTATTGAATAATTTTAAAAGCCCTGACAGAAGAACTTCAGGTGGCTGCCGGAGAAGAAGTGCGACTCACAACACTCATTTCAGATAGATACAGGTGCCTGACGGGGACGTCCACACGATGCTCTGGTGCCTGATGGGGACGTCCATACGGCCCCTTCTTAGACGTTTATGAATGTTAATGGGGCCTGATTTAGTCTTCTTCTCTGAGAAACCTGATAGCAGTAAAGAGATGGTCCCTTGTATAGAAAAAGTGGAATTATTTCACGAAGAGGCAAGAGCAGCACTGAAGTTAGAATCAGCATCGCGTGAGCCGTGAACTAAAGCAGACATAGCCTGGGGTGCGCATAACCAACTCCATAGAGGCATGGATGAAGTTCGGGGCCGTTTCCCTCATGGGGAATTTGCTCTTGCCTCTGGCCACTAAGTCCCATCCGTCCACCTGAAGGTCTCGCTTAGGTGAAGCCTTCCTTGACAACTGTCACCTTTCTCCTCTGACCTCCCCCGGTCTTCAGAGGTCACTCTATTCAGTGTTCTTTTATCTGTGGTCTTGAATCCAGGGCCCCTGTCCTACAGATGCTCCTTTGGCTTCCCATTCTTCTGGCCTCCTGGGCATTGCCACCCGCCTTGCTGCTGTGTGCTCTGGACACCTCAGTCTTACCACCCATCTTGTAGCTGAATCCCCTATTCTTTTTGTTGTTTTTTTCTATTAGGATATGACGTCCTTAATGGAAAGGGCTGCTTGAGACTCGCACAGAGCCATATTATATATATATATAAAATCATGTAAATATAATAACAAATTATAATATATTATATATATATATAATATGATATATTATATATAATGTAATAATATATAATATAATAAATATTTAGAATATATTTCCATGTTTCATTTTCTGTCCATCTTCCGAAATCAATTATAAGCATCTTGAGGCAGGAATCACCCCCCAAAAAAAAATCTAATAGAAGATACACATGAAAAAATTTCCATGTTTGTATACTGAAAATTCTTCCCAATGTACTATCCCTAAGCACAAAGAAAGGAGAAGTCATGATTTCTACCCCTGAGGAGCTTAGGTTCTCTTGAACACATATGAGTCTTGTAGGATGATACAAGATTGTTCTGAGGTCAAGGGAGTTACTTGGATAAAGCAGTTAGAAAATATAGGAAGAAAATGGCATTCCGAGCTGGAAAGGGGAAGGGAGAGAAGGGAATGAACGTTTATTAAGCACCTACTGTGTCCTAAGCCCTGTGCTAAGCTCTTGACAAATATTTCCTCATTTGATTCTCACAAAATCTCTGGGAGGTAAAAAATATTATTCTTATAGTAAGAAAACTGAGGCAGCCAGAGGTGCAGTCCCTTGCCCAGGGGTAGATGGGTAGGAAATATCGAGGGCTATATTTGAATTTAGATCTTTCTGGCTGGAGAGGCAGCATTTTATCCATGTTCCTCCTAGTTGCCAGATAAGTGAAGGTTTCAAGCAAGAGGATCCCTGGCGATCGGCCTCCACTATATCGTCCACAGGGTACAGCGCCGTGCTGGGCACACGTCAGGCCTTCAGTAAATACTGATTGACATACTGACTGACTCTTCTTCCTGACAGTCCAGTAAATTATTGAATCTGGGAGTAGAAAAACTCTGCTTCAAATTCTTTCTCGGACACTAAGTGACCCTCAAACCCTTTAACGTGAGCCTCAGTTTCCTCATTTGTAAAATGGATTTTTATTTAATTTCACAATTATACTTTATCATTATATAATAAATTATTTTATTATATTATGATATATTTTATGCTATTAATATATGTTATAATTTTGACTTCTATTTCATGAGGTTGTGGTGAGGATCGAATGAGATAAAATGTGTTAATTGCTTTGGAAACTTTAACCTACAGACAGTAAGTGCTTAATGAGTGAGTGCCTGCTTACTTGTTGATTGTATGAAGGTTGCTTGTTCCTAGTCCTATTCATTAATGTATATTCCTAGTTCAATAAGGATTTGCTAAAAGGTGTGGTCTGTTTTTTCTCGGATCTTTTTCTGACTTTGGGGTCAATGGGGGGCAACAGAAAGAGATGTCAGGCTTTATACAGTGAACAAAACTCCGTACATTCAGTCAGGAAGAGCTGGGTTGGAATCCTGCCTCTGACAATCCTGGCAAGGTCACCAACCTCTCGGGCCCTGGTTCCATGAAGGGCACCTCCTTCCCAGGTGCTCCTCGGCGCCTTCTTTAAGGCTGCCTTTTGGGAAGATGACACGGCCCCACCTGGTCTTTCATCAGAGGGTCAGGAGAGTCCCCTCCCCCTCCAACCCCTGAGGACCCCCCAGAGGTGCTACACCAGACCAGGACAAGCCTCTTCTGCCCCTCCTCCTGCAGCTGCCCAGCGAGGGAACGGCTTCCCACAAGCCTCCGTGTCACACCTTAGCTCCTATGGGAGACCACCCAGGCCTCCGTGTGTCCTCAGCTTGGCTTCCGGCACCCCCAGCTCTCAAGGGCATCTCCATCACCAGAGCTCTGGGCTTGGCAGCCATTGAATCACTGTGTTTATCGTGCTGGCGATGTGTGGAAATTTCCCCCAAGCTGCCAGGTATGTTCCCTGAAAGTCCCGGAGCAGAGGAGGGAAAGAGTAAGAGCTGCCTCTTCCCAGCCTCCTGTGTCAGGAGGAGACCCCAGGGCCCGAGGCAGCCCTTCCAAAGTCCAAGCTTGCAGAGCCCCCCTTATCTGGAAAAGGATGAGGAGGAGAAGGAGGAAGAGGAGGAAGAGAAGGAGGAGGAAGAAGAGGAGGAGGAGGAAGAGGAGGAGAAAGAGAAGGAGGAGGAGGGGGAGGAGGAGGAGAAGGAGAAGGAGAAGGAGAAGAGGAGGAGGAAAGGAAGACCTCCACTTAACAGACTTTGACAGACAGTGGCTATGTCCGTCCATGTCAGCATCTGTATCCTATGAGGGCAAAGTCAGTGTTAAAACCTGATTCCCAGAGGACCATGGTGATGTCCATCTTTCCTAACTAGACTTTCAATTTTAGGAGCTTGGGGGAAGCCAAAAAATTAGTTCACATTCTTAAAGACATGGGTCCTGGTTGCTCTGGCCATGCTGGGGCCTGGAGAAGCCCTGAGCCTGTGGTCTCTTTCTGGAAACATGGCCGGTCTGCACAGTGGCCAAGCCCTCAGGCCATCAGGGAGGAGCTCTCTGCAACGGCCCAGCACGAAAAATCAGCCAGTGTATAAATAGACATTTTCATTAGAAAACAAATAGGAAGTTTCCCCCTGCTCTCACCAAATGCTGCACTCTCAATGCATTTTTTAAGGCTCATAGTTTATATATCAGGAATACATTTCAGACTTTGAATCTCCTGCAGACCTTATTTATTTTCTCATGAAAAATTATAGGACTCCTTCAGACTGATAGAAACGGTCTACACCCCACGGGTGTCCTAAAGGGGCTCCTTTCTCTTTTTCAGAACGCTGTGATGACTGGGGGCTGGACACCATGCGGCAGACCCAGGTGTACGAGGGGGAGCCGGCCTACATCCAGTGCCCACTCTTTGAGCACTTCTTGAAGTTCAACTACAGCACTGCCCACTCAGCGGGTCTGACCCTCATCTGGTATTGGATCGGGCAAGACCAGGACCTGGAGGAGCCTATCAACTTCCGTCTCCCCGATAACCGCATCAGCAAGGAGAAGGACCTGGTTTGGTTCCGGCCGGCACTGCTCAATGACACGGGCAACTACACCTGTATGCTAAGGTGCGGGATGCGGTGGGAAGGCTCCCTCTCTGCATGAGACCCGAGGGGACCGGAGCCTCTGGGAGCCCAGGCTGTGGGGTTGGGGGGTTCTGCTGATGGCCTATGGCCAAGAGGGCCAAGAGGCCAAGTGGCCTGTGCCCTTCCTTGTCCCCAGAGGTAGCACATACACACACACACACACACACACACACACACATACTGCAGATACATAATGAATAATCAAAACAAAAGTACACCTAGATGCCCATCTAAAATGATATCTGACTCATTGCTCAGGCAAATGGTGGTTGATGCTATTAAATGCAGGAAGCCAATTTTCATTTCCTTGCCTTCCTCTTCCACCCCTCCTTTCTTCCCTTTCCTTCCTTCTTTCCTTCCTTCCTTCCTTCCTTTTGCCTTCCTTCCTTTCTTCTCTCCTTCCTTCCCTCCCTCCTTCTCTCCTTCCTTTCTTCCTTCCTTCCTTCCTTCCTTCCTTCCTTCCTTCCTTCCTTCCTGCCTTCCTGCCTTCCTTCCTTCCTTCATTCCTTCCTTCTTTCCTTCCCTCTTTCCTTTCTTCCTCCTTCATTCTTTCCTTCCTTCCTTTCTTGCTTCCTTCCTTCCCTTCTTCCTTCCTCCCTCCCTTCCTTCCTCCCTCCCTCCCTTCCTTCCTTCCTTCTCCTTCCTTCCTTCCTTCCTTCCTTCCTTCCTTTCCTCTTTCCTTTCTTCCTCCTTCCTTCTTTCCTTCCTTCCTTCCTTGCTTCCTTGCTTTCTTGCTTCCTTCCTTCCTACTTGCCTCCTTACCAGTGTTCCACCAAACATCAAAAGTGAATCAGGGAGCCACACGGTAGGGAGAATACTGAAACTTAAAGGACACCCAGAGAAAAAGACTTGGTGATCCACCCACAGGAGGGTCACTTGTGACAACAGCACGTTTCATCTGGGGCACAGCCTCCAAAAGATGGTTTCTGTCTTTAATGAGCTGAAGGACTGTCCAGTGAAATATAGAATCGATATGTTCTGCTTGGTCCCTGAAGGCCAAACTAAGAGAAATGGGAGAGAGTTGTAAAGTGGTGGATTTATGGTTGATAGGGAAAACAACAACTTTCTAATAGTCTGAGCTGTCCAAATGTGTAGGGGGTTGGCTAAGGTGGGAAGGCTTCAATAAGGACTGGAGGCCCATTTTTCTTTGGGGATTGCTGTTTGTCTACAGATTGGAGCTCTTCTGAGGGCCTTTATATTTCAGACATTGAGTAAAGTATCTTGGTTCGTGATTCCCCTGCGGCATTGCTGCTGTTCCATCTGCAAACTGACAGTATCCCCGGCCTTGGACTGAGCTCACGATTACCTCCTCTCTCTCTCTCTCTTCTTCAGAAATACCACCTACTGCAGCAAAGTTGCCTTCCCCTTGGAAGTCATTCAGAAGAATGACTGTTTCCAATCAGCAATGAAAATGCCCATGGAGTATTTGTACCTGGAGCATACCCTGCAGGTTGTAAAGTGCCCGAACATAGAGGGATTTTTCCCTTCCAGTGTTAAGCCAAAGGTCACCTGGTACATGGTAAGCAAACCGATGCTCTGCTTCTGCCTTTCCAAATAGCTCCAGATGTTAGCAGTCTCTGGGCTGGCCCGGGAGTGTCAGGCTCCGGATGCTGCCTGAGGGCCAGACCCAAGGCTGAAGTGTTTCTGGACAAGTTGAATGATGGATATGATACATTTTGCAAATTTAATGTGATCTCTAAGTTCATAGACATATTCCAGAGTTAGTGGGGGGGGGGGCAAAGTGGGAAGACCAGATTCAATTACTGAATAGTTGTAGGACTCATCTTTTCTCAGTCTCATTTTACTCCTAGTCAAGCACCCATCTACTTCATGGAGTTGTGAGACTCAAATGAAATGATAAAAGCAAAATGCTTTAGAAATTTGCTAACTCTGATATGGAAACATTGCCAGTGGTTTGTTGTTTTTGTTTCCTATTGAGTGGGAAACAAAGTCCATGTGGAATCATCGTGGACAGATGGACTCTTGTCTTCTACTCAGGGAGCCCCGGATTTATTTCATGCATTTGTGGCCACAGGAAAGTCCTTCAGCCTCTTAGAGTCTCAGGCAATTCTTTTAATATTATCACCTGAGCTGAAACAGATTATTAGTCTGTCTAATGTAGGGTGTTCCCAAATTGACAATGCCCTAGGTTCTTGAGCAGTTGACATAAGAGATGAACCAGGATAACTCTTTCATTTTAATTAAAAATTAAATATTGATACCTTTGTTTTTATATCATTTTCACTTATTGTAGAAAAGATTTTTTAACAGATAAAGCCATATCAAGGGAACAAACAAAAATTAAATATCGATGCATTTGTTTTTGTATCACTTTCACTTATTATAGAATATATTTTAATGGCTAAAAGTCATTTTATCAAGGGAACAAACATTTATTAAGCACCTACTCAGTGCCAAATTGTGTTAAGAATCCTAACAATCATGTGTGACAGTGTATGCACTGTGCCATGTCATGATCATCCCACCTTCTAATAAAGAACTTGATATTGCCTTTTCTCTATTCTTCTTCAGGGCAACTTAGACCATTGTTTTACAGGCTTCAATTTAATGATTTAATTCTTCCTGTTTATGTTGTTATCATTGTATATGTCTGTTCTCCTGGTTCTGCTTACTTTAGGTTCTATCCTATCCATATGCCTTCCCAAGATTCTCTGAATTGTTCCTATTGTTTTGTGTGTGACACATTAATGTTCTTTTTTGTGTGTGTGTCATACTTGCTTACTCCTCTGTTTTATATCTGAACAAACTGAAGGAAAGAAAGAAGAGAGGAAGGAAGGAGGGAAGGAAGAAGGAAAGGAAATATTATGTGCCAGGAACAGTTCTAAGTGATTTTACAAATAGCTCATTTGTTCCTCACAACAATCCAGGGACAAAGATGCTACTATTATCACTTTTTTTACAGTTGTCCAAACTGAGGGTTAAGACACTTGTTCAGTCAGCCGCTAATAAGTATTGATAAGGCCACATTTGAACTTGGGTCTTCTTGATTTCAAGTCCAGCCCTCTAGCCAAGATAGAAATGGCTTCTGAACAAGCTCGGTTTACTGGAGCAGAGTGCCAGAATCATCCTCCCAGAGAAGCAGGAAGATATTTTATGTTCTTTCTTTATGGCCTTCAATGTCTTCTACTTTCAGTGTCCTCTCTGAGGTGTCCCTTATATCCAACATGGTTCTAAATAAATAAATAAAACAAAACAAAACAAAAAAGCCAGATACTCAATAAAGACTCTTTGCATCCTTAGTGCAAACTATTTCCAGAACACACAGAGTGGGAGCCCTGAAATCCCAGTAGCTAAAAGCTGTGTATTTGGTCTAAGAGTCTTTAATAGGTTTCCAGTTAATTGACCCAAAGCACTGCCAAATGGACCAGACTGACCAAAGCTCAATAAAACTGAGCTCAGAATATGTTGTTGCAACTTCAGGGAATGGTGCCTGAAATCTGAGTGATGGGGAATCTGTCATGTGTCCTGAAAAGGATAAAGAAAAAAGAAAAAGAACAGAAAACCAGGTAGTTAAGGAGGATCACTTAGCTACCCAAGGAAAATTTTCACATTTGATAAGTGACCTTTTTCAAATGTGGAGATTTTCCTTGTGCAGTTGACATGGGACAATAGCGTGCCTGTTTGTAGGCTCACAATGACCTGCTATCATTCTTAGAACTCAGTTTCTCACTCACAAGTCCCCAAATTGGCAAATGGGATTATGTAATTTTGCTCTTTAACAAAATCACTGGTAAAAGATCAAAACGAGTCAAGGGGAAAATGTCTTTCTCTAGAGAAAAATGCACATATCTGGAATCAGGAGAAAAGCAGCAGCATTAAGTCAGGGCTTTGATACCTAATAATTGGAGCACTTGAGACAAGTTCTTTTTTTCCCACCTTTAGTTTTGTCCCTTGATAAAGATGGCGGTGACCTCGCTGCTTTGCAAACTCCATTCTAGTGTAAAGTGTTCTGCTTTTATGAATTAGCCCATATGAGATCTCCCTAATTTCTAAACTTCTTAAGGAAATAGAACCAAAGCAGACACATTAGGAGGAATCATGATCAGTTTTTTCTACTCTGACAAGGGTATCTAACATGTCTCATGTCCAAAAAACTACCTACTTAAGGTCAGAGACGTACCTGGCCACGGGCTGAAGTAACTTTTCAACACTTTTGAGATTATGCTGTGTGGAGAGTGCTGGGTTTGATTTAGGAAGATCTGAGTTTGAATTCTTAATTCTTAAGTCTTAACACTCTTAATTGCCTCAATTCCTCATCTGTAAAATGAGAATAATATCACCCACTTCCCAGGGCTATTATATAGATGATATATGTAAAGGACTTTGGGGAAAAAAAAACTTGAGCACTCTATAAATACTAAAGATTATGTTAGGTGTTACATTTATTATGTTACAGTGGGATTTGTGGTCCATGCCTGTGGAGGGATTGTCTACACCGATAATATCATGGATCCTTGAAGGATCTACACCTATAAGTCTTGTATTGTAAGAAATGTCTATTTTGAGGGGCAGCCGGGTGGTGCAGTGGAGAGAGCACCAGCCCTGAAATCAGGAGCATCTGAGTTCAAATCTAGCCTCAGACACTTAATACTGCCTAACTCTGTGACCCTGGGCAAGTCACTTAACCCCAATTGCCTCAGAGGGGAAAAAGTCTATTTTGCTCAAAATGTCTTGGTTTTGCTTGTTGTATCTGAGCATTTGAAATACATAATTGTAATCATAATTTTTGCCCCTTTCCCCCTCTGGTCGAAGCCCTTCCATTGCCATTCAAAGGGTGACTTCTTTGGGTGACTCAAATGGTATTGTAAGACCATGGCCGCCGCTGCAAAGCTCTCTGCATCAATTAGAATGAAACAAAAAGCCCAATGGAAATCAATTTGCAGAAGGCAGGTCATCCTGTTGCCTGGTCTGACCATTAAAAATGGTATATTACCTCAGCCCGTAACTGGTACCGAGGAATTAATCTGCCTGGAGAGTGCAGTGTTCAGAATCTCCTCCTGGAAAACGGGGACAGCTTTGCCTTTTATGACAATCAGAAGCCATCGGGATGCACTTTGCTGAGAAGGCACTCGACTTTGACCCCTTTTATGGGCAGTGCATATGTGCTGGGGAAATTGGGACAGTTTATGACAAGGTCTGTGGGATAGATTTTCTTTCTTTAAAAAAAAAACTCATTTCATTTTATTCTCTCAGCCTTGGCATTGAGAGAATAGAGAGAGAAAGAGAATGAATCTCAATCTAGACCATTTATCCTCTTCTCTGAAAGCCATGATAATAGACTTGTAGCAAACCTGAGAATTCTTTTGGGGGGTCCAGTGGAGGATGAGGAAATCAGGAATCGGATCAGTCAAAAAGAAGCCTTCTGGGAACTTGGTCTCCTCCCTCCCTAGCTGCAGCGGTGCCCTCGGGAGGGTCAGTGTACAAGAACCCTTCTAGGGGCACAGCAGCACTGCTGCTGAAGGAGAGACCCTAACCTTGTCCTTCATCTAAACCTGAGCATCCTCATCTTGCTGCTTGTCAGTGTTGAGAAGATCACGATCATGAGTGTTTTCTTTTATTCTGCTGACATTTAAAGAAGAAAAAACACAGAAACACATACATGGAAATAACTGCATGGAAAGAATGTGACTATGATGAGTAGCAATTGTGCAGATTCAGAACAAAACTGTGGATGACTTAAAGTGGTACCAAGGAGAGCGAAGGGAGGGACAGAGAGAAATATATAGATACACACACATACACACACACACACACACACACACACACATATGTATACACACAGACACATATATACCCACCCTCCCACACACACATATATATGGACATTATATATGCACATATATACACACACATACATACGCATATTATATATGTATGTATATATGCATGTACACACATACATATATATACCCACACATACATGCATATACATATCATATATATGTATATACACACATATACATACACATATTATATATGTGTATATATTACACACATATACATACACATATTATATATATGTTTATATACACACATATACATACACGTATTATATATGTGTATATATTACACACATATACTACATATACATACACATATTATATATATGTATATATACACACATATACATACACATATTATATATGTGTATATATACACACATATATATTTATGTATATGTTGACTGTAGAGTCATTTGTAAAGACCATAGGAAATGTGATGATGATGGTGCTGGGGATGGTAGTGGGGATGATGATAATTGAATAATTATGACAGCAGAGTCAGAGATCCCTAGAGTTGGAAGGGAAGCAGCCACATGGTACAGGAGATGGAGCAGCAGTCCCAGAGTCAGGAAGGCTCATCTTCCCGAGTTCAAATCTGGCCTCAGACACTTGTGGGGAAATCACCTAACACCGTGTGCCCCAGTTTTCTACCTTTAAAAATGAACTAGAGAAGGAAATGAGTAACCACTTCATAATCTTTGCCCAAAAAACCCCAAATGGGGTCACGGAGTCAGAAATGATTAAAAGGATTGAACAGTAGCAGCACAAAGATTTGGAAGGACCTGAGCAAGAATTCCTTTCCCAGTATTCCAACAGGTATCCCCCATCCAGCCCCATCTCCTGAAGTGTTTCCATTTCTGGTCAGCTCTGATTATCAGAAAATCTTTCTTTATATTAATCCTAAGCATGCCCCGATCTCTTAAACGCCTCCCTTTGTTCTGCCTTTTGAAGCTAACCAGAGCGAGATTCCTCTTCCTTATGGCAGCTTTTACATGCTCCCCCCACCCTGTGTCTTATTTTCTCCAGGCGGAATATCCCCATTTTCTGGAATACAGCTTTAAGGGAATGATCTTCAGGCCTTCCCTCATCCTGACTATCATCCTTTGGAGACTTTCCCTTCTTACGTTTTCCTATGAGGTGCTCCCCAAAGCCAGCCCCAAATCCCCGCGATGCCATGGTCTCCTTCCTAGCTCAGTACCCATCATGCAGACTGTTTGCTTGCATTAGCCCTTCTGACCAACATATGATGCCCCGAATTCACACTGAGCTTATCGTCCACTAAAACCCCCAGGTGTATTTTTTTCTGCCAAGTTGATGTATGGTCCCGTTTCTGCCATCTGGTATATGTCAAGTTGTTTTGTTGAAGGCCCGTATTTATAAGCGTTTTCCTTTATCCTTATTAAATTTCATCTTATCACCTTCAGCCCCACAGACCAGTCTTATAAGATTATCCTTCCTTTTGGCTAACAAAGGATAAATTACAAAACTGAAGAGCGATGCAGCCTGTCAGTAGCTTCGTTCTCTTAGATGTTTGCCTGATGTTTTCAGGGGAGGCACTTTGTAGGATATTTGTTGGGAAGTTTGTGGTGTCAAAAGAAAACGTATCAAAAATTAAAAGAAAAGCTAGGTAGATCAGCAGGAAGGAAAACAGGCTTGAGGTCTCCAGGGGCCCGTGGCCATTCTCAGCAACATTTGGGGGATGGTTATCATGAATCACCTTTTCCTTCCTCTTCCTTCGGGGCCGGCCCTTACTGATAAGCTGTGGCCTATTTCTCACCATCTCACCTCAGGCCCTCTTCAGAGTCTGCTGTGTCCCATTCATTTTTTTGCCTCCTTCCATATTTCTTCTTTTTTTCTGAATTACAAAGTGAAGTTCTGCAATTTTTTTCCCCCTTTTCTTCTACTAGACACACTGTGGTATGTTGCCATGGAAACTATTGTGCCCTAGAAAAATGAGCCGAACAACTTAAATTCCACGTAGAATCTGACTTGTGGGATGAGGGGATGTCACCCCTGCCTAGATCACCAGCAAACAGGTCTTCTGGGTCCTGGGTGCCATATCCCTGGACAAGTTGAAGGGCTACTCTTTGAATTATCTCTCTTGAAGCACCTTTTCATGCTTTGGCTCCCTAATGATAGTGATTTGGCTCTATGTGGGCCTTCAAAGTCAATAAAATATCATTTGGGAATGTGGATAAACTCTGATCACCTCTGAAGTTCTAATCAATGAATTAAAAAATGAATAAATAAAAAAATCATTTATTAAGCACTTAGAATAGTCCCAGCAAAACCAAAGTTAGTCCTTGTCCATATATTCTAATAAAGACACCGTGTTAAACATTTGGGATCCAGAGTACGAGAAGAAACAATCCTTCCTATCAGGAAGATAGTACCTATATAAGTAAAGCTAGCTAAGTCCACATTAGTGTGAATAATGGAGCTCATGAAGGGGTTGGACGTAGTGAAGGGAGCACTATTAGCACATTTGCTCCAGCCCAGTGGAAAGATGCAGTGGGGATTCAGAGAAAGCCGCTGTTTTATGGGAATCCTCATTCACACTAAACAGGACATGGCTACCCAGGGCCTCAGCAGAGCGTGGAGTTTCGGGTAGACTCTTGAGGGATGTGGCCCTGAGCTACTCTAAGGTTTCACACTCTGAGCTCACAGGGACCTGGGAGGCCATCCATCTAATGTCCCCCTTCCACAGATAAAGAAAGCAGTCTGAGATGGGCTAATGGCTTTGTCCCAAAACCCACAGGAGGTGGTTCTGGAGACAGATTGGAGTGGACAAGCCCTGCCCACGGCCAGCGTGGCTGGGAGGGGGGGAGTTTTCGGCCCCAGCAATGCATGAAGACGTAAATCGTGGAGGAGTTCCATCTGGCACTAACGGAGGCAGCTCCCACCGTGAGGAAATCACCAGTGCTTGAAGAATGGCCGCACTGAAGCTCGAAATCCGCCTAATTTATTCGAAGGGATAAACAGTTGAGTTGTCAGGGAGACCTTTCTTAAAAGAGAACACGGGAGCAGTGGTCACTTGTCTTCTGTGAGGTCGCGGCGCTGATGGCCGGCACCCGGAGCCAAGAGCAGAGAGCAGACACTGGTGGCCTGGCAGGGCCAAGGCCTCGGAGCCGCATTGCCCAGACCCCCATGGAGTCACTCCAACCCAACCTCCCAGCTGCAGAGACACACAGAGGGCTCAGTTACTGCCTGACTTCCTCCAGCTCCAAGCACTGAGACAGGAGCCTGCAATACAGATGATACCGTCCCTGCCCTCAGAGGGCTTACGCTTTATCAGGGTCGATAACTAAATTTTATGGGAAGCAAGCTCCGAGTCTTTGGGCAAAGAGGAAGTGTGGGAACACCTGGGGTGAGCGGCTGTCCAAAGGACAGGCGTTCTCTCAGGGGGTGGGAAATGGAGAAAGCCTGTGGTCATAGGGGTGCGATCTGGGCAAAGACTGCACTCTCGGGGACATGGAGCAGTCAGGAGGCTTGGTTGGTACAGAGAGGGGTCAGGGAGTGTGACCAGAAAACAGGCTCCATCACAAGCCTCACCCCCAAGCAGCATCCTGGACACGTGGGCTGGAGTCAGAGGGCTTGGGTTCAAGGTCATGCTCAGGGGCTTGCTGGCTTTGAGCTCCCACCCTCAGATATCTCCTTTCAGAAGTGGGGATGATAAAAGTGCTGACCTGCCAGATGCTGTGAGATCCAGTGCGATCTGTTTGTAAAGCTCCCTGCACCCTGAACGTTCTGTATGTTACCAGTATCCAGCTCTTCTCCCCATCATCAGTATCCAGTGTCTCAGACACTGGTATCTCAGCCTCCACCTTGAGACCACCCTCTGATAGCCTTGAGCTAGGACTTCAGCGTTGATCGAAACCAAGCTCCTCATTAACAGATGAGGAAACTGAGGTCTACAGTAATCAAGTTAATCTTGGTCTTAAGGTGTAAATGAGAAGGGCAGGATTTGGACCTTGGACTCTAGAGCCATGTGTCTTTAATCATGCTCTCCTGGATGCTTAGTTCAGACCCTCATCAGCTCTCACCCAGACTGGTTTTCTCCTAAACTGGACTTCCCCCTCCCATTTCTCCCTCAGGGAAACCAGAGGGAGGGTCCTCAAGCACCCAGTGGACCTCGGCCTTCTCCTTCCTTACAGATTCATTAGCCCTCAATTGCTGCTGGGACTCAGAAAGAACTTCAGGGCCCTTGTAGCCCGGCCCCACCTTGTCTTTCCCCTGTCACCAGATGTTATCTCCTTCCTGTACTCAACAATCAAACCACATTGACCTTCCCTCGGCTCCTCACACACAGTAACTCCAGCTTCTGTTTTTGTGCCTTTAACTGGTCATCTTTCAAGGTGCCCTCTCCCCCCTACACTTCCTCCTCAGAGATTCTTTCACTTCCTTTAACACTCAGCCCTTGTACCAACTTACTCCAGACAGAGGCTTTTGTGGGTCCTGCCCAACCACTAGCCCAGTCCTGAACTGCTCCTAAGCAATTACGTTGCTCTTTTGGGTATATGTGCAAACACATATGGGCATATATATGCACACACATGTATATCTGCATACACACACACACACACACACACACGCAAAGGGGATCGACATACACAGACAGACAGAGACAGGCAGACACAGAAACACACCCAGAAAATTGTTTTTTAATAGTTGTAGGTTCTTTAAGAGTAGGGTGTTTTTTCATTCCTTGTATTCTATCCCTAGCATTTAGTGAATGGTCCTTATCAATAACTTAAAGCATTAATTAAAGCATTCATTAATTGTTCATTAATTAAAGCATTCATTAATATACCTGAAAAGGCAGGTTTCAGCTAAACTGTAAAGGGCTTTAAATGTCAAATGGAGAAGTTCGTATGTGAACGAGGTCATCAGGATCCACTGGCATCTGTTGGATGGGGAGCGATGGTCAGATTCCTGCTTTAGAAAAGGCATGATGGCGGCCATGAGAAGGATGGGTTGGAACATGGAGAGACACGGGGCAGAGAGAACAACCGATGGGTTATTGTTCACGGGGTAGAAGATGAGGGACTGAGCTACTAGTGGCCATGCGAGTGGAGAAAGGAGAATGAATATGAGGGGGATTTCCGTGGTTATTAATATCATCAAAGACCCCAATTTAGAGATAATCTTATCCTAAGCTGGTTCTCCATCATCACCTGCTACTAAGAGCTAAAGATTCAGACAGGCCAAGAAGCGCAATGAACAAAATTATGGGTATAGAGTCAGGGAGACCTGGATTCAAATCACTTCCTAGCTGTGTGACTCTAGACAGATCACTTCACCTCAGTTTGCCTCAGTTTCCTCATCTGTAAAATGAGCTAAAGAAGAAAAAGACAAAGCACTCTAGTTTCTTGGCCAAGAAAACCCCAAATGGGAGTCACAGAGAGTTGGATAGAACAGAAATGACTGAAAAGGAGATAGAAAATATGTTGAATCAGAATACAAATCTGGATTCCAGCTCTGGAATATGACTGGAAGAATACACGTTTTTTTTAAGGGACAGGGACTGTCTCCCTTTGGTTCTGCATTTTGTTTAGTGTTTGAAACATAGGCATTTGTTGATTTATGGACCAATTAGATAGCAAGATCCCAGACTTTCTGATTTCTTTGAGCCTTTTTTTCTGTTTAAAAAGCGGGAATCACTAGTACCCTTTCTCCCTTTAGTACAGAGCTTTGACAAGAAATTATGAATATCTGAGAGGGAACCTGGAGCTCTACATGAGAAAGATTCTCTTTAAATTTACTGTCCCATAGAATGTCCCAGTGAGAAGGGACCTGATAGATCCTTGAGCCTCATCCTTCTCCCTTGCTAGACAGGAAACTGAGGCTGTAAAGGAGCTTCCTGGAGGTCACACGGCTAGTAGATGACAGCAGGAGGTGGGCCATGGGTGTGGGAGTATATCATGAGGGTATGTGTACGTGGGGATGGGTATGCTATAGCTGTGGTGCTAAACATTTTTTTTGTTTGTTTTTTTCCTCACTTCTAGTACTGTAGAAGAGTGAACAACTTTGATAAAGTGGAAGTGAATGGCACCGAGCTCATTTTTACCTATGTCCTGACAGTCAATGCCGCAAACTACACGTGCGTTGTGACCTATCCGGAGAACGGGCGCACCTTTAACCTCACCCGAACTGTGGAGGTGAGGGTGGTAGGTAAGGAGAGGCCATAACCACTAGGACCATGAGTTCCTCTTCTCTTGTATCTTTTAGGCTTGAGTTAAGACCAAGGTGAGTGAAAAGCTGCACAGGAAAGCTCTGGCTAGAAAGTCAGGAGACAGGCCATCTGATCTTGCTCCAGATGCTTAGAAGCGGAGACGTTCTGCTGGGAAAAGCCTCCGACATCACCTTGATTTTCAGAGAAAGAAACTGAAGCTCACCAGGGGTTTCCCAGGAGCATTTGGGCAGTCCGGGGTTTCAAACTTGGGGCGTCCGACTCCAAATGCAGAGCTCTTCCTCTCAGGGCCCTGAATGTCTCAGCGCTTCTGCTTCCTCAGCCACAGATGGAGATGCTGCTGTCCATAGTACCCAACTCATAGGCAGTAGAGGGGATACTGCTGGGAAACCCCAAAGCCTGTACCAGAAGCCCTTCTCCTGATATTCTGTGACTTCTTGTGCACCAAACACTGCGTCAAAAATAGACTCAGTTCTCTGTGGGCCCTCTCACTTTTTCTCTGAGGATGATGAGCCTCCCGCCTGCCTCTCTGGATGGCACTACTGGCTCCTAATAGATGCCAATAATCAATAAAACACCAATGAGTTCTATGGAAGAAGGTTCTGTTGTATCCCCCTGGACCTTGACCCTTTCCTCAATGTGATTTTGGTTAAAGTCTCCATTGGAGCCCCTCCAGGAAAGTTTTCCCAGCATCCCCTGGAACTTTGGGAAAAGGGAATGGGCATATATGTAGGGAAAGAAGGGCAGTGAATCAGTTCTGATGGTGGGCTAGGGTGAGAAGACAGCCCCAAGCAAACAAGTTACTCTGAACAAAGCAGATAGTAACTAGGGAGACTCCGAGTCTGGCCAGAATGCCCTTTATGTCCTCTGGGTCCATCTGCTTTTACTTTCAACTGGCTTTTGTATTTGAATCCTTTGTAGGAGAGATTGGAATCTACCCCTTTTGGATGGCCTTTGTTTGCCTGGTAGTGGGATGACAGAATGCAGAGTTGGCTGATTTGATTGAACCTCAAACAGACCAAGAATAAAATCTCACTTGATTCTTTGTTTACTTTAGGGTACATGGGGGTACATGGTCTGGCCCTTAGAGTTCATTGTCATAAGGAGGAAACTCTATCAGTAAAGGTTATAACCTTCTCTCTGATATATGTATGAACACAACTTTTTGTATATATATGTGTGTGTGTGTGTGTGTGTGTGTGTGTGTGTGTGTAGGTATGTATGAATATAAATAGTGTCTTAATGAGTTGTTTGGACACTGACAGATTGGCAGTTAGTGTGTCACAGGTAAGATTTGAACCTGCAGCTTCTTGGCTCAGAGGTTGGCTCTTCCTGTATTTCCAGTTTATTCATGGTCCCGAGCCAAAATTTAAATTCTTAGTGAACCTTTCCTTTTCTTTTTACCTGAGCCTGTGGCTTCAATAAATTTCAACAGTACATCCTTCAGCGGTGGGCACTACAAAGAGTGACTTTGATGTTATAGGGGTAGACATAGACAGTAAAAATAATTACAAATAGAATTTTAATGTTTGCCAAAACATTAAAATTTTGCATATTTAATTTTACTTAGTCCTTATAAAGCTTTGGGAAGTATGGACTAAGAGGAAGTAAGTAAAGAAACTGAGGCAGACAGAGATAAAGTGGCTTGCTCAATGGCACACAATTAGTAAATGTCAGAACTTGGGTATGAACTCAGGATTTCCAGACAGAGAGAGAGAGAGAAAGGGAAGGAAGGAAGGAAGGAAGGAAGGAAGGAAGGAAGGAAGGAAGGAAGGAAGGAAGGAAGGAAAGGAGGAAAAGAAAGAGGGAGGGAGGAAAGGAGAAAGAAAAGAAGGGAGGAAAACTATGAAACATTTGTTAAATGTCCACTCTGTGTTTAATCCTGTGCTAGGTGTTGTGGATGCAAATTTTAAAAAACCCCAACAAGACCTGCCCTCCACAAGCTTATATTCTACAATGGAATTCAGAATTGGACAGAACTTTAGTCAACACTTTCCTGCCCTTCCATTTGTCTGACACCCTAGGAAAGGAAGTAACTAAATAAAGATGAATCCAGCAGAACATCAAGCTGTATTTTATAGAATCACTGAAAAACAAACAAAAAACTGACCTTCCCCTTCATCTTTCTCCTGCATAATTTTCATTTCCTCCACTGAATCTCTTTATTTTGGAAGCCCTCCTTCCACATACTGTGAAGGTGGTGAAGAAGCAGGAAGAAGACCTCATTATAAATTTATCTTAAATTGTTTTGACAATGTTACGCTCAGAGAATTTGAGGCCAAATGATGATGGCCAAGGTGTTAATAAAACTTATTTCCTAAATACTCAAGAATATTTAAGGTTCCTTTTTGCACTAAAAGAATTTGCCTTCCATTAGATAGGATCATATATATTATTCTAGCTCCCAGCTGTATTTAATATTTGGTGGTTGCTTTTATTTACTTTATAATTTTTTGTCACCACCAAGTATCTGTTGCCTAATATTAATGATCAGCATCGTCCATCATCAAGGTCAGCAGCAATATTGATTATTTATTTGTATTATTTCTAGCAATAACGAATAGTGAGGAAGGCTGAGTTATCCTTACATTGTACTTGGGTAATTTACTTACTTGCATAATCTAATTGAGTATCTCGCTTTCTCTTCTCTCCTGCAGCCTCTCCACTTCATGCAACACGCCCTGAAATTTTTTCTCCCAACGACAACATAATTTATGACAAGGAACCAGGTAATGCTGCCATTCTCACCTTTCTTCAGGTGAAGGGGGAGGGGGTTCCATTCTGAAGCTTAGGGAATGTAACCAATAGAATATCTTGGATGACCGTCTGTGACATGTTCTATTTGTTCTGAGATATTTCGTTCTCATGATCCCTAGAGTGGACCAAGAAAATGATTTGTGGTTTCTTTTGTTTATTTTTTGTGCTCTAAAATTTTCAATTTTTAGTACTTAAATTTGAAAATACAGGATAGATTATACCTTATTTTTTTCAAATAACTGAGTCTAATAATTTGTATCCCTCATGATTAAAAAAAGCACTCCTGCAGGCAAAAATGACCTTAATTATAGTGTACCAAGCAAAGCAACAGCTGTGATTGGCATCATGAAAACCTTGAAAACATGATTTTGAAAACTCGTGGCTCATTCTGAGCATAGAGGTGATAAGTCCAGGGCTTTGACATTTCAGAAAAGATCCAGGTTTCCTTAAAGAGTGACTTTATCAGGAAGTTTGAAATACCACGGTTTGGGGATATCTTTTTGCTGTTCTCCTTATTCATGGTTAAAATGGCTCTTGGCAGCGGGAGGAGGCTTCGTCATGCTGATCTGACTCTCCCCTTCATCTTGGTGGATTCATGAAGGAGACAGCTAAACACAAGGGATAGAAGGCTGATTAAATCCAGTGACAAATCAGGGATTCTTCTCCTGCTGTCCAGAGGAGACCCACTCAATAATTAGGATTGAAAAAATCGAACTTTATTTTCATTAGCTTCTCGTTGATGTTTAGCATTGTCTTCACATATATTTATTATGCATACATGTATGTATGCCTTTATCATACCTATTTATTTATATATCTCTATGTATATTTCTATCTACATATAATGTACATGTATATATGTGTACTACATGTATAGCTACACATACATGTGTATATAAATGTAGGTGGGACACTGGATAGAATGTTGTGTCTGGAGTCAGGAAGCCTTATCCTCCTGAATTCCTTATATACTTATTAGCTGTGTGACTCTGAGCAAATCACTTAACCCTATTTCCCTTAGTTTTCTCATCTACAAAATGGACTAGAGAGGGACCATCCCAGTATCTCTGCCAAGAAAACTCCAAATGGGGTCCCAAAGGCTCAGACATGACTGGATAAAAACAATAGATGTATATTGTTATAGATATATATGTGCCTATGTATATATTCACATATATACCTGTGTGTGTGTTTAGAGAAGGGATCCATAATTTCCCCAAGATTGTGAGAGTTTCATGCTGGTGAATGAAGAAAGAAAGAAAAGAGAGAAGGGAGGGAGAGAGGGAAGAAGAGAGAAAAGAAAGAGAGAGAGACAGAGACAGAGAGACAGAGAGAGAGAGCAATGAGAGAGAGAGAAGGAGTAAAGGATCTCTCAGACCGGCCTAGATTCTGCTTGTGATTAAGGACTGGGAAAGCCTTGTGCTCTAAAGGAAGGCGATTGTATACCCATCATACATATCAACGTTCTTCAATAATACATGGGGAACATTTTTATCTTAATGCCAGTCAGAGAAGGGAGGGAATAAGCATTTATTAAGAACCAGCTCTATTCCAGGCATTATACTAAGTGCTTTTTGAATCTCATTTAACCCTTATAATCAACCCTGGAAGGCGGGTAATATTAGGCTCTCCATTTTACAGTTGATGAAATTGAAACAGGCACATGTTAAATAACTGGCCTATGGTCATGAAATTATTACGTGTCTGAAGTAAAACTTGAATTTAAGTCTGCCTGATTCCAAATCAGATTTTTGTGTGTTTTGGTATTGTCCAACTGCCATGAGTACTAGTTCTCCTTTTCCATTCCCTTCTTCCTCTCCCTCTTTCTCTTTAAACTTTCCTTCCTTTTTTTTTCTTTCTTTTCCTCCCCCAAACCTTAGACAGAGACGGGGAGCAGGAGCTCAGTCATTGCCCACCATAGCATGTTGGGATAGAAGTGGGGGTAAGGACAGCTAACCAGCATTAGGATAAAGCAGCAATGAGACAGAAGGAAGGAAAAGAAATTAATGGAGTTTGCAGAGACTCTAAGCTTTTGGGTCAGGAAATTATTGTTGATTCCCTGGAACTGGATCTGATGTCCACAAGTTAGGGTCCCCGTTATGCTCATCTGTAAAATGATGAAATTGTGTTGGAAGACCCCAAAGTCTCCTTCTAAGTCTTGAGACATGTTCCATTATTATAATAAAATTTTATTGTAACCATGATTATTATTGCACTCTCATCTTGTCCAATGGAGGTCAAATCGAAATAGTCCTTGGATAAATTACAATCATGCTTTTATTATCATTATTATTAATTTATAGAATATGAATTCATATGAAGTATGTACTATTGATCCCATGAATATAATAACTCATTTTTGCAGCTGAATAAAAGTGGTTAGCATGTAAACTTATCTTCTGCCCTCTCACTAACGGAACTTCAGTAGCAAAGAGGGTGTTGAGGATGACATGTGTGCACTTTGCCCTCTTTCTACCCAGATTTTTTATTTCTTTGGCTGGCTGGCTGTGTTTTGGAAGATTTTTGGTCCATGGATCTTCGAGTTGTCATATTAATTATTATATAAATGTTATTAACATCAGCATTTTTATTCATTGTTTTTAATTTAGAGTGTTACCTTCTGAGAAGGATATTGATCAACTGGATCATTCAATGGCATTGATAAGCTACAAGAGAGAAATACATATATATATATATATATATATGACCCATTATATATAATATAGATACTATCCATATATGTGTGTGTGTCTATATACACACACACACACACACACACACAAACACACACACACACACATATATATATATATATATATATATATATACACACATACATACATATATACACACACATACACCATGAATAGTAATTGGAAACATTTATTCTGGGTAAAAATAGATATTGGGTCAGGAGTAAGGGGGAAAATATAAAAGTGGGTCCAAGAATCACAAGGGCTGTCTCATGGAGGAAGGATCAGGTTTTGCTAAGAGACATATTAGGACAATTTCAGGGAGAACAAACCAAACTGACTTCCCAACAAATCAAGCTGTTCAAAGGTTAAATGGGTCATGTCCAGAGGTTAAAGGGGCTACATCTGGGGATGGGGACAAAAGCTGAATGGGTCCCTCTGGAGATGGCAGCTTCCTTCCTCACTGGAGATCCTCAAGCAACATAGAATGGTCACTTGTCAGGGATGTTGTGCTGAGGATTCATTCTTAAATATGGCTTTGACCCTAAAACACCTGAGCTCTTTCCAGTTTCAAGATTCCATGTGTCTAGGGTATTTTCCAATGTAGCTGTTTCTTAAAAAGTTAAGAACTTTGCCACCCCTCATCCATTATCAGCCTTTAAAGAACATAAGCAAGACGGCTAAATTAAGCTGGGAATCATGCTCATTCTAGTTGTCTCTGTATCTAATTACCCAAAGTTAAAAAAACAAACACAACAACAAACATGATATGGGTTTAAAGTGTGCAAAATGGCACTTTAGCTTTACTCTATCAATTTCTTCTAGGTGAAGACCTTGACCTTCCCTGTAAAGTCAGTTTTTCCTTCTTGAAAGACTCAAAAAATGAGATTTGGTGGACCATTGATGGAAGGAAGCCTGATGATTCCATGAATATAACAATTAACCAAAGGTAACATAAGCCAGACCAGAACACCTATATGCATGAATGTCTAGCAATCGTAAAGAAGTTCTAATCCACCTGCCATCTAGGGGAGGGGGTGGGGGGAAAGATGGGAAAATTTGGAACTTAAGGTTTTGTGAGGGTCAATGTTGAAAAAACTACCCATGCATATGTCTTGTAAATAAAAAGCTATAATAAATAAAAAAGAAGTTCAAGTCTTGATTACATTTGTATAGAATTTGGACAGATTCATAGCACTAATTTTATCATCTTTGTCATTGGCTATGGATTCACATGATTCCTAGAGTCTTTAGTTGCAGCGCCTTTAAAGAGTATAAAGCCACTTCAGATCCCTAGAAAAAATGAGCTGATCTACATCTTAGATAATGAAATCTAAAGATTTTTAGCTCAGTATGTTAATTCTTGAAAATGCATCTCTCTCTTTCTGAGTATGATTCTGTATGTTTATAAGCTTGGCTCAGTCCCTTGAATCTTTTCATATATACAGAGCCTCTCTCTAAATATGTATCATTGCCTATGTCAGTTAATCTGTTTCACCTACCCTTAAGTCTTTATAATTTTATTTTCAACCTCTTTATCTTTCTTTTAGTCAATAAAAATGTCTTAAAGAACTACTATTCTTATTAAGCAAAGTTTGGGGTTTGAAAAGAACTTATGCATCCTATCCTTAATCTTAAAAGTTGATGAGTAGGAACAGAATAAATGACTAAACAAATAATAATAACAATAAATAATAATAATAATAATAATAATAAAACTAGGGTGACTTTTCCCACTCCTGTTTCATTATAATGTTACCCACCATGAGTCACCAGCTCTTAAGAGGAAAGGGGAAAAATATTCCTAATATAGCTCTAAACAATAGGCAATGAGTTTAATTGTATATATTTTGAAACCAATAGCAAACTAGAATTGATTATCTGAGAAAGCTGAGCCCTTCCTCAGCCCCATGTACCCACATTAATGATATTAGCTAGCTCTTCAAATGTTTGCTGTCGTTGTTCAATCATTCCGGCCGTGTCTTACTTCCTCATGATTCTATTTGGGGTTGTTGTTTTTTTTGGCAAACACACTGAAGTGGTTTGCTATTTCTTTCTCAAACTCATCTTACAAATGGGAAAACTGAAGCAAACAGAGTTCAGTGAATTCCCAGGATCACACAGTTCACAAGTTTCTAAAGTCATATTTGAAGTCAGGAAGATGAATCCCCCTGACTTCAGGTCTGACACTCTATGTGTGGACTGTGCCTTTCTTCAAATGGAATGGATTGTTTTCTGGTTGTCTTGAAAAATATTGGGCAAGGTGTAGGCATGGAATACAGTAACTGTATTAACTGCTGGAGATTTGCTAATTTTCATTCATATATTTTTATGTCTATATGCAAAATCCTTGCTCTAATTTAGAGTCTGAAAATTCTGTTTCTCATTTTTGTCTCCAGTGAAAGAGACAAACCATTCTCTGTTTAGGACAACTTGTTGTTCACATTTTTTAAGAAATTCAGAACAATTTCTTACTAATCATGCCTTGTCTATCCAATAATGGGTCATTTGTACCCAACTGAAAATGTTACCTTTATCCTATTAAACTTCTGTTAGATAGAGGCAAATTTTCAAGTGGTCAAGATCTCAGGATCGTAATTCAGCTATTCACTGTTTAAGCTCTCCCTCTCAGCCTTGTGTCATCTAAAGATGTGAGAACATGGACTCCCTGCTTTTATCCAAACCACTGACAAAACTTTTCAGCAGCATCTGACTTGAGCATTGCAACCCATTGCCCTGGAACCATTATAAATAATTTCTCCTTAAGTCTGGCTACCCAACCAGCTGGGAATGCATCTCATCATCTCTTTATCTTCCCCAAAAGGATGCTGTGAGATTCTTTCTCCAGCCAAAGTAACTCTTTTTACAAAGAACATCTCCTTTCCTATAGGATGGGGAACATTCCCTACATCTCACCATTTGGACACTGGTATGAAGCTTGCCTATTATTGGTTCCCTTTCTTTGATAAAGTGATCACTGCTAGAAGCTTGTACTTGTGCTTATCTCTCTTTCCTTGGGATCTTAATTATTTATAGAGGTGACTTCCCCCAATGCCTACCCACAAAAAAGAATATAAATTTCTTTTGGAATTCATCTTTGTTGGATGTTTTATGAATAATAAACAGTGTTGCTTCTAATCTCATGATTTACTTGAAACTGCTCTCTCCATAATTACCAAGAATTTCTTATTTGCCAGTTGCAGTAGTTTTTCTTAATTTTCCTCATTTTTAATGTCTCTGCAGCTTTTAAGTCTGCCAGCCATCTTATCCTTGGAGGGCTCATTCACTTATTTGGCTTTCATATGACTGTTTCTTCATTTTCCTTCTACTTAACTATTCCAAAGTCTTTTTGCTGCATCATCACAACATTCCCAATTAATTATTGCTGTCCTCCATTGGTTCACTTTTGGGTCTGTACCGTCTCACTTGGTAAACTTTTCAACTTCAGTGGGTTCAATGGCAATGTTTAAGCAGTTGTTCTCTATTCAGTCTCTTTCCTGGACACTTATCCTACATCACACCAACTGCTTGTACAATATTTTGAACAGGATATACCATGTCCATGTAAAATAGGGGTATACAAGCAAAAATAAATCCCCTCTTCTCAACTTTTCTATTACTTTTAAAAGTATCATTATCTGTTCAAGCATTCAGGCCCACAACCTTGGTATTATTTTCAACTCCTCTCTTATTCATCCAAAATTTCCAGCTTCCAAATATTGGCATTTCTTTTTTTCTCCAATACATCTCATAAATACATTAATATCTCTTCTTCCTCAGCCATTACTTTTATTTTCCCATAATTAGTAGTATTTTATTTTTTTCCACGTACATGTGGAATAATTTTCAACATTCATTTTTGTAAGCTTTTGAGTTCCAACTATTTCTCCCTCCTTCCCTTCTATCCCTCCTCCCCCAAATACCAAGCAATCTGATATTGGTTATGCATGTACAATCACGTATAATGGTATTCCCACATTAATCATGCTGTGAAAGAAGAATTAGAGTAAAAGGTAAAAGCCACAAGAAAGGGAAAAATGAAAAAAAATGCTTTGATCTACATTCAGGCAGCATAGTTCTTTCTCTGAATATGGATAGCATTTTCCATCATAATTCTTTTCATACTGTTTCTGATCATTGTATTGCTATAGAGAAGCTAAGCCTATAATAGTTGATGATCACACAATATTTATGTTACCATGTACAATGTTCTCTGCATGCTACTCACTTCACTCAGCAAAAGTTTATGTCAGTCTTTCCAGGTTTCTCATAAATCCTCCTGCTCATAATTTTTTTATAGTATAATAATATCTCGTTACATTCACATACCACAACTTCTTCAACCATTCTCCAATTGGTGAACATCCCCTCAATTTCTAATTGTCTGCCATGCCACAAAGAGGGGCTACAAATAATTTTGTGCATTTTTGTACATTTTTATACTCTCTTTCAGATGTAGACATGTAGTAGAATTGATGGTTTTGACTTTGGGCATAATTCTAAATTATTCTTCAGTATGGTTGGATCAATTGACAATTTTACCAACAATACATTTGTGTGTCAATTTTCCCACGTCTCTAAAATATATTATTTTCATTTTCTGTCATGTCAGCCAATCTGATACATGTAAGGTGGTACCTCAGAGTTGGTTTAATTTACATTTCTCTAATCGATAATAATTTGGATCAATTTTTAATATAACTACAAATAGCTTTGATTTCTTTATCTTTTTAACATTTATAAATTTGAGAATGATCTGTATTCTTTTAAATTTGTCTCAGTTCTCTATATATTTGAGAAATAAAGAGTTTATCAAACACTGACTATAAACATTGTTTTCCATCTTTCTGTTTTTTTTTCTAATCTTAATTGGATTTATTTTGGTTTGTTCAAAACTTTTAAATTTAATGTAATCAAAATTATTCATTTCATAATGTTCTCTATCTCTAGTTTGGTCCTAAATTCTTCTCTCCTCCATAGTTCTGACAGGTAAACTATTCCTTTTTATGCTAATTTGTTTATGGTATCACCCTTTCTATTTAAAAAATGTACTCATTTTGACTATATTTTTGTATATGGTATGGGATGTTGATTTCTGCCATACTATTTTCCAGTTTTTCCAGCAGTTTTCATCAAATATTGACTCCTTAACCCAAAAGCTATAGTCTATAGGTTGCTCAAATAATAGATTACTCTAGTCATTGATGACTCTGTCTTGTGTACATCATTTATTCCACTGATCTACCATTCTATTTTTAGCCAGTACTAAATAGTTTTTATGATTGCTGCTTTATAATATAATTTTAGAGAGGTATCATCAGGCCATTTTCCTTTGCCTTTTTTCCCTAGTAATTCCCTTGATATTCTTGACTTTTTGTTCTTCCAGATGAAACATTTTTTTTCTAGCTCTAAATAATAATTTTTGTGATGGTTTGACTGGTGCGGTTCTGTATAGGAAAATTAATTTAGGTAGGTTTATCATTTTTATTATCTTTGTTAGGCCTACCCCTGAGCAATTGATATGTTTACGATTGTTTAGATCTGATTTTATTTGTGTGAAAAACATTCTGTAATTATGTTTATATAGTTCTTGGGTTTGTTCTTGGGCAGATGGATTCCCAAATATTTTATTTTGTCTACAATTATTTTACATGGAATTTCTCTTTCTATCTCTTGCTGCTGGGGTTTATTAGAAATACTGATGATTTATTTGAGTTTATTTTATATCCCTCCAACTTTCTAAGGCTGCTAATTATTTCAAGTTCCTTTGTGTATTTTTTTTTTTTTTGTGATTCATTATATAGAATTCTCTAAGTATACCATTACATCATCTGCAAAGAATAATCGTTTTATTCCTTCATTTCTTATCCTAATCCCTTTGATTTTTCTTCTCTTATTGTAAAGTTAATTTTTAGTGTAACACTGAATAATAGTGCGGATAATGGCCATCTTTCTTTCACCCTAATCTTATTGTGAAAGCTTCTAGCTTATCTTCATTACATATATGGCTTGCTCATGATTTTAGATAGATAATACTTATCATTTTAAGGGAAAATCATTTCTATCTATCAACCCCACGGTTTTTAATAGGAATGGCTACTGCATTTTGACAAAAACTGTTTCTCTTCTGTTGAGATAATTATATGATTTCTGTTAGTTTTCTTATTGATATGGTCAGTTATGCTGATGTTTTTTCTAATATTGAAGCAACCCTCAATTACAAATCCCATCTGGCCATAGTGTATTATCCTCAGGACAAATCAGTGTAATCTCTTTGCTAATATTTTATTATTATTATTTTGCATCAAGATTCATTAAGGAAATGGATCTGTAATTTTCATTCTATGTTTTGGTTCTTCTTGATTTGGATAATAGCACCATATTTGTTTATGTCCTAATACATAATCAATTTTTGCATAGATATCATGTACCATTGACAAAAACAAATATTCATTTTAATTCCCATTCAGTTTCTCCACAAGTATATCATGTCTAACTTTTCTCAAATTCTTTTCACATCCTGAATTTCTTTGTTGTTTATTTTGTCATTAGATTTATTTAGATCTGAGAGAAAAAGCACTGAGATCCCCCTTCAGTATAGTTTTGCTGTCTAAGTCTTCCTGTAACTCACTTAACTTCTCTAAGCAGCTATATTCCAGCTTCTTGGGGTCTCACAACTGAATCTGAGTAGGTCACAAAATTATTACTTATGATTATTAAATGTTTGATTTGTATATCTATTTTATACACCTATATGGCTGAAGTCAGGTAAAAATATCTTGGATGAAAAGGGTCATGAGTGGAAAAGGTTTATGAAACCCTGTACTACAAAATGACTAATATGTGCTATGCCATTTGATGCATATGTGTATAATATTGATATTATTTCATTATCTAAGGTACCTTTTAGCAAGACATATTTTCCCCCCTTATTTCTCTTAATTAGATCTCTATATATATATATTTTTTTTTTTGCTTTTTCTTTGTCTGAGATCAGAATTTTACTCCTGGTTTGTTTTATTTTGTCTTTTGGTTTGTTGTTATTTATTTGTTTATTTTATTTCATCTGCATCATAATATTTTCTGTTCCAGATTTTTACCTTTACTCTCCATGTATCTCTCTGATTCAGATGTGTTTCTTGTAAACAACAATTCTCTTTTTAAATACACTCTGCTATCTGCTGCTTTATGGGAGAGTTCATCCCATTTACATTCACAGTTATGATTATTAACTCTGTGTTTCCCTCTATACTATTTGCCCCCTATTTATACATTTCTCTTTCTTTTCACTCTGTATTTTCTCACTAGTGTTTTGCTTCTCACTACTACTTCCCTCAACTGCCATCTCTTTCATAAGTACCCCTTCTATTTTCTTTCCTCTTTCCCCCTTTACTTTTGTATTCTCTTCTGTCCTCCCTTCTATCATCCCCCCTCCTTTTTCTTTCTTCTTCCTCCTTTTCCCTCTTACTTCACTACAGGGTAAAATGAATATCTATATCTAACTGAGTATGTATGTTATTCCCTCTTGGAGCGAAATCCAATAAGAGCAAAGTTCAAACAATGTTCATTTCCTTCCTTCTTTCCTTCTATTGTAATAGGTCTTTTGTGCCTTTCCTTGTAATATAATTTATGCTATTCTGCCTCCCCCTTTCCCCTTCTCCCATTATAATGTCTTTTTTTTCATCCTTTCTTTCTTATGCCATCACATCAAAATTAACTTATACTCACACTCTTTGTCTATGTGTATCTCTTCTAAATCTCCTAACAGAAACAGATATCAAGAGTTAAAAGTACTCTCTTTTTATGTAGGGGTATCTTTTTTATGTAGGGCTAGGGCTTTAATTTAAGATTAAGCCTAATCTTAGTGAATCGTATGGGTTTTTTTTTTCCCTTTCCTTTTTTTTTGTGCTTTTATTGAATCTTGTATTTGAAGGATAAATTTTCCATTCTGTTGTGGTCTTTTCATCAGCAACATTTCCTCTATTTTATTGAATGTGTATCTTTTTCCTCTGAAAGATTGTTTTCAATTTTGCTAGATAGTTAATTCTTGATTGTAATGCAAGCCCCTTTGCCTTACAAAATATCATAATCAAAGTCCTCCAATTCTTGAATATAGCAGCTGATAAATCCTGTGTGATCCTAAATATGACTCCATCATATTTGAGTTTGTTCCTTTCTTGGTGCTTACAGTACTTCCTAATTGACCTGATAAATCTGGAATCTGTTTGGAGTTTTAATTTTGGCATTTCTTTGGGGAATTCCTTCAGGTGCTATTTTATTGTCTGATTCTAGGATATCAGGTCAGTTTTCCTTGAAAATTATTTGAAAGATGATGTCTAGGATCTTTTTTGGGCATGATTTTCAGGTGGTCCCATAACAATTATCATTTTCCCCAAAGATCTATATTCCATGTCATTTTTTTGTCCAATGAATTGTTTTACTTTTTTTTTATATATATTTTTTTCACCTGTTTGATTTTCTTTGACTTATTTTTTATGTCTCATAGGATCACCAGCTTCTACTTGCCTCGTTTTTATTTTTAAGGAATTATTTTCCTTGGTTCCATTTTGTACCTCCTTTTCAATTAGTCAATTCTACTTTCTAAAAAGTTGTTTTCTTAAGTGAATTCCTTTTCATATGGCCAATTGTATTTTTAAGTAGTTGTTTTCTTCATTTATTATTTTCTCCCTTCTTTTTCAAGCTGTTGATTCTCTCCTTCATAACTCTCATGTCTTTTCCCAATGTTTCTTTTCCCTCTCTTATTTGGTTTTTAAAATAGTTTTAAAGCTTTTTCAGGAAGGCTTTTGGGGCTTGAGATTAATTCATATTTCCCTTTGAGGATTCACATGTGGTCATTTTGATATTGTTGTCCCCTTTTGAGTTTAGCAGTTCTTCTTCTGGAAAGAGATATCTTTCTTCATGTGTCTTTTATAGTTAATTTGTCTATTTATCATGCTCTAAATAAACTATCTCTGCTATGTCAATCTTAAAATTTTTTTCTCTTACTGTAGGCAGTATTTTCTTGGTTCTACTTATGTTGCTCATCATTATTTCATACAAGTCTTTCCATTTCCCCCTTAAAAATCACTGAGTTACTTATTTTTTAATAGCGTAGTAGTGGTGATGCCATTCTCCAATTCATGGACATCCCTGGAATTTCTAGTTCTTTATCACCACAAAGAGAGCTACCATAAACACTGTAGAACTTATAGGTTCTTTTGCTTTTTTCCCTTAATTATCTTCAGAAATAGACCAAGCAGTGGTATTGTTGGATCAAAAAGCATTGCTAGTTTATTAACTCTTTGTGCATAACTCCATATTGCTCCCCAAAATATTTAGATCAGTTCACAATTCTCCCAATAATGAATTAAAGTCCCAAATCTCCACATCGCATGATATTTCATCTTTCATCTTTTGGCATTTCCACTGGCTATCATTGCTGTTTGGACTTCTCTCTCCCCCCAATTATTAAATTTTAGAATCTGTGGCATCTTTTAAATTTTCAGCTCAAATTGCATCTTTTCTTTTCTTTTTTTTTATTATAGTAACTTTTTATTGACAGAATCCATGCCTGGGTAATTTTTTTTACAATATTATCCCTTGCACTCACTTCTGTTCCGATTTTTCCCTCCCACCCTCCACCCCCTCCCCTAGATGGCAAGCAGTCCTATATATGTTGAATATGTCCTAGTATATCCTAGATACAATGTATGTGTGCAGATCCAAACAGTTTTCTTGTTGCACAGGGAGAAGTGGATTCAGAAGGTAGAAATAACCTGGGAAGAAAAACAAAAATGCAAACAGTTTACATTCATTTCCCAGTGTTTTTTTTTCCCTTTGGGTGTAGCTGCTTCTGTCCATCATTGATCAATTGAAACTGAATTAGGTCTCTTTGTCAAAGAAATCTGCTTCCATCAAATTACATCTTCATACAATATTGTTGTTGACGTATAATGATCTCTTGGTTCTGCTCATTTCACTCAGCATCAGTTCATGTAATTCTCTCCAAGCTTCTCTGTATTCATCTTGCTGGTCATTTCTTACAGAACAATAATATTCCATAACATTCATATACCACAATTTACCCAACCATTCTCCAATTGATGGGCAGCCACTCAGTTTCCAGCTTCTGGCCACTACAAACAGGGCTGCCACAAACATTTTGGCACATACAGGTCCCTTTCCCTTCTTTAGTATCTTCTTGGGGTATAAGCCCAGTAGAAACACTGCTGGGTCAAAGGGTATGCACAGTTTGATAACTTTTTGGGCATAACTCCAGATTGCTCTCCAGAATGGTTGCATTCATTCACAGCTTCACCAACAATGTATCAGTGTCCCAGTTTTCCCATATCCCCTCCAACACTCATCATTATTTTTTCCTGTCATCTTAGCCAATCTGACAGGTGTGTAGTGGTATCTCAGAGTTGTCTTAATTTGCATTTCTCTGATTAAAAATGATTTGGAACACTCTTTCATATGAGTGGTAATGATTTCAATTTCATCATCTGAAAATTGTCTGTTCATATCCTTTGACCATTTATCAATTGGAGAATGGCTTGGTTTCTTATAAATTAGAGTCAGCTCTCTATATATTTTGGAAATGAGGCCTTTATCAGAACCTTTAACTGTGAAGATGTTTTTTCCCAGTTTGTTGCTTCCCTTCTAATCTTGTTTACATTAGTTTTGTTTGTACAGAAGCTTTTTAATTTGATGTAATCAAAATTTTCTATTTTGTGATCAATAATGGTCTCTAGTTCGTCTTTAGTCACAAATTTCTTCCTCTTCCACAAGTCTGAGAGATAAACTATCCTATGTTCCTCCAATTTGTTTATAATCTCGTTCTTTATGTCTAAATCATGGACCCATTTTGATCTTATCTTGGTATACGGTGTTAAGTGTGGGTCCATGCCTAATTTCTGCCATACTAATTTCCAGTTATCCCAGCAGTTTTTGTCAAATAATGAATTCGTATCCCAAAAGTGAGGATCTTTGGGTTTGTCAAACACTAAATAAATTGCATCTTTTCTAAAGGACCATTCTCATTATCCTTCCCCTCTTAAAAAAAAACAGATTGTGTTTTTTCCTCTATAAGAATATCTTCTATTTATTCTATATATTCTAAGTTATACAATTCTCATTCGAATGTAAGCTTTTGAAGGGCAGGGACTATTTTGACTTTTTCTTTGTATTGCCATTAATTAGTAAAAAAAAAAAAATCAGTCACATAACAGTTCAGTAGGTATTAATTGATTTAATGAGTAAGTATTTATTGAATAAATGAATGACTGTAGTAAAGTAATGACATTTGTTTCCCAGATACATTCTGGACCAGCTGAGGAAATGAAGCTGCATCAGTCATCACTTGTTTTCCCTCTGCCTTTCTTCCATCTTGACTTTCAGTTTGCATGTGGGCCTTTTCCCTTAGGATCACAATATCAGTCATCTGTTTTGCCTTCTCGTTTCTAGCGAGACTGTCTCGGTTATCGGAAACAAAATGATAACCAGGATATTGAGCATCAAAAAAGTGACCTCTGATGACCTGAAGCGCAACTACACTTGTCACGCCAGAAATGCCAAAGGAGAATCAGTGAAGCAAGCCATCGTCAAACAGATAGGTAAGCCCCCTTGTGGGACCACAGAATGTGAGCTCTCCCACACTGGCTCAGAATTTGTTTGTTTTTTACCATCTTTTTATAATTATATTTGTGCCTTTAAAAACATTATTGGGAGATGTCCATAGGCTTCACAAGACATGGCCAAAGGGGTCCAGGACACACACACACACACACACACACACACACACACACACACATTTTCAGAATCCTTGAACCAGAATGACCAATGACCCTAACTTATCCTACTGAAGTCATTTGTAGCTTTGAAGAAAAGGCTTAGGGGTGATGGGTTACTGTTGTTCTCTTCACTTACAGAGAACAGGAAAGGGTAAAAATTAAGAAGGGACAGATGTAGTTTTAGTATCTGGAAAACCTTCCTAACACTTAGAATTGTCCCTAAATAGAATGGGATGAGTCTCCTTTCATTGCACCATTTAAGCAAAGTTTCAACAGTCCCTTCTCATATATGTGGGCTTCCTTTTGGGGGAAGGTTTGAAATAGATGGTCTTCAACATCCCTTTCCAACCCTAAAATTCTATGGTCCTTTAAACCTTCTGAGGGAAGGCAATTTACTATATTTGTCTTTTTTTTTCCCCAGTGGATAATGTAGTTAATTATATTGCAAAGTAATGAATAATACAGAGGAGGTACCTAAAATGAATATTAAATAGCTTATTTTAGTTCCCCACCTATTTCTCTCTCCAATGTCATTACCTTTCAGCAAGTGTCCCACTACTGTACAGTTTTATTTCAAGGCATCTTTGAGGATTCTGACATGTCACAGAGCAATTTCAAGCTGGAGTCCATTTGCCTCAAGGACCACATTAGCTAGTTTGGTTGGGGCCATGCATAGGGCCACGTTTGATCTGAACAATGGAGAAATCTTTTCAGAAATAAGTCTCTCTATGTTCAAAAGAAAGTCCCCAGGATATACGGAAGCATCACAGAGGAACACTGACTTCTGATCATTAGGAAGTATCAGTGCTAATGTCAGAACAACTAAGCTTTGTTGGGGGACAGCCAATGGCTTTCTTTTTTCTTATTTTTTTAATAATATGACCACAGAGTGGGAGCTTAAATAGGAAAACCACTGAGCAAGTTGATGGGGAATTGCCCCCAGGATTCCAGGGAATGCTCCCTGGTTTCTGTAACACCCTACCTTGCCTTCTCCAGCAAAACTGTCATATTATAACATAGATTTAAAAAGTCATGACTCATCACTAGAGAACCAAAGAGAGGAGCCTTTAGGAGGTCTTGTGTTGCTGTAACAGCCCCTCCGCTCACTGGAAATGGGAAAGCTGGGCTTCTAAACCCCATGGCCTCCCAGTCTCAGAATGGCAACAGGATGCAGTTACACGCAGTAATTAAAGCAAATGGCCTCTTGCCTCTGCTTCCCTTAAAACTTCATGATTCGGTTCATGTGATTCATAGACCCAGAGGTTTGATTCTTCTTTGCTTCGAGGATAGACAGTGGTGGGTAAGGGGAAGGCACATCTGAGAACAAGGGCAGTGGATAGCGTGCTGAATCTGGAGTCAGCCAGGCTCCTCTCATGCAGTTAAAACTAACTGTGTGACCTTGGGCAAGTCACTTAATCCTGTTTGCCTCAGTTTCCTCATATGTAGAATGATCTGAAGAAGGAAATGGACACCACTTTGGTACCTTTGCCAAGATAATACCAAATAAAGTGATATAGAGGGAGACATGACTGAAAAATGAATGGACAAGCACAGAAAAGATCTAAGAATGACTGATGTAAAAACTGAAGGAATTACTAAAAAATGAAAAGAAAATAGAAGAAAATGATATTGACTGCCGCTTCTGTTAATGCTCTGTGTGGAGTGTGTGTCTGGTGTATATGTGTATACTTGTGTATATGATGTATATGTGTTTAAGGGGAATTTTTTTCCTCAATAGTATTTTATTTTTCCAAATACATGTAAAAATAGTTTTTTTTAATATTCATTTCTTTCAGAATTTATGTTCCAATTTTTTTCTCCCTCTCTCCCTCACTTTCTCCCTTTTCCAAGACAGCAAGCAATCTAATATAAGTTAAATGTACAGTCCTAAAGATATTTCCATTTTTGTCATGTTGTGCTAGAAAAATTAGGAAAAAAAGATGAGAAAGAAAAAAAAAACAAATAAAAAAGTGAAATTAGTATGTTTTAATCCACATTTAAACTCTCCACAATTCTCTTTCTGGACACAGATGGCATTTTCCATCCCACATCTATTGAAATTGTTCTCGATCACTGCATTGCTGAGAGCTGTCTGCCATGATTTATCATCAATGATCTTGCGATTACTGTGTACAGTGTTTTCCTGGTGCAGCTCACTTTACTCAGCAAATCTTTCCAGGCTTTTCTGAAATCAGTCTGCTTATCATTTCTTATAGAACAATAAAAAATCTGTTACATTCATATATCTTATTATATACATATTACAATAATATATATAATACCTATGTATTCATAATTTATTCAGCCATTCCCCAACTGATGGGCGTCCATTCGGTTTCCAGTTCCTTGCCACTACAAAAAAGGATACTGCAAACATTTTTGCACACGTGGATCCTTTTTCCTTTTTTATGATCTCTTTGGGATACAGACCCACTGTTGGATCAAAGGGCAGGCACAATTTTATAATTCTTTGGGCATAGCTTCCAATTGCTCCCCAAAATGGTTGGATCAGTTTACAACTCCAGCAACAGTGCCTTAGGGTCCCAGTTTTCCCATATCTCCTACAATATTTATCATTATTTTTTTCCTGTTATCTTAACGAATCTGAGATATGAAGTGATATGAGGGGGATTTTTATAAATGAAAGTTGGCAAAAGTGGAATGGGCGGCCTCTGGATTTTGTGGGCACCTTGTTTCTAGAGGTCTTCAAGTAGAAGTTGGTTGATCAATTGCCAAGGTTTTTATATTGGGGATTCTTTGAGATGTAATATGGCCTGAGGTTCCTGCCAGTGCCGTGCTTTTCAGATTCTGTGTTACAGCTTATGACTCATGCTTTGCTGCTTTAACCTCTGCCTATTTGGACTTTCTCTGCTGATGATTGCACCTGATGGGAATTCTTTTTTGCTTTCATTTCATTTTTTACTATTGGTCGCTACCTCCCAGATTTGATCCATGACTCTATTTACTGATAAAGACAGATGGTCATAGATTTAGCGTTGGCAGGAACCCCAGAAAACATCTGATCCAACATCTTCATTGTACAAGTGAGAACAAACAAAATGTTTATATCCCAAGTTAAGAGTTTTTATCAACATTGTTTAAATAATATACAGACAGTGCAAATATAGGAGCCATTCCTGCTCCACTTTCATGCTGGTACCTTCCCTTTATTGCTCTTCTCCAATTAATCCTGTTTATCATTTATTTGTTAGTTATTTCCCTGTTTTCTTCCCCATCAGATTATAAGTCTTTGAGAGAAAGAACGTTTTTGTGGGTTTTTTGGTTGTCATTTTGTTTGTTTGTTTGCCTTTCTTTCTATCTCTAACTCCTAGGATAGTGCCTGGCACATTATACTCAATAAGTACATAATAATTGAATGACTATAGTGTCACCTGGGACTCCAAGAAGCTGTAACCTGCACAGTGTCCACGCCTTGGTAAATTTTACTGACAGAAGCTAAACCAGTTTGAGGGTGACCGACAGGTCTTGAGCCCATTGGTGAACTGGGGAGATGTCTACCCCAAGGGTATAAGAGCTTCCTCTCGTGGAGCTGGTAGATGAGAATGATTGATAGAGATAGCCAGAAAGGAGACTGAAGTAGGCACTAGGGAGTGTTTAAAGCCTGATCAGACATTGAAAGCATCAAGTGCATTCACTGTATCCCAAACCATCCTCAGTCATCTTAACTTTTATTTTGTCACTGAAATTCAATGACTTAGGAAAAGAGGCTGACGACTTTGTGTAAGTCTACCTCATTTAAATCCAATTCAGATGCAGATCCAGACATCTCCCATCATGCGATTGTTCCTCTTTGAAAATGAAGGACGAACAACAATAATAACAATCACAGAGCATCCCATCTCCCAACTGTGAGAATTTTCACTGTCTGTCTCCCATGCTGAGAATGTTCTCCCATTTAATCTCCTCCTTTTGGTTTTCAAACTTGAGCTAAAATGTATGAGAATCTTTCCCAATATTCCTGATCCTACTTGTAGTTGTTCAGTTGTTTCTAACTTTTTTGTGACTATGGTTGGGATTTTCTTGGCAAGGAAACTGGAGATGTTTGCCATTTTCTTCTCCAGCTCATTTTATAGATGGGGAAACTGAGGCAAATAGGGTTAAGTGATTTGTCCAGGGTTCCACAGCTAGTAAGTGTCTGAGACCGGATTTGAATGGATGTTTCCTGACTAGTCCTAGCACTTTACCCATTGAACCGCCTAACTGCCAATAATCTTATGGTTCTCCTTTCATTGAGTATCTCCAATTTATACTATAGAACACTTGTTTGTTCATGGCCGTTTTCAAACTTTCCCTCCTTAGATTGTGAGCTCCTTGAGAAGAGAACAATTTTTTTGAGCTTTTCTTTGTCTAACAACAAGATGACTCCAATCCATCTTTCCAGAATTAATCTGATCTGACAGTCAACTATGGGCCTGGGCTCCCTTCCAATTTTTCCTCTTGATGGTCTTGATCTACAGAGCACCCCATCACTCCCCTGCATGTAATTGTAAAGGCTGCCCATCTCCATTTGGAAAATGAATTTTCCTTATATGATTTTTAATTTTTTTAAGTTTATATGTAGGAAAGACTTATCCAGTGATTATTGAATTGAATGTAATGTGGTCTTCTAAGTAACATTGCTTTCAAAAACCTGTTTCTTTCTATTGCCTTCATCAAGGATGATCTTGATGCATTTGTAGATTATCTTCATCACATTTATATAGAAATGAGAAAGTAGCCTATGAGTCACTAATTATCGAAGCTGTCTTAGATATTTTTTTATGAGTAAGATCCAAGATTTCCCTCAATGTTTTGGTATCCTTTTATTCTAAAACCTTAAGAATCTACTCATTCTACCATTTAAAAAAGGATTTATTAAGGACTTACTGTTTTGTAGGCACTTTGCTAAGTGCTGAAGACACAAAGATTGGTAAACTTCCCAAGCTCCACCAAAATTAAAAAAAAAAATCTGTCCTTAACAGTCTCCTATCCTAATGCTAATAAACATGTACACGATATCACATACATATACAAATACACATATTTATGTCTATCAATTCACATGTGCATGCGTATAAGTGTGTCTGTATACCGCATGAGCATATTATATATAGAGAGACTTATCCACTTACAACATATATGTGTGTATGTATCCACAGGTACAGTCAATGACAGATAATCTCAGAGAGATTGTTTTAGCAGGAGGAGATACCAGGAAAAAGCCTCTTGCAGAAAAAAGGATTTAGCCGAGTCTTACAGGGGGCCAGTATACTGCATAATAAAGCACTTTGAGGGTGGTGAGGTATAAGAATTCTGGAAAAGCTAGAGGGGGCCCGGTTGTGAAAGCCTTTAAGAGCCAAATAAGGGAATTTCTATTTGATCTTGGAAGGCATTGGGAGTCACTGATTTATTGACTAGCGAGGTAATGCAGACAGATCTGTGCTTTAGAAAAATTGCTTTGGTAGCTGAATGGATTGAAGTGGAGAGTAACTTGAGGCGAGCAGAATAATCAGAAAACTATTGCAAGAATCTCTCCCTTAATATCTTCAAAACCATATTACCTAGACCTTACATACTATGGATTATATTATTGGGCCAATTTTCAATCACGGTTGATTCTTGAGACCCTATTTGGGGTTTTCTTGGCAAAGATGGTGGAATGACTTGCAATTTCCTTCTTTAATTCATTTTACAGAGGAGGAAACTGAGGGAAACAGGACTAAGTGACTTATTCAGAATTGCACAAATGAAAAGTGTCTGAGACTAGATTTGAACTCCCTGAAATGACCCTTCCTTACTTCAGGTTCAGTGCTTTATCCACTGAGGCACTTAGCTATCTTTCCATTTGTTTTAATCCACTTTGCACATGCAGCCCTGCCTGATTTCAGCTCTGAATTCTCTGCCCCTTACAGCAGAAGCTCATTACTTCTAATCTTATCATCAGGATGTTACCTCAAGCCTCAATATCACTGCTCACCCAGTCTCTTCTCCCCTCTGATTGGAATATTAGGGAGTAGGGTACCAAAGTCCTCCCAGCTTTCTTGTGTAGAGAACAGAAACTGGATTCTCAGCTCAATCTCCTGTGCCTTTTGCCAACTTAAAAAATGTCCCCTGGCTGTGTATCCTCTGAGCTTCCATCCCCACCTCCCTTTCGTGACTTCTTTCCTGGGTGGTCACTATCCATCAGACTGTAATCTCTTTGACAGCAGAGGCTTTCTTTTTTTCTTATTTGTATTTCCTCACTGAGCACAGAGCCTGGTATCTAGCATTATATAATAATGTTTATTGAATTGAATTGCTCTGATCCAGCTTTCCCCCATCTTTCTTGCCTTCAACTTCCTCAAGAATCACAACTGGCATGTTGATGGCCATATTCAAACTCAGTAGCTCTGTTTCTTTGACAGTGAAGCATGTGCTGTATCAAGCTTATCATATTTTTTAATACCAATTTTGATCTAATTTTAGCCTTTTCCAGCATTATCCTTAAGTACCTACAAGGAAAATTTCCTTAGTTGGCTTTCTCAGAAAATCTATTTTAAACTATTTCCCCTCCACTTTTTGCTGTCTTATGAAGAAATACATTACTATTATTATTATTATTATTGTAATTATTGTGATTATTTTTGGAGACTGAGTTTTCCAATGTTGCTCCAAGTGAAATTGCATTGGTCACTGGTGGGCCTGATCTCATATTGATCAACATGGGAACACAGACATGCTCTATTTCTGACCTGGATTGGTTCACCCTTTTAGCTACCTTGTACTTCTACACTCTTGGGGACTTACACCAATGGGGCCAGACTCAGTATGGCTGCTTGGTCAGATTACCCCATTTCAGCTCAGAACTCCCAACTTGAAGTGACCCACTATCCTCAGCCTTCCCCAGCAGCAGATTTCACAGGAACAGGTCACCACACACATCTAAACAACCTTCTCCCACTCTTCCATTATCTCTTCCCTAAGATTTTACAATCAAGTTTTTTTTTTTTTTTTATTTCTAACCAATATTGACTTTACCAATCAAAAGGCAACTAATATCTACATAGTTTACCAAGGACTTAATCAAAATTTGGATAAATTCAGTACTTTTCTCTTGTGACTTAGATTCAGGTTTTTAGTCCTTATCCTGCACTTTACTTAGTATTCAACTGTGGGAAAACCAGTCAATGACTTAGCCTCGGTTTTCTCATTTGTAAAATGAAGATATCAATCCCTACTCTGCTTTTCTTCCACTTTTATTGGGTGATTCAGGCAATGGCTTGAAAGGCCTTTGAGAACTGCTGAGGTGGAACAAAAAGCCAAAAGTCATGACTTCAGTTTTTCTACCATTCTGTACTTGATTTTTAGTTGTACCTCCAAGATACACCGTGGAACTGGCCTGTGGATTTGCAGTGACGATTGTGCTCATCATCATTCTGATTGTGGTCTACCACGTCTACTGGCTTGAGATGGTCTTGTTCTACCGGGCTCACTTTGGGACAGATGAAACCATTTTGGGTAAGCAATTCTGTAAATAGCTTTTCTTACTGTATTTAGACCATTTCAAAGCATGTTCGTAAAATTGTAGAGTCTTAGATTCAAACCTAGGGGTGTTCATAGAGACCATCTCTTCCATGGAGTCTTTTAGGTTTTTCTCTTTTGATGACTGAATAACTTCTGGATACCTTGAGATAATCATTATTTTCATGAAGCCCCATTGTATTGGATCACACCAAAAACAAAACCCCAAACTCATTATGGGAGCAAGTATGACACAAGAATGATCTCTGACCACCATTTGTGGAAGGAATCCTTGATAGAATAAAAATTCTTCTTTGATTTTTTTTTTTTTTTGGCAATGTGCTCATCTTTTTTCTCTAACTCAGTGCGAGCAAAGCAAACGTGTTCCTGTTAATAGAACTTTACTCAGTTTTCTTTTATATGTATATTCATTTGGTTCTCTAATAGGATTAATTTTCCTTAATTCTAGATAGAAGAAACATATTGCAAGAGCTTCTTGATGAAATGATAACAATGCTATCAGATATATAGGTGAATCAAGTTTTGCAGAGTACACATTTCTTGTAAATTGGAAAAATCCTGTGGGAAGTCTAGAAAAATCAGTTTCTATAGACCTCTTTCCAACTGAATTCTGAAATCCCCAAGTTTTAATGGCTTTCATCCCATAACCCCATATTAGACACGATGGAAGTTTTAATTCATTCGGAGGAATTGAAGTAGAGAAGAAAATGGGTCCAGTTGATTCATCCTTTAATCCTTAAGAATTTCTGGATTGTGGTGGAATGTTAATATATTTGCCCCTTTTCAGTGATATCTTATATTCAAAATATATGTTGGTGTGAAGTGTAAATCTGGGGAACTCTCCTCAACTTCGCTTTTTGTACATCACACATGAAGCAGATACTGTTTCATTGTTCCTAATCACCATATGGCAGGTCCATGAATGCATGTGTGTGTGTGTGTGTGTGTGTGTATATATATATATATATATATATATATATATAATGTATTTCACATGAAATATAATGTATTTCATATAAAAACATAAAAATGTCTTTAGAATTTAATATTGAGGAATCAACCAATTAATATTTATTAAAGCACCTGATGTGTGCTAAGTGTTAGGGGATACAAAGGATGTCAAAAAATATAGTCCCTGCTCTCAAATAGCTCTACCTTTTACAAATGGAAGGAACCTTAGAGACTGTCTAGTGTAATCCAGACCTCCAAAAAGTCACATTTTACAGTGTTTCTCATAATGGGTTGTCTCTTTAGTTTTGTCCCCATTGTGCACATTTTCATAGCCTCAACCTAATCACATTGTTTGCTATGAAATCTGAATTTCATTGTAATGCAGAAAGATTCACATAAAATTAAATTTTATTAGGTCTATTTCTCAAACTCGCTACTTATCCTGGAGAATTGTTGCTAATTGCTAACCAGACAATCATCTGCCAAATCACCCCCAGCTCATAGAATCCAAGGCAGTTCCTTTCAGATCTGGAAGAGATTTTAGGGCACTGAACCCAGTCCTTCATTTGACTGGTGAGAAAACTGAGGCACATAAAAGTTAGTCACAGGTGAGTAACTTGTACAGGGACACAGCTAAATAACAAAGAAGGAAGTGTTTCATGTAAGGGCACAAAAGGGTCCCCAAAGAGAACAGTTTTCCTGACACATCTTGTGTCTGTGTTTTTATTATTAATATTATTATTTTCATTATTATTATTTTTGGCTAGATGGGAAGGAGTATGATATTTATGTTTCATATGCACGGAATGCTGAAGAAGAGGAATTTGTCCTTCTGACCCTTCGTGGAGTCTTGGAAAATGAATTTGGATACAAGCTGTGCATCTTTGACAGAGATAGCCTGCCTGGTGGAAGTAGGTATTCCCATGAGCAGTGGCGACAAGAGCCAGGTTTATCCTCCCCAGCTTTACAATTCAGATTAGCCTCTCTCCCTGCGTCCATACAGCCCATCCTCATCGTCCCACTTTATCTAACAATCACTCACCAAGGGCCTACCTCCTGTAATATCCCAGTCACTCTCTTGAATGTCAGGAATCGAGACAAAAATTGGATAGGACTGGCCTCCAAAAGCGACATTTCATCCAGGTGAAACAACAGAGCCACAACTTATTTCAGTACAAGCAGAATTTATTAAATGTCTTTTAAATGAGATACGGTGGTAAAGCACATACCTTAGATTTCTTTACAAATGCTAGCTCTGATGATGATAATAATAATAATGATTATTAATTATTATCATTACTCCTTGATATTCAACAAGTGTCTATTCACATCCATTTTGTCCTAAGCATTGTAATTAGCAATAGAGATACAAAAAAAGTTGTAGAAAAAAATTTAACAAAACCTGTTTTTTTTCTCTTAAACTCTCATCCAATATAGTAAAATAACTTTTAAATAAAAACAAAAACAAAAACAAAACAACAACAACAACAAAAAAAAACCACAACCATATAGACTTTATGCTAAACACTGGGGATCTAAAGACTGAAATAAAACAGCACCTACCCTCAAGGAACTTATATTTTCCTTAGGGGAAAATAGCATATACATTTTTCAATTTGAATAAAGAAGAATTTATTGAATATACTAAGAACTACAGCTACAAACATGAGAATAGAATAGTCCCTACCTTAAGGAACTTACACACATATGACTTCTTATTTCTGGCAATTGTAGGAGGTAATACTGTAGAAAATGTTATCCAGTTTACCAGAGCACCCACCATTTCCCTGTTCAAATATGGATTAATAAGTGATTCATAGAAATGAGCTCATCGAGGCCATATGGACACACAATTGTAGGCAGTCCTGAGGCTATCATGGCTCATTTTTTTTTTTTTAAGAAATATTCAGTTCCGTCACTCAAAAAAATATTTATCAATCACCTACTACATGTCAGGCACTGTGCTAAGGACTGAGGATACAAAATAGAGGCAAAAGACAGCCCCTGACCTTGAAGAGCTCAACATCTAATGGGAAAACAAGAAAATAAATATGTACAAACAAGCTACGTACAGGATAAAGAGGAAATAATCAATGGGGAGAAAACACTGAAATTAAGAAGGGTTGGGAAAGATTTCTAGTGGAAGGGGGGAATTTAAGCTAAGATTTGAAGGAAAGCCTTATAAATGCTATGACTCTCATTGTATCTGACTTGTATCAATCAATCATCAAACAATTATTTCAATAATTTCTATGGGCCAGGTACTATGCTAGGTATTGAGGAAAATGGAAACCAAATGCAATCTGCCCACAAGAGGCATTACTCTGCATCTTGGAATTAATTCCTCAGCCAAAGACTCTTCTTGAGAAAAGTAGATATCCAGGAGAGAGTGGAAAACAGGTGACATTATATTGTTTTGAATCACGGACACCTTTGAACTGTCCAAGAAAACCCATGGACCTCTTCTTAGAATTATGTTTTTAAATAGCTGAGGAGAATGCTAAATTTCAGTAAAAGTTAAAATCACCCCATCCAAGTTCAACTTGTCCCCGAAATCTCTCTGTAGACTCCTAGGGACATTTACAGATCCAAGACTAAGAACCCTTATCTTAGAGATATCCTTTATAGATCAATTTCCAATGTCTTTTTGTTTGGATTAGAATTTATTTACCTCTTTAATTACATGTTAATTTAATCTGCATGTTCCCATGCATTCAAGGGGACTATGACTTTCATACTTTCTTATATTCTTCCTTCAACTTTTCTAATAAGAGTTCTCAGAAGATGATAGGTTCATAGATGGAGAGATGCCAAAAATTTAAGAGATTATTTCATCCAGGGATCTGTAATCTGCACTCTGTACATTTAGTTAATTAGTTAAATATAAATTTTAGTTTGATGTTATTTAATCTAAAATGTTTATTTTTAAATTTTAAATTATAATTTATATTTTACTTAAAATTTAAATTTTTAATTATTTTTTATTTTGCTTTTTCAATTTTTTATTTTGCTTTTTTCTATGATTCCTTTCTCATTATGCTACACATTTTCAGAAAATATAGAAGACATTTATCCAGACTGACAGGAGGAAAGATACCACACTTTAATAAGTCTGTAATTCAGAATGCGTAAGGCAATGCAATTTTGCTCCTGAAGAGCCCATGGAGTAACGCCAAATTATGGCAAAGGAGCTGCCAATTGAAGGTCCTTGCGGACCTGCTTTCATAGGCCGTTAAGAATCCATTTTCATTAGCATATCTCTCTTGAGTAGGGGCTGCTCAAGAGCCTGAACTCAGCAATCTGATGTCTCTAGTAGCTGATATCTCTTCCCTGCCTCCACTCTTATTAATGGCAGCCGTAGCACAGTGCCTGGCACACGGTAGGTGTTTAATGAATGACTCAGATCCCATGAATCACTCCACCCTCAGCCCTTCTACTACAGGGATGCTAGAAGCAGGCTCACTTGTCGTTACCTTCATTTTGAATTAGGGAGGGTACGCTCCTGCTGGGTTCATTGTTGTATTTGTTTAAGCACCAGAAACCATGAATTCAGTCTGAGCCCGATCTTAATTTCATTCATAAAACCAAAGTGACTTTTCTGGAGTCCTTCTCTCAAAGGAAACCGTGAAGGATGATGGCCATCCCCATGTTTCCATCATCACCTAAAAGCACTGCTGAGTGTCTTCCGTCTGTCGGACACTGGTTGTGGTTGGGTGAAGGGTATGTGGGAAGCCCTGCCCTGCCCTGCCCTCACAAACTTGGTAGTTCAGACCTTGAACTGAAATATCCAATCATAGGATTCCAGATTGAGGTAAATCTAGCGGCCGGCCCCCCCCTCTCCCTTTGAAGCTCTCATGTTTCCAGAAATGACTCATCTTGCTTCTCTCAGCTTCCAAGTGTCTTGGGTATGATTGGAACCTGGACTTGATGGACGCTAGATCAGGGTTCCAGCTTTCTACATCACTGATCGCCATAGGGACTGGGGAGGATTGGAGTGAGGTGTCTGCTTTTACATTGATCAAGGACCGTAGTTTCACTGCTTCTTTGGAAAGCCATTTGACTCCTCTGCAACTACCAAAAGGTCATGGCCATCACTGTCCAGAGAGCCTTGCAGTAGGACTCTTTAGCATCTGTCCCTGCATGACTTTTTCCAAAAGCTTTTTTTTCCTTCTGACCTGGTTCTTGTCACTTTTACTTTCCTCTGGACCCTTTCCAGCTTCCTTTCATCTCTAAGTAGCTCTTGGCCATGCTGTGTGGGGTGAATGGTCCATTTGGCCCTGGCCCCTGTTCAAGGTTATCATTTCAGGAATCTCACTGTTACCTCTTTACTTTGAGAGCTGATGACGATGCTGCTGGGGCTCATGAGAGCACAGGGAACTGTCCATTAGGCTTTCTCAGGCGGAGGGAAGAGTCTTAATGCACCATCCCCTATTTTGGGAATAGGGTTACAGAGCTCTCGAGAATCAGCCCCCAGGAGATGGATTATTTACAAGAGTTTGGTGACAAAAAATTATCAGAAGCTTGAAAAGAGAAATCATCCTGTTCAACATTTCCTTCCCCTGCTCCTTCTCCTCTATTGTCTTTGTATTGTCCCCCAATCAAAAGGAAATATAGGCTTGTCATTGAAACAGATATATAAAATAGTCACTGCAGAAACTCTTGCCTCTGCATTAATGATATAAGTTTAGGGAGGGAAAATATAGGGGTTAATTTACACCATTAATCCCAGACCTCAGAGTAAGAGCAGAGGTTTTTTCCTCATGCCAAAAATCACTCAGTTGTAAGACTAATGTGCTTTTCTTGTCTTCAGAAGATGCTGTCTGAGAATGAAGCCGTTGTGCTAAAATCAAAAGGGCAGGAAGAACCCAGTTGGGACTTTGGGAGAAAAAATGAAAGGGTCAAGCTGGGCTTCTGCCCAGTGTTACCAAAATTAACATTAATAATAACTGTCCTTTGTTAGTACTTCAAAGTCAAGTCCTTACAGGAAGTACCTTATATGAGCATTTTGAAGGTGAAGTCTTTAGAAGACCTCTAGTCCAAATCCCTAGTTTTGTAAGCAGATTTTATAGATGCTTTTTCATTTACTCATTCAGTCATCTGTTCTATCCTCCTCCTTTTATAGTCAACAGATCTTTAATAAGTGCTTTCTTGGTATCAGATACAGACGCAGACTGTAAGCATGGAAGGGTGAAATTCTGGATAGTAACAGACAAAAACCTGTCCCCGTCCTCGAGGAGCAAATACTCCAACGGAGGGGAGTATTTATAAGAGAGGTAAAATTGGGCTGCGATCTCGGCAAGGTCCGGTGAGCTCAGAGTCATGGTGATGGGGCAATGTATTCCAGGTATGGAAGGCAAAGCCGTTTGCCAGAGAATCACAAAGGATCCTCTGAAGTGACAGATACAAGGTGAAACATATGGGTCACTGGGGATTGTTCCAATGATCTACTTCTAGAATCAGGAAATCACAGACTTGCAGGGGAAAAGTTCCTCAAGATCATCTCATCCAAGCAAGCTGTAGAGGAGGAAAGTGAAACACTGCCAAGATGAGTGGCTCATCCAGAGTGATGTAGGTCGAAAGTGGGAAAGCTGGTTCCAAGTCCAGCGCTCCGTCTACGGGGTTCTCCTTGCCTCTTTTCTTCTTCAGAGAGTGTTTGCTTAGGAATGTCCATGGAGGTGTCCTCCTTAGCTCCAAATCACACAAGCTCCCATGATCCAATCCCTAGATCTTTTTCTAGTCCTTGTAAAAACCTGGATTAGGATTGATTTAACAGGACAATCTTCTTGCCTCTCTCTGGCGCCAGAACAGGGTGCTTTTTCATTATTTTAAATTTCATTTTTATTTTCAGTTCCAAATTTTCTTCTTCCATCAGTCCACCTTCTACATCCTGAGAAGACATCCATTAGACACATAAAGTCATGCAAAACATATTTCCACATTAGTCATGTTTTGATTTTTTAAAAAAGAGGAAAATATATGGAAATCTGCACTTTGAACCCATCATTTCTCTAACTGGAAATGGAGATCAGTTTTCATCATGGATCCTTTGCAGCTGTGATGGGCCGTTGTATAGATCAAAGTTACTGAGTTTTTTGGAAATGATTATCCTTCCGATTATTTCTGTCACTGTAAAGATTGTTCCCATGGTTCTCTTCACTTTTTCTGGCATCAGTTCATAGAAATCTTCTTCTCTGATGGCCTCTTTGAAACCATCCTGCTCATCATTTCTAACAGCACAGCAGTCTCCCATTCCCTTCCTGTACCGTAATTTGTTTAGTCATTTTCTAACTAATGGGCATCCCCTCAGTTTCCCCTTCTTTGTCAGCACAAAAAGAACATATGTGCATGTATACATGCATATGTACATGTATGTGCATATTTTATACACATACACACGTGTGTACATCTTCTTCCCAAGAACACATGTGCACATGTACATGTACGTGTACATACATGTATATTTTATGTGTGAGTACACACACGTGTGTACATCCTCTTCCTCAGAACTAGGTCTGAAGACAAGACACAACACGCGCATTGCAGTCCAGCATCTCTCTGGGGGAAATGCTCGTTCTACTTCTTGGCACTTCCCCTTGGGGTGGGTTCCACTCTTGCTTTCAGGAGCGGAGCCCAATGTCAGGGTCTCATCACAGCCTCATAGGCCGGTCCCTGTCCCTAACTTCGGACACCCCTTCCTCTCCTAGGGTTGCTCCCAGTGAGTGCGACCTGGTTTCCACCCACACTAACCAGCGCGGTCTTTTCTTTCTCAGTTGTCACAGACGAGACTCTGAGCTTCATTCAGAAAAGCAGACGCCTGCTGGTTGTCCTGAGTCCCAACTACATCCTCCAGGGGACCCAGAGCCTCCTGGAGCTCAAAGCTGGCCTAGAAAGCATGGCCTCTCGGGGCAGCATCCACGTCATTTTAGTGCAGTACAAAGCGGTCAAGGAGAGCAAGGTGAAGGAGCTGAAGCGGGCCCAGACGGCACTCACAGTCATTAAGTGGAAAGGAGACCAGTCCAGGTATCCCCAGGGCAGGTTCTGGAAGCAGCTGCAGATGGCCATGCCTGTGAAGAAGAGGCCGGCTCGCTCCAGCAGCCAGGAGCACGGCCTCTCCTATTCTTCCTTAAGGAACGTCTGAGCACAGAGGGCTGGGACAGTGGCGTGGAGACCAGGTCCTTCTGGGTGTTAGGTCAGGCAGGGCTCCTTCAGGGAGGGCGGTCCCCCTTCTCCCTTCAAGGTGTCCCCCTCCAGCAAATAGAAGAGATAGGAACTGGGCTGCATTAGGATGATTGGAGCAGATGCTTTGACCTCTGGAGAGAGCGCCCGGCTTGGGATGACTGTTTGCAAATGGCGGATCGTATCACCCACAAGCAGTGTCCAGGAAAGGTCCTGCCTGGGGGGACTTTCCAGCCCGGTTGAAAAAATAACCAAACTGACAAAAACTCACTTCTTTGGATTCCATCTTTGCCCCCCCCCCCAAAAAAAAAAAATCAAACTCTTCCCAGCTCCCCAGGCTCCCTTCTTTGAAACGGACAGTCCAAGAGATAGAGACATGGGGATGAGTTTGGTTACTTGGTTCCCCATTTTTGCCACTCATTCTTTGAGAACAGACTCCAAGGGCTTTAAAAAAGCACCAGAAGCCTGGCTTTTGGCTTCTGGCTTCTGCCACTGCACCCATCCCAAACCTCACTAACCTGCACCCTTAACAAATCTTACCTCGGAAGCCAGGGCAGCTGGGAACGCTCCCCCCTTACCACCCCTCACAGGGCTGGCGCATGAGTCTCTGACTCCCCGGCAGCCACAGGTGAGGGCTGTTCTTTCAGAAGAACTGAAATCATCGCTCCGTGACTCCCATGTCTAATGGTGCTTTCTGGTTTACAAAAAGCTTTCCTTACGTTTTCTCCTTGGAGCCCCATAGCAACTGTTAGCTGGCATTACAGACACTATCATACCCATTTTGCAGATGGGGGAGACAGAGGTTAAGACTAAGTGGGGTCAAATCAGGACGAGAAGTCGAGTCTAATCTGATGCTCCCCTTCACTTACTGACTTCCTTGGGATGCACTAATAATTTTATTTTTATTATTTTTTTGTTATTAAATTTAAGGCCAGTGACTTCTGGGTACATACCACTGATCCTATTTGTAGGATCTCCTAGATCCTACTAGAAATCTACTATGGATTCTGGGAATCCAGGATAAGAGGTTTAGATAAGAGTACTTCTGTCTAGGAAAAAAACACACACACACACACACACACACATACACACAAGGCCATCTTTTCAAGGGATTGTCTAGTTCCTCAAGTACAGCTCCTATTCTGTACTTTTTGTCCACTTGGAGGGAAGAGCCCTACTTTCCCTTGGCCAGTGCCTTCTAGCTCGTCACCTCTGGACATATCTCCACATGTGCCCAGAACGCCTCCATCATGGGAATAATAACTTTAAATATACATATGTGTATAAAGCTACTACACAATCTGTATGTGTATAAGGTCTTTGCTCCCATGTGGTAAGTATTTCATACCACAAGTAGGGTGATCTCTGGTAAAATAACCTATCTGGCTAAGGAGCTTGGCCAAAGTCACACGGCAGGAAGGAGCGTATCTGGGATTCTGGTCCGCGTGCTCTGTGGCCAAATTCCCTCTGCCTGCTGTCTGTGACTCCCTCCAGAAGGGCTGGGGAAGGAGCCTTCTAGCTAATTTTGGCAGAACCCTTTTGTATTCCCTTTTCTCCTTGTTGATGCTTTGGTGAGCGCTGCCCATCCTATCACACCCTCTTAAGCCTAGATCACCATTCCTGAATCCCTGGCTCTCCATCATTGCATTGTGGAGGTAACAATGTCGACATCATCTTTGTTTCCATGTCTTGTGCCATAGATAGGGCTCTTTCAACATTAGAAAGATCACATCAGCCAACCAGCCCTCGATGTGGACTAGTGCTGAGTCTATACTGGCCCCGGTGAAAGAAATAGAAACATCCCCTGTGTCCTGGGCCCAACTGCCCATCAATCATCGGAACAGGAGTCTAGTGTAGATCCTTTACTTGACACAGATGAACCCACTAGACTTCTGTGTATAAATTAGTGAGACTTGTTGTCCATGAGGCAGCCCGCCCCTATATTCCAGGTGTCCTGACCTCCCTGGTATTATATCTCCATTGACAGTTGTCCTGGAATTGAACTAGTCCAAATGCAACCTCTTAAATATCACTGCTGATTGTGCTGCTGCTTATAAAGCCACATTCAGAGTTTGGCCTCTAATTTCTGCCCCAAAGAGGAACAGGCAGAGAGTGGGTTTGTGTGGGCTTTGGCGGGGACAGGGATGGGAAGAGGGCAGGTATGAACAGGAAAAGGGCTATTTTTGCAAGGTCTTTTTGAATCCAAATGGACCCAGAGCCCTAGAAAAGATAAGTTATGATAACCGGTACCTTAGAAATGAACCATATTCCCTTTTGTAACTTAGCAGAAGTTGACAGAAAGCTAAATCTAATCAGAAAGATAGATTAGCCATTTGACGCAGTTTTACTTGTTCATTGAATATTTTCTTTCTGTATGTTTTCATATTTTGAGATTTTTTAAAATCTCTGTATTTTTGTATTTTTGTTTGTTTTATAAATTTGTTTATTTTTAAAATAAACCATTTATTTTCCATTTTGAATTTTAGTTTGTGCATATTTCTTTTCTTTTTGTATGTTTTATTTGGGGTTTCAGGTACCAGATTAAAATCAACCATTCATGAAAAAGAATCAAATAAAATCCCAAAAAGCATTTCACTTAAGGAAGACATTTGTACTTGAGGAGTTTCTGAGAACAAGGTAGGGGTTGGTCCTGCTTGAGAACAGATGTTACTTAGTACCATAGCAAAGCCCAAATGTGAGGGCAGCTTATAGATTCTTGGTCATTTCATGGATTTTGCAAAATGCCACCTTAAGATGTGTCAAATGTGACCGATCTCACATATAGCTTTCTCTCCCTCCTATATAAATTAGCCAATTAGAGTAGTAAGGAGACAACTAGATCAAGGAATCCATCCATGATGGAAGCATCATTCAAGACATGACTCTCAGAAGCAAGTTGTTGATGGTCACGGTGGCAGGACAGAATCTCTGGGCTTTTGATGCTAAGGTGAATGCTCTCTCTAGGACATTACTCATTACTGCCCTTTTAGAATTATCTTCCCACCTAGGGCATGATCTGACACTAGAATAGATCTTGGAAGAAAGCTATTCCAAGTCACTTATTTTCCAGATGAAAGAACTGATACTAAATCAAAAATGTGGTTTACACAAAGTCAATCAGAAAGCAAGTAGCACAATTACTTGGGAATTTGAACCCAGGGCTTAAGAGAAGTCAAAAAAAAAATTAGTGGTCACTCATAAAGTTGATGGGATGCCTTATCCTTTGATGCAGACCCTTTACCTCCAACTATTACTTTCCCTTTTGGACATCACTCAAATCCTCTCCTCCACTGATGGCTGTACAGTATTCTTTGGTTTCCCAGCACTCAATCTCTATGCTTGATGCTTTGTGTCCAACCCTGGAGCCCCAAAGTATTCCCAGGGATGAGACAAAAGCTACAAGTGATTCAGAGGCATTTTCATCCCCACCAGATGCACATGTCCAAATAAGAAGATTTAAAGAGAAGAGCTATCATTCTGTAACAAATCCTCACGATAAAATAGGATTTTGAAACTCTCCAGCTAAATTGTACCTTCTTCCCAGGTAAACATCCTGCCAGATAATCCCCCTTCCACCCCATCAGCATTCTGTTCACTCAACATTAAAATGTTAGACAGAGATTTAGGCTTGCTATCTTTTATACAGCCTGCTTGGATGGCAACAGAGAGGATAGAACTAGAGTAATCTCCATGGTAACCTCCAGCTAGACTAAGGATGTTAGAAAGGGACAGTACAGGCTGGTGATAAACAGTCCCCTCAACTAGGAATCTACTTCCAAGCCAGATTAGGAGCTTGCAAACAATTCCCGAGTCTTGCTTTTCCACTACCCTCTCCCAAATGCACACATGTACCTACAAACCCAGGGACTTATGTTTTAAAACAGAATATTAGCCTGATGTAATTGTCCATCTCATATGCAATAGCTTTGGCTCCAGCTGACTTTCTTTGAAAGTCAGAGATTCCTCACTGGTGAGATTTTTGAAAGGGTCTGAGGAGCACTGCAAGCAATAGATAAAGGGGAAATTCAAATTTTTAATTAAATTAAATTAATTTTAAATTAAGATAGCATCTTGGAGCAAATGCTTAGAGACTACTTAGAAGACAGCAACCCCTTTGGATATCTCTATTTCATAAAAATGAAGTGTATGGAAAGTATTTTTTCCATTATGGAAACCATCATCAGACACTTTCATCAACTGTGCTATTAGTCAATAAAGTACGTGCCTGTTATGTGGAGAAACTGTGCAAAGCACGAAGATACAAAGAAATGCAATAGAGAGTCCTTGGTCTCAAGAACTCATAGTGTGATGGGAACATGGGGAGAACAGTGGGCAAAGAAGACAGATAAAGTAGAAATAGTCACCAGAGGAGGGGACATCAGGAAGGCAAGCTAGGAGGGAGGGTTAAAGAGGGACAGCGCTCCAGGCATGGGGGAAACCAGGAAAAGTGGCTCGTAATTCAGAGATGGAGGATCCTGGGAGAACAGCAAGGAGACCAGTGGCACAGAGAGCACGAGATGGAGAGGAGGAGAAGCAAAGACTAGGAAGGCTAGTGGAGGAGGGCAGTGGCTTTGCGAACCAGAGACTTGTATTTTTAGCCTCGAGGAGTGGCTGGAGGTGACAGGAGGCAAGTGCCATGAGCAGACCTGGGCTCTTTCAGCAACATCACTGTGTGGAGGATGGCCCGGCGGACTAGGTGGGAAACTGATTTCTGGCTGGCAAACCCACCAGTAGATTAGGACGACGGTCCAGGTGTGAGGAGATGAGGATCTGCACCAAGATGGTGGCAGTGGAGGAGGAAAGAAGAGTTGGAGATGTTACAGAGAGAAAACGGGGAGCTTTGGTAGCAAATTGGATGGGATGGAGGGCAAGAGGGAGGAGGCTGCGAGCCTCTGTTGATAGTCCATCTAAACCAGAAGAAAGGAGGGAAGTCAGCAGAAAATTTTGGATTTTAGAAGCAAGAGGAATTTTAGGCTGCTCTGTAGGAGGTTTTAAAAAATGCTTACTGAGCTATTATTCTCTCCCCCCCCCCCCACACACACACACCCTTTCTGGTTAAAGCCAGCCAACAGGTCTTTTGCTGAGCTTGCATCTATTTTGCCATCATTAAAGATTCATGATCATTCCATTAATTGGACAGAATTAATTTGATGAGCCACCTAGCTCTGTTAAATCCCCGTCAGCTTCCTTGTGGTCCAGTTACCTGCAACTTGTTGGCTTTCATTTGTGGGAATAAAAAGGATGGGACTCAGTCTTTCCTTTCACTGATAACTCTCAGTGTCTTTGGGTTCAAAGGCACATTTGGCAGCAGGGCTTTTTAGGGTCCATTTCCTTTAAAATCTTAGAAGGGGAGGCTGGTGTATCGTCAGTAGGGAGTTGTATTTCACGTTGGGCCTTCATCACTTCCAAGACGCTCTAGGAGCATTATCTCAGTGCAGGACAGCAGCGGCCCGGTAGTCGTCACAGGAGGCTGCCTCATGGCAGGTGAGGCACCTGAAGCCCAGGGAGACCAAGTGATGGCCATGGGCCTCCCGGCTCACGAGAGTCAGAGGTGAGATTTAATCCCGAGCCTGCTCTGACTCCAGACTCAGCACCATCCGCCACAGGATAGGACTTCTCCTGAAATGCTGCTGTCTAGTATTTTCCCTCCTCCAGGGGAAGCCAGCCTCCTTTCCCCAGATTCAACAGAGAAAATGTCTGAATTGGAGCCAGTCCGTAGAGTTTTGACTTCCGTTCCCCAAGCCCTAATTATTGCTGAAAAGATAGTTTTAGAGAAACAAGAGGGAGGAGCTGAGCCTTGTGGCCTGTCCTAGTGAGCACGGTGGATTGGATCTTGTCTGTCTCTGTCTATGTGAAGTAATACCTATTTATTGCTATATAGACAGAGATATAGAAAGATAGAAATACACGTGGACATATATATATATATGTGTATGTATATATGTATAGACATGTATATGTAAAAACAAATGCACATATTCCTCCACATCTACTTGCATATATATCTTCCTGTAAGAGCAGTAGATATAGAATACAGGGTGAGATATATATGTGTATATATTTATGTAAATATATACATATATTATTATATTTACACTATATATAATATTATATTGTATTAATATTATATATCATATTGTAGATTTATATTATATAATATTATATATAATATTATATTGTATATATTATATTGTGTTTATATTATATTATAATATATATATATATACATACATAAATACACACATATATATACTCTGTTGCTTGTCACATTAGTTCCCTCTCACTTCTCCCCCAGTGCTCTTCAGTATCTCTCCCTTGTAACACAGAATAATATTTAAGGAAGAAGGAAAAATAGGGGAAATGAGCAGCTGAGTGCCGGTATATCCCAGCCTCCCTAGCTCAGTCCTCTTCCTCCGGAAAGAAGAGCCGCCTTTTCTTGACCCTCCTCCCCAGGGAATTCTGGCCTTGTGAGGCTTGTTCCTCCCCTCGCTAGCTCGCTCTCTCTGTCTCTCTTTTCTGCCTTTCCCGTCTAGACACCGTGGAGGCGGTTTTCGACTTCATCCAGAGAAGCCGGAGGATGATAGTGGTGCTCAGCCCCGACTACCTGACGGAGAAGAGCATCAGCCTGCTGGAGTTTAAGCTGGGTGTGCTCTGCCAGAACTCCATCGCCACCCAGCTGGTGGTGGTGGAGTACCGACCCCTGGAGCACCCGCACCCCAGCATCCTCCAGCTGAAGGACTCGGTCTCCTTCGTGAGCTGGGAGGGTGAGAGGTCCAAAAGGCCCGGCTCCCGCTTCTGGAAGGCCCTGCGCTTGGCTCTGCCCCTGCGGAGCCTGAGCGCCGGCTCAGGCTGGAACGAGAGCTGCTCCTCCCAGTCCGATATCAGCCTCGACCACATCCAGAGGAGGAGGGGCCGCTTGAAAGTGCCCCCGGAGCTCCTGGGGTCCAGGAGGGCCGCGGGGGCAGCTCCAGCCCCACCAGGGGCCGCAGGCAAGCATCACGGCAAGCCATTGGGCGCCTGTCGCTGCTGCGTCACCTACTGCAAAGGGGAGAAGCCCCTGAGGAACAAAACCCGAGCAGAAGCTCCCAGCCGGCCCCAGTGGGAGACCCACCTTTGCAAACCTGTGCCCCAGCAGGTGGGAACACACTGGGTCCCAAACGGGAACAGACTGAGCACTCCCGCCCCTCAGATCTCGGCCCTGGCCCTCCACCATTTCACAGACCTCTCCAACAACAACGACTTCTATGTCCTCTGATGCCCAAGTGTCCGGGGGCGGCTCGCCCTGTTCTCCCCATCCCTGAATCCACAGGAAGCCATAGGTCAATGGTGTCCTTTTTATCGATAAGACTTCTCACTCGTTCCTGACAACAAAAGGCCTGGATTCATCCCCAAAGGAAGAATTCGTAGGTTCCCAGCTGCCATGAGAGCTTGTTTGGAGTCTGACTCTTTAGAGTCCACCCTGCCCCTCAAACCTAAAGCCTGAGAAAAGACTTTTGGGGGAGCACTTTGTGACATGAGGGGTCGGGGGCACTGGGGCTGGGAAGCATTCAGGGTGGGTCTGCCTGGGAGGGGAGACACCGTGCCTGGGAGAAGCGATTTCATCCCATATTAATGTTAAAACAGGGGGAGGGGGAGCACCCAAAAAACTGGGAGCCCCACATCCATCTGCTCCTCTCTCCCTCCAAGCCCCAGAAGCTCACCTTACACTGAGCTCCTTCTTCCTTTGCATACTCATGTTCCCCAGACTACCCGATGATTGTGTTAATAAAGTTCTATTTTTATGGCCTTTCACTTGTCCTAAACTTCTGACCTCACTCCTTCCTTCCCATTTACAGTTGCTTAAATTCAGACCAGAGCTCATTTCCTCTCTTTGGAGACTGGTGAGATTCGAGTAAGTCCTGTCCCAGTTCAGGACCCAGGAAAGTGGAACAATCTGATTTAAGCCACTGTACACTGTACGCTGAGAAGTTTAGGGACCGAACACCACTGGACAAACCAGAAAATGAAAAAAGAAAAAGGATGGGGATTGACCTAAAATTTCCTCAGGGTCAGAACCCGGACATCAGAGGGGGCAGATCCAGTCCAGTTCCGGAAGGAACTGGTGACTTTTCCTAACGAGCCCAGCCTAGGCCAAACGGCTATGGTGTGAGAGTCCCACATATTCCCAAGTGCCTTTTCCCATAAACCATTTGGTTTGGAATGGTTGGATTCTTAGTCATGGCGCGGTATGTCTCTTGGTTCAGAGACTCGCAGCCGGGAAATCAATGCCAGGTTTTTCTGGAGAGTTGCTCATGAGGAATGATGGACGTAGGTACTTAAGGCTGCCCTTGGCTGGAAGGAATGGTTGCTTGTTGATGCAATGTTGAAAACCGTAAAATATGTTTTGGAAAATTACCGAAAATGAGTTCTGTCCTATCTCTATATATGGATACACATACACACAAACATACACCTATATATGGGAGAGCACAGGTGACAGACCTATGGGAGTCAGGTGTGAGTTCTCCCCCTGTGCATGACTCACAGGGACTGGAACAGCTCCCTGGGAAGCTGGGATTGCTGATGATTTGCATGCATCACTGGGAGGCTCACCCACAAAGGTAATTTATTTTCAGAAGTCATAGACATATGAATACAACAACTTCAAGCATCTATTAAGCACCTACTATATGTGTTAGAGGGTAAGTGTATGAAAAATAAAATCAAAAAACTAAAACTAAAAGCTTTGGCCCTCAGGCAGCACGTACACATTTAAGAAAACACAAAATTATTGAAAGGAGGAAAATTATCAGGAGGAAGAATCTATAGAAGAAAGCTACCCCCCCATGTCCTTCTCAGACAAAAAGGAGGAATAAGATCATTCCAGCCATAAGGGCACAGAGCTGGAAATGTAATGTTACATGCCCACGTCACAGGAAAAGGATTGTGGGGGAGAAGTTGGTTTTTGTAGGATACTCATGTCTTTGCGTGGGATGGTCAACCCTGCTCCAAACTCTGAAGAACAGATGGCAAGAAGAAAGATAATTCCCACCTCACTCTTTATTGCTCCAGAATCCCATTAGATAAGTAGAAATATGAAACTGGTTATTCCAGGTCCGGACAGAATGGTTTTCCCCATTCTGTCCCATTGAAAAACCAAATGGGGAATCATTTCTGTGATTGAGCAAGCTTGCAAATATTGGAAGTTACACAACTTACTGTCTTACTGGTGCAAACAGCTGCAAATGAGACACAGAGAGAGACCGGCAAAAACAGAGAGACATTCTAGAAAGACAGAGACCAAAGAGAGAGAGATGCAAATGTACACACAGAGAAAGAGAGAAAGGAGGAAATGGGAACCGAGGTAGTGTTGGCTTATGGGGATATGAAGGGAAATCCCAGGACCCTTCCCAAGGAACTGAAGGGAAAACCTTCAGAAGACCAGGATAGTTTTTGAGAAATTGCTCCTTACACAAAATTATTTGGATATACAAAGGCATCCAAGGATCTGGCTGTCATGTCAGGGCCCAAAGTTGCAGGACTTCCCTCCCAAATGGTTGATCTTCTGATGTGGATTTCCTGAACTTTGCATCTTCCCCTCCCTATGTTCAGATGCTTATCATCAGAACTGAGCTTGATTTCTAACTCCCTTACTAGTGACTTATAGAGGAAGCACCCAATAAATTCTCCTTGATTGGCCCATGGACTAGCCAGACCTGTGACCCTCATCCTGAAGCAGCCAACAACAAACATTCAAGTAGGCAATTGCAGCTCGTTTTGCCTCTCTCTTTTTAATTACAAATTGTCCTTTTTCAAGAAACAGTGTCTTCTATTTGTAAAGCACTTTTAAGGTCCTACTGATATTGTTGCATTCATTTTCCTAACTACCATGTGGAGCTGACATCCCAGGGATCGTATCCCAATTGTATAGATTCAAAAATCAAGGTTGAAGCTTAAACGGTGCTAGACTCTTGGCGTGGATTCTGAGCTCGTGTCTCTGCTAGCTCTAAATCTAGACCTATATCTCTGTCTCGACTCTATCCCCTTCCTTCCCCTTTTCAAGACTCTCCAACTGTGGGGCTCTCTGTTATAAGACTGAATCAAGGATCACAAATGAGGAAGATTGGGTGGGTCAGGGCGGGGAAATGGTGGCATGTGAAGGGCAGCAGAGCGGAGGCAATCAGGAGTCTGGGAAAAGGGTCACAGCGTCAAGGACTTTTGATGCCAACAGTGGATTTTTCATTTGAGCTTAGAGGTAAAGATGAGTGTGTGGAAAGGTAAAGTGACGTGTCCATGGTCACATGCAGGTGGGATTCGAACACTGTTCGCTCCTCATTCCCTGTGCTGTGCTCTTTGTATAACTGTGACTCAAAGGAAAGGGAGAATGAAATATGAGGGAGAGAGAATATGAGAGAAAGAGAGGAAGATGGGAAAGACAGACATACACACAAAAAGAGAGAGATAAAGACAGAGACAAAGAGAGACATAGAGACAGAGAGGCAGAGAAAGAGATACAGAAAGACAGAGCAACAGAGACAGAGATACAGAGAGACAGAGACACAGAGGCAGAGAGGAAGAGACAGAGAGAGAGAGAGAGACAGAGAGAGAGAGAGAGAGAGAGAGAGAGAGAGAGAGAGAGAGACAAAGGCAGAGAAAGAGAGGAAGAAATGGGAACTAAGTGGCTGTTGGCTTATGGGAATATAGAGGGAAATCCCAGGGTCCTCCCCAAGGAAATGGCTGGAAAACTTCAGAAGGTTTTTTCTGCCTCAGTGAGGGAAGGCTACATTTGAAGAGGGAAGTCCATTAGCAGAGACAGCAGGATTCACTCCAAGCTTAGAGGCCAGTCAGGATAAAATAATGGAGACAGGAAAGGTGAGAATAAGAAAGAACAAAGACTGCGGAGAAGGCCATCGTGGAAGGTGGTCTGAATAGGAACAAAAGAACAGAAGTCTGGGAATGGAAGTTGCTGCTGGATCCAGTAGAGACTTGAATGATGGGATGAAGAGTTTACAATCTCATCTCTTAGCTATAACTGTGGGTAAACTCATTAGGTTGAAGCAGAATAAGGACAGAGAAGAAAAGCTCATTCCTAGGCCCTTATGTGTTGAGAAGGAAGGGTCAGGGAGATCATGATGACAAGAGTCTAGACAAGAAGGCACAAGGATTTACATCAAGGTGCTCATTATGGAATAGGAAGGGAGAAGGCAAAAGAGAGAACTGTTGTCTGTGCAGCAGTGGCAGACCTTGGTAACTAAGTGAATGTGAATGGTGAGAGGGGTTCAGGGAAAAGCCAAATGTGTCTCCAAGCTCCCAACTTTAAATGACTTAGAGGGCTGAGAGGAAATAAAAGTCTGGAGAACAGACATTTTGCAGAGTGAAGGCCCGTCCAGTATTGGCCATAATTAGTTTGAGAGAGTGACAGGACAGAGGAAAGGAGACAGAGGGCCAGAGGACCCCAATTCTGGCCAGCAGTTTGAAGTCGATCTGGAGAGCACTGCAGGATGGGACCATGAGGGCCAAGAATTGGGATGAGGTTTCTAAGGAGAAGGAAACATTAAGAAACCCATGGAGAACTGAGAGAAAACAAGGTAGGAACCAAGGGGAAAAGTTCTCAGAAGACAACAAAGGACAGTGTCTAGAGAATATTGTGAGTCATCTGGGTCCAGTCCTGTGAGAGAATTCATGGAGAAGGAAGGCCATTGGGCGAAGTGATGAACCTTGAATCAAGGTTGTGCAACTGCACAAGGATGGAGATCAATCCACTGTGAGTGATCCAGAACAGAGGGAGGAAGGAAGGGAGGGAAAGAGAGACAAGTATGACCTTCATAAAACTTGCTTGCTTCCTTTCAGAGGTCCTGGTTTTTCAAAGTTCTTTTAATGTGTTTTTTTTTTAATTTAATGGCAGAGGGGCAGCGAGGTGTCACGATGGATAGAGTGCTGGCCCTGGACTTAAGTGAACCTGAATTAAAACCTGGCCCCAGACACTTGTGACTTTGTGACTTTAGGCAAGTCATTTAACTCCAATTATTTTGCCAAAATAAAACAAAAACAAACAAAGCAGAGAAGAAAAACAAAACGAAAGGAAGGAAACAACCATTTATTAAATACCACTATGCTCTAGGCACTGAGCTAAGCAGTTTAAATAACTCTCTCATTTGATCTTGACAAAAAACATGGGAAGTAGGTGCTATTATTAATTCCATTTTACAATGGATTATCCCCGAGGTAGGTAAAGGTAAAGTGACTTGTCCAGGTTAACATAGCTAATAAGTGTGTAAGTCTGGATTTGAACTTGGGGCTTCCTGATTCCAGACCATCTGTTCTACCTTCTGAACTTCCCAGAGGCATCTGAGCAGAGCACAGCATTGACAATGTTATTGACTTTCCAGACTTGGGTTTGAACCCTGTCTCTGTCATTACCTGTCAGCTTACTCAAGACTTTTCATTTCCTTGGGCCTCAGTTTCCAATGCTCAGTCCATGATCTTCTCCTCCTAAGTTTCAGTTTTTCTCTACTTGCCTCCTTCGTTGGCTTCCAGTCAAAACTGGCCCTTTCCTTTGCTTTCAGCGAGGGGTCTGTCCCTTGCTTTGGGGGCCTCGGGAAGCAGCAGAGAGGTGTGTTTAGCCCTGGACCTGCATTAAGGAGCACGAGGCAGCTTCATCTCTATGACAACTCAGATTTGGGCATTAAGAACATCACGGACCTTTACTATAAAACATTAACCACAACCAACCTAGATGCCAACTTACCCATCTACAATTTCTACAAGAAAAAAAATACAGCCAGATGGCAAATTATATAAAGCACTAGATCTGGGGTCAGAAAGAACACAGTTGAAATTTTGCTTCAGACACATATTAGCTGTATGACCCTAGACAGGTCAATTAAAATTTGTCTCAGTTTCCTCATCTATAAAATGGACATGGTAATAATTCCCACATCCCCGAGTCATTGTGAGGATAAATTGAGATCCTATTTGCATATTATTATATAATTATATTATTTGTATGTTTGGTGATTTTTGACTTCATAATCCCATTTGGGGTTTTCTTGGCAAAGAGTGTGAAATGATTCATTTCCTTCTCCAGCTCTTTTTACAGATGAGGAAACGTAGACAAATAAGGTTAAGTGATGCATCCAGGAACATACAATTAAGATCTGAACTCATGAAGATGAGTCTTTCTGATTGCTGGCTCAGGACCATCCAGCCACGCATTTGTAATGTAAAATGAGATAAATGTAAAACTTTTGCAATCTTTAGACTCCTATATAAATGCTATTAGTATTTTCTTAGATAAGGATACTCAGTGGGAATAGGGAGGCTTTCACCTATTTCCTCTTGAAGAGGAAGGCCTCCTCCTCAAGAGGAGGGCCTCCGTTTCCTCTTGAACTGAATGAAAAATCAAAACAAAAAGGGAAAATTATAAGAAAGAAAAAAAAAGTGAAAATACTGTGCTTCAATCCACATCCAATATCCATAATTCTCTCTCTGGGTGCAAATTTTCCATCCCAAGTCTACTGAAATAAGGCAGATTATCCTTTTAATTTCCTGTGTTTATTTTATTTATTTTTAAAAAATCTATGTTGTTTTTTTTTTTAGGGGAGGCAATTTTTTTCAAATGCTTTGTCTGCATCTATTGAAATATATAATATTTCTGTTTTTTTTTTATTATTGAAATGATCACTTATGCTGCTGGTCTTCCTGATATTGCAATGGCCCTGCATTGCTGATATAATTCCCATTTGTCAAAGTGTACTATCCCGGCTATAAGTTGCTGCAATCTCTTTGCCAATATTTTTGCATCAGTATTCATTAAGGAAATTGGTATAATTTTCTTTCTCTTTTAGCCCTTCCTGGATTAGGTAACAGTACCATGTCTATGTCATAAAAGAAATTTGGTAGAACTTTTTCTCATTTATTTTTCCAAATCGTTTATATAGTATTAGAATGAGTTATTCTTAAAATAGTTGGTAGAATTCACTTGTAAAGCCATCTGGCCCTAGAGATTTCTTTTTTTTAATTTGGGAGTTCGTTGGTTGCTTAACACCCCATATTTAAATGAAAGATGTAGAGAACGCACCAAACTCATTGTTTGTCAATTCTTAAAACACACATTTGATTAAGAGAAAATGATTGTCCCTTAAAACTTTCCTCTAACATGATAGCTTCCCTTAGACACAGCAAAATTATTCACTATTATTTTTAATTTAACAAATGAGATAACGTTGAGAATCAGTCCTATCTAGAGGAGTTTAAACAGAAACAGATTCATTCATCAAAGAAGACTTCAGCAAGAGCATCATCTCTGGTGTCAAAAGACCTAGGTTCAGGTCCTAATCCCATGAGAGTTTAGACAAATCACTCAATATCCCAGGGCCTCCATTTCCTCTTGAACTGAATGAAAAAATCAAAACAAAAAGGAAAAATTATGAGAAAGAAAAAAAAAGTGAAAATACTGTTCTTCAAACCACATCCAATCTCCATAATTCTCTCTCTAGGCACAGATTTTCCATCCCAAGGCTAGTGAAATTGTCTCGGTCACCACATTGTTGAGAGGAGCTTAGTCTGTCACAGTTGATGACATCACATGATTTCGCTATTTCTGTGTACAATATTCTTGTTCTGCTCAATTCACTCAAAATCAGATCATGTGAGTCTTTAAAGGCTTTTCTACAATCTGCCTGCTCATTTCTTGTAGAACAATGGTACTCCACTACATTCAAATATTATAACTTATCGAACCATTCTCCAATTGAGGAGCATCAATTCAACTTCCAATTCCTTGCCACCTCAAAAAGGGCTGCTAAAAGCATTGTTGTCCATGGGGGCCCTTTTCCTTCTTTTATGATCTCTTTGGGGTAAAGACCTGGTTAGAGACACAGCTGCATCAAAGGTTATGCATGGTTCACAACTCTACCAAGAATGCATAAATTTCCTTGACTGATTTTTTTTCAACTCTGTTTATGATCTTGTGAAAGATCCAGTAGCTGTCCAAGAGGGATTCCCTGTGCATTGTGAAGTTCTGCAGATGTCACTGGGCACAGATTTCATGGTTCTGGTCCCATCAAGCACCAAATCATCACAAACCTCGGAAAGTATGCACAACAAATCAAAAGATTTGAATGTAATCATCTACCTATGAAAGATTAGATGGATGACAAATGCCGTTTGACTATGATAGACATAGAGATATAGTTAGATATAATTCATGTCATAGGTATATATTATATATAATTACATATATACATGTATACAAATATATACATATATATATAAACATATCTACATATATACACCACATGCACATACATGCACATATACCATGCTTTCTGTGTGTGGACAATCAGTTGTCCTTGAATTAAATAAGAGAAAAATACAGGCCCCTTTGATAACTTGAAATTCTCCCTTAGAGTTCCATCTTCTCAATACTGATATTTTAATATCGTACACGTATCATATAAATGGTAACCATGGACCAATACAATTTTCAGAGATATAAAAAAACACTCAAGACAACGTAGAGCTACATTATAAGTAGTTTGTGACACATAAATAAAGATGTACAAAAATAAATCATATCATCAGAAAAAATATTATGGAAAATAAAAACAGACTGAGTAGGTAGCAAAAATAGGCAGTTACTGATGGATGGTCTGTGTGTTTCATTTGTATGATGTTTATGTTGAGACAAAACAAGAAATGCTCTGCCAAATTTATGCCATGTTATGGGAGCCACCTACTAATGGCTGCTGGGGATCAAATTCTGACGAGCAGAATGGATCCTTTTACGTGAGAGGATGAAAACGATACAAGGAGACCAAGAGACCATTGCATCTTCTTTTCCTTCTTGCCTCCAATTTATTTCATTCCCAATCCACAAGCAACCCCTGCCAGTAAAGGCTGATTTGCAGATCCTTCAGGGGTGTTATGACTCACAGCTGTGAGAACTGACCTTCCCCTTCACACTTAGGTTTGGTCCTTAATAATGGTAGAATGTGGACCAGAGTTGGGCAGATTGGGCAGGTTTCAATGGACTAAAATTTGTATGATTGAAGGGATTTCCAGATGAATGAGATATTCTTTTTTTTTTAATTTAATAGCCTTTTATTTACAGGATATATGCATGGGTAACTTTACAGCATTAACAATTGCCAAACCTCTTGTTCCAATTTTTCACCTCTTACCCCCCCACCCCCTCCCCTAGATGGCAGGATGACCAGTAGATGTTAAATATATTAAAATATAAATTAGATGCACAATAAGTATACGTGACCAAAACGTTATTTTGCTGTAGAAAAAGAATCAGACTCTGAAATATTGTACAATTAGCTTGTGAAGGAAATCAAAAATGCAGGTGTGCATAAATATAGGGATTGGGAATTCAATGTAATGGTTTTTAGTCATCTCCCAGAGTTCTTTCTCTGGGCGTAGCTGGTTCAGTTCATTACTGCTCCATTAGAAATGATTTGGTTGATCTCGTTGCTGAGGATGGCCTGGTCCGTCAGAACTGGTCATCATATAGTATTGTTGTTGAAGTATATAATGATCTCCTGGTCCTGCTCATTTCACTCAGCATCAGTTCGTGTAAGTCTCTCCAGGCCTTTCTGAAATTATCCTGTTGGTCATTTCTTACAGAACAGTAATATTCCATAATATTCATATACCACAATTTATTCAGCCATTCTCCAACTGATGGACATCCATTCAGTTTCCAGTTTTTAGCCACTACAAAAAGGGCTGCCACAAACATTCGTGCACATACAGGTCCCTTTCCCTTCTTTATAATCTCTTTGGGATATAAGCCCAGTAAGTAACACTGCTGGATCAAAGGGTATGCACAGTTTGATAACTTTTTGAGCATAATTCCAAACTACTCTCCAAAATGGTTGGATTCGTTCACAACTCCACCAACAATGCATCAATGTCCTAGTTTTCCCACATCCCCTCCAACAATCATCTGAATGAGATATTCTTGATGGATAGTGAATGTTTTTATACCATTTTCAGTCTTCAAAGCACCTTCTTCACAACAACCATGAAGATAAATTATACAATACAGGTATTGTTTAATTTATAATTTATATGTTTATAATGTTTATAATTGAATTTAATATACTAAATATAATTAATTTTAAAAATGAGTCTCAGGGAGGATACATGGTTTCCCCAAGATTACATTGTTTCACAGTGACAAACATCATTTTACCAAAGCTTCCCAGATGGCCAAGAAGCATTCAGGGTCTGGAATTCTCAATAAAATCTTTATTTTTGAGCAGAGAAGTCTGGGCAAGCTGACTGAGGCCAAAACCTTTCAGGCGTAGGATGAGAATGAATGTTTTATACCGTTACAGACAAAGGATGGCCTGGGAAGATGTGCCTTAGGAAACTCCAAGAGAACATCATCTCTAATAATTGGGAGGAAGAGATATTTTGAAATTAGTTATCACTGCTTAGGTCCAAAATAAATATCTCCCTAAAATAAGATGCTGTAAATGTGTATGATGATAATAACTCTCCTTCTAAAAGGAAGCAGATGTAGAAATCAGAGCATTATGGCACATCAGGATCTCCTAGAATTATAGAAACTCAGAACAGCAAACTCATTGGCCAGCTGGTCTAACTCACTTGGAACAAAAATGCTTGCCCTCGATAATATACTTGACAAGTGGATATCCAGATTCTCGAAGACTTTCAGCAAAGCAGAATCGGCTGTTTCTTAAGGAAGGTCCTTCCACTTTGGGAAAACTCAAATGTTTCAGAATTTGTTTTTCTTGATGCTTAGCCTAAATCTGCCTCTCTGCAACCAAATCAGTCCAAATTATCACTCTTAAGAAAGAGATGCTCACATTACCTGCCAATGAGCCATTTACTGCCTCCGCCAGTCAGCCTTGGAAGAATCGAGGGCATTTAGAACCTAACCATGAGTGCAACATTATCATCAAGAGGTACCGCTTGAACCGTTTTCCCCCAAAGCTAAATAAGAAATTCACACAGAGCATCATTAGTAGTCCAAAGACAGTGGATTCTGATACTATATATAGTTTTCAAAAGCCTCATCCCATTGATGCTCTGAGAGCTGGGAGCCTCTTATTTTATTAAGCAGTTGATTACTTGCTTATGATCCTATTTCAATGCTGTGAAGTCTCACTGACTTTGCTAAGAGACAACTATACCTGGGTCAAGGAAGAGCTATATTTGCTTATCCTATTTTATGCTTATGAGACTCACTAGACACATAATACTGAACACTATAGCACACAAGACTGTGTGCTTCAGGTAGGGATGGGAAGTTAAACCACCAAAAATCCTTGTCTACACACACTTTATATTCTACTAAAGATAGTAGTCCTTAGTCCTACTTAGTAGTACTAAGGATAGCAGTCCACAAACAAGGCTGGTTAAAGGTAGGAAACAAACAACGTGAGTAAAGGGCCGTAGAAAATGTAAGGAGATTTTTAACTTGAGAACTCAGGAAGAGCTTTCAAGGTGAAGGACCATCTGAGTCTTGAAGGAAGAGGATTATAAATGATCTCAGCTTTTCTACCATTGGTAAAAAAGGATTTCATTTATAAATACCCCCAATTTCTCAACTTGTAAATTTTTAGGGGGACCTGTAAATGTGGATAGAAAAAATACATTCCATAATTATTTTCATTAATATTTTGTTTCCTTTGTGTAATCCATTCTATTTTTGTTTCATGCATGTAAATTCATTATTCTGAGAAAGGATCCATGGGCTTCACTAGACTGCCATAGGAGTCAATGGAACAAAAACAAAGAAAAAAAGTTAAGAATTCTTGTCTAGAGGCTAGTGATACATACAAGCTCCATTTTAGTCTCTCTATGGACAATATATCTTTGCATTGTTGTATTCTATTTTGTTGTTTATAATGATGTCTATATAATCTATTTCTCTGGCTATATCTACCCATTTATCTATGTGTTCATCCTCCCATCTATCCATCTACCCATTCATCCATCAGTCTATCTCTATCTAGCCAAGATTTTCTGTCTCTTAGTCTTAGGTTCTCTCTGTCTCTCTGTCTCTCTCCGTCTCTCTCACACACAGACACACACATACATGCACAGACTATATATATATGTATATATATATATATATACCCACACATATGTATGTTTATCTGGAATTGATAGGGTATTTCTGCAGAGTAAAGTTCTCAGTGAGATATGCTATTTACCAAGGCAGAACTGCATCTTTTCTATCCCTTATAGATTTAGAGAACTATCTGGGGACCCAAGGATTAATCACTAGCCCAAGGTAAAAACAAAAAAAAAAACAAACAAAATTCCTTTAAATATCTACAATGGGACTTAAATCTAGAACTTGTGACTCTTAGGCCAGATTTCTATGTATTCTGCCTTTTTGCTTATACATTTATATATATATATATATATATATATATATATATATATATATATATCATAGAATTATACTTATTTTTTGTTATTCAGTAGTTCAATTGCATCCAATTCTTCATGTCCCCATAGACCATAGTATATCAAGCCCTTCTGTCCTCTGTTATTTTCTGAAATTGGTCTAAGCTCATGTTCATTGTTTCCATGACACTATCTATCCATCTCATCTTCTGCCATCCACTTTCTTTGGCTTTAAATCGTTCCCCGTGTCAGGGTTTTTTTCCAATGAATCCTGACGTTTCATTATATGGTCAAAGTATTTAAGCTTCAACTTTAGTATTTGACCTTGCAGTGAATAGTCTGATTTAATTTCTTTAAGTGATGACTGACTTGATCTTCTTGCAGTGCAAGGGACTCTCAAAAGTCTTCTCTAGCAGCACAATTTGAAAATGTGAGGTCCGTGGCACTCAGTTTTCCTTATATTCCAACTAATAGTCGCCCGCTACTATTGGGAGAATGATAGCTTTCATTACATGGAGCTTTATTGGCAAGGTGATGTGTCTTTAGTACTCTGTCCAGATTTGCCATAACTTTGCTTCCAAAGAACAAGTGTCTTTTAATTTCATGGCTGTAGCTTTTGGCCACAGTGATCTTTGAATCCAAGAATATAAAATCTGACATTGCTTCCATTTCTTCTTCTATTTGCCAGGAATTGATGGGACCAGTTGCCAAGATATTAGTATTCTTTTTGCTCCTTTTTAATGCTAAGCTTCAAAATAGATTTTATACTCTTCTCTTTCACCTTCATCAAGAGGCTTCTTAATTCTTCTTCATTTCCTGTGGTATGTGTTTATATAGATAATATGGCTGATACTTCTCCCTTTGACCTAAATTCTGATTTTTGATCCATGCAGTCTGGCATTTGACATATACTATACATATAATTAAATAAACGAGGTGACACTGTACAGCCTTGTCATATTCCTTTCTCAATCTTAAACCAAATCAATTGTTCCATGTTCAATCTTAACCGATGCTTCTTGGATTGCATACAACTCCCTCTGGAGGCAAGTAAGACCATCAGGCAGGTCGGTCCTTTTTTGATCAGGACTTGCCAAACATTATTGTGATCCACACAAAGGCTTTAGTGTAGTCGATAAAACAAAAATAGATGATTTTGTTTGTTTGTTTTTCTGGAACTTCCTTGCTTTCTCCATAATCAAGTGAATATTGGCCATTTGGATCCTCTGCTTCTTTGGAAACCATTCTGTTCTTCCAGTAATTCTCAGTTCACATATTGTTGAAGCCTCGCTTGTAAAATTTTCATCAAGACCTTGATGTTGTGGGAAATAAGTGTAATTGCTTAGTAATTTAAACATTCTTTGGATTTTTTTAAGGATCAAGCCATGAACTAATTGCTTCCAATGCAATGGTCACTGTTCCGATTTCCAAATTTGCTGGCAAATTAAATGCAACACTCTGCCAGCATCATCTCTCAGGATTTTAAATAGTTCCTTTGGAATTCTATCACCTCCCCTAATATTATTGCTAACAATGCCTTCTAAGGCTCACTTAACTTTTTGTTTCCGAATGTGTAGCTCTAGATCACTAACCACATCACGATGCTTATCAGTGATAAGATCTTTCTTGTGTAGATCTTGTGTATGCTCTTGCCATTTCATCTTAATCTCTTCAACTTCCGTCAAGACTTTGCCCTTTTTGACTTTTATTATACCTCTTTCAGCATGAAACATTTTCTTAATCTTTCTAATTTTCTTGACAAGATCTCGTCCTTCCCATTATGTTGGATTTTTCCTCCTATTTCTTTGCATTACTCATGTAAGATAACCTTATGTCTATCTGTTAGTGTCTAGGATTCTGCATTCAGTTGGCTATATCTTTCCCTTTATGTTTTACCTTTCACTTTCTTTTTTCTTCACTATTACATTAACATACATAATATTACATCAGTAATATATCATGTTAAATGAAATGCTTTCGTCACTGAAAATACAAACAGAAAGAATAAAATCATCCTTACTTATCAAAAAGGATTTTATATTTTAATGGAAGAGAAAACAAATGCATGAAAACACATGTGACAGACACATAAAGTGAACAAAAACAAATACATGCAAAATAATTAAATGCAAGATGGCTTTAGAGGTAGAATACAAGCAGTGGGAGAAGGTCATGAAAAGTTTCATGTAGAAGAGGGTAGTTGGCAGGGACAGAATGAGAGGGGAGAGAGAGACAGAGAGAGAGAGAGAGAGAGAGAGAGAGAGAGAGAGAGAGAGAGAGAGAGAGAGAGAGAGACAGAGACAGAGAAAGAGAGAGGGGTAGAGAAACATGCACACAGAGACAGAGACAGAGGGAGACATACCCACAGAGAGACAGAGAGAGAAAAGTGGGGTGGAGTCTTGGTGAGGGAGAGTCAGGGAGGAAATGCATTGCTGCCATGGGAAATAGCCAGTGCAAAAGGTAGGAACATGCACACTCACATTATTGCATCGTGGTACCTGCCCATGGGATTTCTGGATGCTTGGGCTCAGGCTGGAGATTGGCTGATTTGCTTTTGGCCCCATCTTGCTATTGCAGCTCGTTATACGCCATGGCCTGAGAAGCCTTCGTTGACTCTGAACTCTTGGGGATCGAGCCTTTTGGAGGCTTTCAAGGAGGTCAGAATTGAAAGACGTTCCTACATCAGTGAGTCCCTTATGTGTCAGTGACGATGACAGTGTTGATGGTGAAGCAAGAAGAGCCAGAAAAGAAGCTCAGGCCCTCAGGAAGCTGCTTGTCTGCTGGGCTTTACTCCCTCAGAGAACTCCCCAGCAGGCTTACAAAAAGACATTCTCTGTATTCTTAAATCTGTTGTTAGGATCTCTCAGTCAACCAAAACATTTAGTAAGTGCTTACTGTGTACTAAAGTATTAAATGTTGAGAATGGAAAGAAAAAAAAGAAATAATGGAAAAAAGGAAGGAAGGAAGTTAGGAAGGAAGTTAGGAAGGAAGGAAGGAAGGAAGGAAGGAAGAAAAGGGAAGGAAAAGAAGGAGGGAAGGAAGGAAAGGAAGGAGAGAAGGAAAGAAAGGAAGGAGGGAAGAAAGGAAAGGAGGGAAGGAAAGGAAGGAAGGAAGGAAGGAACACAAACAACACTCAATAAATGCTTACTGATTGACTAACCAAAGGAATAACCAAAGGAATGAACAGTAAAGGAAGATGTTGATGCTTTCTGAGCATTCTGATCTGATAATTAATTCCATAAAGTAGCGATCCATTAGGAAAATGGGACATGTTCCCCTGGGCACGGCCTTGCTCTGTATTAATGTAATCTTCTAAGATGTGGGTTTTACCAAAATGAAAAGTTAAATCACCTTTCCCCTGGGACGTTTTTTCCCAGGATTTACAGAGCTCTTCACAGACTGCTCTCACCTACAGAACTGATGCAGGAGGGCTCTTGCTATTCATTTCCCTGCCCTTATCTAGCTTCTGTCATTTGCCCTGGGCCAGTGATTCTAGGAAGATGCATTAAGTCCATTCTGAGCCTGGTGCTCTTCTCAGTTCAACTCCAGTGCCTCCAATTTCTCTAAACTCATTTTAATCTCCAGGTCCAAGGTCACTATTTGATAAAAACTACTTTGGGAAGGTGCTGTCTGTCTTCTCAGCAGCTTGATGTATTCTCTATTGCCCTTATAAACCCCAAACAGCCTTAAGGGGATGATGTATGTTTGCATTGTAGATAAAAAGTATAAGATGTAATCGCAAGTAAAGAATGGGATGTATTCTGGGAAGAATCTCAAATCTTAACTTATTGCAAGCGACTTAAGGGTAGAACTCAGAAACATTGTTTTAAGAGCCCACAACAGCCCCATATCAATTCTGGGTCCATTCTAAACCATGCTGAGGAAAACTCACACCTAAACTCACTTCTGCTCCCAGTGCCTTGGGTTCAGAAAGGTTTCTTTCTCATATACTTTGAACCAGACCATCTTGCCCCTTCCCAACCATTTCTATACCACAATCTTCCCTCAATTCCATTATTTCCAGTTCCAGTTCCTTTTATGCATTGTTGTCCCCTATTCCAACAGTTTTAAAATTATGGTCTTGGAATCCCAAGCCGTCCCTATGACCTTCTCAAGGAGTCCCTGAGGTAGTTTTCTCCCCAATAGTACTGTTTTCATATATGTGTATATACATATATGTGTATGTGTGTACATGTGTAGACACACAAAATAATAAATATATCCACATTCATACACACATTTGCACATGTGTATACATATTTGTCTATAGTGATATCTGTTCAACATGAACCAAAGGTCTTTGTGATTTCATCATTTTAAGGGTATAAAGGAAGTTCCAAAAGTTTGATAGCAATTACCCTATTAGGATGAATACTTCTTTAAGGTATTCATAGTCCAGTCTTGCTTTCTTGTATTTCTATTCCCAGTACTCAAACAGTTCCTGGTACATAGTGAGTACATAATAAATGGATTTTTAATATAGTCATAAAATGACAGTACAAATGAGAACAAGAAAAGCAATAATAGCAATTTATTATGCCGATGCTGAGGGATATTCCCATAGTGCTTTACTGTTTCCAAAGGATTTTCTCTCCTTTGAGCCTCACAATAACCCTTGTGGGGAGGTTCCCTGTTTTGCACTGAGAAATACGAGCCAGCTATTGACAGTTCCATCCCATGGTTTCCCAACTCTTAGCACTGTAATTCAAAGAAGAGGTGCTGCTCTATAATGGCAGAAGGAGATTCTGCCAATAAAATCACAGGTTTGGATTTTTTCAGATTGTAAAATCATGATATAATTGTTTGGTTCTTGCCCTTTCATTCTTGAAGAGGACCAAAATGACGTCACTATGTTGAGACAAATTACAGTGTGTCCAACTGTGTCTGATCAGACCGGTATGAGCTTTTAGTTCTCTGCCACGGGGCACACACAAATAATCCATGTGGACATATATGAGTCCTTTCTTGGGAAATGAACTGTCCAAGGGGACTCACATAGTAAATGACTGACACAGGTTTCAGACCCAGATTCTGGCATATCAAAGCTGATGCTGTTTCCCCAATTCCCCACATTTGAGACTCCTAGATTTCCTCCATGATACACCCCCAATATTCCCCTCTACTCTTGAGTTCCCATTGACAACAAGAATGAAGTAGTCTTATCCCTCCTCTGAATTTCCCCATAGGTTATGGAGATTATCTATAAACATCTACATACTGATTTGTTCATTCAGATCCTTTTGTCATGTGATACTTTGGGATTCTAAATTGTTCTATTAGCCCCTTGATCATTGAGATTAGAAACTAGCATAACTAGATAGTGAGACAGTCAGATAGATGACAGGCAAGAATAATTAAAATTAGAGAGCTGCAAAGGACATGGATCTTTATCTACTAATTGTTTTTCTGGGAATGAAACCCCACTTCTGCCCACATCCTCAGTGAATGGTAAAAAGGATGTTCTCTGTGTTTGTTGACTTTGTATGAAATTTCCTTTCCCAAGCTTTGACCTTCCAAGGAATCGCATGTTCTCTGGCTAAGCTCTCTGTCACTGGTCTGATCCTTTGCTTCCACAAAAGTTCTGGGGTGTCACCTGCATTGGTTCCCCAGGTAGATCATCAGCATGCTCTCCACCATGTGGAACTTCTATGTGAATATATATTAATTTCTTCCCTTAAAGGGACGTAAACAAGGTAGATGGATGGCTGCCATCCCGTTGGAGTGACTCACAGGACTGAAGGCAGAGCTATCCCCAAGGTGCTGGAAATAGGCAGAATGCCTGGGGCTGTGCTTTGAGGGGCTTTGGGATGCTTCAGGGAATAGGAAGTGGTTGCTGTGCAGTGACTCAGAGAGGAAGCGGAGGGAAGAACCGATGAGGACGGAGTAAGTGGAGTTGCTAGATGATGCTAAGGGCTCTACTGCACATCTGCAGTCACGGTCAAGATTGGGACTGGTTCTATGGCATTGATGTCTCTCTTTGCTTGTTCATTCATTTCTTCATTTAGTCTCAAAGGATATTTAAAGTACTTGTTATGGATCCAGCCCAAAGAGAAAAATAAAAATGTTTCCCTTTTCAAGAAGGTGACATTTTATGCATTTCTCCATCTCAGCTGCCCTCTGGTGACCTCTTCTCTCCTGTTCTCGCCTCCCTTTGGGGATAACCTTTATATTTGTTCTTAAAACCATTTTACTTGAATAGAAATATTCTGAGGAGGTCACTTATCCTAGTCCCCCTGTGCCCTGTGTATCTCCATGGCTAGAGTCTCTGATAATAATGAGCATCATTCAGTGCTTTACAACAGCTCTCTGCAATGCGTGATACGATTGCCATGGGAGTCATTTTCAAAACAGAAGTTTCTGGCTGGCGTTCATGTAGCTAACAGGGGTCAGAGCTGGGGCCTGGGTTTTTGGACTCCGAGATGAATGATTATTCCATGATCCACTCTGGTCCATACATATAAGAAAGCTCTGTTAAAACAATTCCCCTCTTCCAATGCTCAGAGAGCCTGGGTATTAATACAGTGCATTGGAAATGACTTGTTGACTTGATTTATCTCCCAACAAGTCAGCCTCCTGAGGGTCTCCCTTTAGTCACAGCTATCTTAGCCAGCCCCCTTGCCCCTAAGGGGTAGCTACCATCAAAGGCTGCTGGCCAGAAGTGTTGAATTCTTTCATCAAAGAATTGCCTATGGCTGCTATCCCAAGATAGCCTCCAGTTCTAGCTCCCCTGCTCAGTCCCTTGTGGTGTTGGGGAAGAAGTCAAGTCTCACTGGAAAATGAAAGACAGAGCCTTGCAGGTTTGCCCGAGGAAGTGAACCTCCTTGGGAAGACACAGCATCTCCTTCCCAGGACTATCTGAGCGCTGGATATCTTCTGTTTCTTGTTTTGTGTTGAGACAAATTACGTTTATAAGCATGTTTCTGCTCAAATCCCCTTTTGTCTTTTTTTTCCCTTCCCCTTTCTCCCTCTCCCTCCCCTTCCTTCTTCTCTTCTCCACACCTTTCTAACACTAGCTAACATTTATATAGCACTTAAGTGCCAGGAACTGTGTTAAGTACTTTAAAGTCATTATTTCATTTTGTTCACATAAGAGCCCTAGGAAACAGGTCTTATTATCAAGTCTATTTTGAAGAGAAGGAAACCGAGGCAGGCAGCGTTACTTAGCTAGTGAGTGATTATGGTTTGATTTGAATGCAGGTCTTCTGAACTCCAGGCCTGGCATTCCTGTTGGTCCTTCAGTCTCCAAGAGGATCAATGACATCATGAAGGTGGTGTCTTGACTCGCACACTGAGCAAAGCAGTCAACCTCACTCTATCCCCCATCAAAGTCCAACGGCAAGACAAAGTCAAGACTTCTGGCAATAGCAGTGGGAGACCTTGACCTTCCTAAATAGATGTTTTTCCTGGGTCAGCTGCCTTTTTTCCAATCCTTGACTTCATTTATTTGTTCATCTAGTAAATTATTCATTAAGTTCATTCACTCATTCATTAAGTGAGTTCATTCACTCATCTATGTCTTCATTAATTCCTTCATTCTCTCAACAAACATGAACTGGGGATATTTTGTTCGTGACATTGGGGGAGACGCCGTTGGGAATACCAAGATGAATAAAGCAGTTAACTTTGTCCCCACAGATATCACAGTCTTGTTGTTGTTTGGTTGTTCAGTTGTGTCTCTCTCTTGATGATCTCATGGGCCATTCTATGCAAGGGATTTTCTCGTCAAAGAGACCAGGCATGGTTCTCATGACCTCCTTCAGCGGATTAACGCAGACAGAGCTTAAGTGACTTGGCAGGTCACTCAGCCAGGGAGTAGAAAAGAAGTGGGGAAAAAAAAAAGAACAGCAGACCTGAAAGTGCAGGTTCTTTCCAACTCAGCCTTTTGACTCAGCACAACATGGCGCACGATGGGAGCCGCAGGCTGCCCCTTGCTGGGAACTCTGGTGGCTCGGAGGGGCAGGGCTGAGTGGGGCAGGGGGCCGGGGCACACTGCGGAGTCCAGTCACATGACCAGCTGAATGCATCGGAACAGGTAGCTGAGTCAGGGCTGTCCTTCCAAACGCCGGGAGTATTAATTATTTGTGTAGCTGCTTCCTTCCCCCTTACAGAGCAAACCTTTATCTCTTGCTTTAATTAATCCCTTTGAGGAAAAGCAGAAGCATCCTTGGCACTAGAACCATTTCTCTGGCGTCTAGCTCAGTTGAACTCAGGCTCTATGAACATGAGATGATGCAGTCCTGAGTCTCCTCCTACCCCCTGAATTGCCCACCATTCATCCTCCCTCATTCCCTCCCCCCCTCATTTCACCCCTAACAAAAGCCTGGCCAATCCACTGGAAGTGGTCCTTTGCTCCTGAGCCCTGGAGAAAGGGGCTCGCCATCTCCTTTGGCATAGGTTACCCGTTTTCTCATTCAGCAGGGAGGTCAATGGTCAGTCACCAGAGAGAAACCTATTGATGATGTTAAGGAAGAAAAGACAAGTCTATCGGGTGTTAGTTGGATTTTATGTATTTGGTACCGGGCCAAGTTTAGGCAATTTGACCTCTCTAGCCTTCCTCACCTGCATCCCATTTTCTCTGTTCCCTTGGTATTAGCTCCTTATTTCAAGCTGTCATTACCTCTTACCCCAACCAGAAAAGAGCCTCTTAATTGGTCTCTTTGCCTCCAGGCTGCACTCTCCAGTCCATCATCAACAAAGCTGGAAAATGCTTTTTTTAGACCTCATATCTTTGTTATTGTTGTGCTATCATTTCAGTCCTGTGCCATTCACCATGACCTCATTTGAGGTTTTCTTAGCAAAGATACTGAAGTAGTTTGTCGTTGCCTTCTCCAGCTCATTTTACAGTTGAGGAAACTGAGGCAAACAGGACTAAGTGGTTTGCCCAGCATGACAAAGCTGGCGAGCCTGAGGCCAGATTTGAATTCAGGTCTTCTTGAAACAGCCTCAGTGGTCTAGCCACTGGGCCACCCTGCTGTCCTATAATTGATTTTATCACACGGTAAATTAAAACAGTTCCTGATTGTCTGTAAAATAATATATAAACACCTTTCTTTAGCATCCAAAATGCTTCCCAGTCTGGGGACAAATTGCATTTGCCATTATCCCTCTATGGTCTTGCCAAACTGGCATTTTTCTTCTTCCTCATACATAGCCCTCAATGTCCTGTCTCTGACCCTCCTGCCAGTGAGGTCTTCCAACTCATCACTCCTGCCTCAGTGAATATCTAGTTCCTTAAAAGCTGAACTCTTATCTCCTACACGGACACTTCCTTTTCCCCCTTCTAGTTATTAGTAAAGGACGTTTCCTGGGAGACTTCCTGAGGTGGTTGTGGGAAGGAGAATGGAGGTCTTGGGACTCCCGCTGCCCTTTCACTTTGGCTTCCTCAAACTCACTGGGCAACACTTTAGTTACAAATATGATATATTCAGAATATACAATGAGAAAAAAATAAAAGCACCTTGAGGTTAGTAAAGCCCTTCATCTATACACACATGTGCACATACATGCAACCTATATATTAATGGACATTTACACACATGTGTGCTTGCTTGCTACACACACAACAACATATTATAGGTTCTACCAATTTTATGTAGCCTGATACCTCAGCATCATTTACCAGCCCTAGGTCATGCAAGGAGCTGGGGCGAAGTCTCTCCTTTGAAGATCTCACTTTCTGTGTATGTGATGCCAAACACGTGTTTTAACTTAAAGGATGGAAGAATCATCCAACAATTCTTTCATCTGCAAAACGGGAAACATAATATTGTGCAACATCAGAGAGTGATTGTGGGGACTGAATAGAGGAATTATATTTTTAAAAATGTTTTTAAGTATACAGTGCTTTCTCAATGGAATGTTTTTATTTCTATTTTTAAAATGAATGTAATCATAATGGACTCTGGAACTAAAACATTCAGCATTACCATTTTGTATATGTGTATGTGTGTGTGTGTGTGTGTGTGTATGTGAGTGAGAAAGAGAAGAGAGAGCAGGAAGAGAGAAAGAGAGAGACATAGATAGAGAGCAAGAGACAGAGATAGAAAGAAAGAAAGAGAGAGAGATATAAACAGAGACAGAGATATAGAGACAGAGACAAAGACAAAAACAAAGAGAAGAGGTAAGGGAGGGAAAAGCAGGGAAGGATGAGTAGGAGGAGTGAGGTTCCTGGCCCACCATCTTTCTTCCCTACAGATCTCAATCCTTGAGGAGTTCTTTCCTGGATGTCAGAGGAGTTGCCAGCAGGTGAGCCTTTGATCTCAGGTCCCCAGCTTACTTTTCTGAGTCCCCAAGTGTTCTTTAGGAATTCTTCCACAATCAAATTTATTCTCTCAAGTGATGTTTTGCTATAATATTTCACTTCTTGTGGATATTCAGCATGAAAATAACCAAGTAGCATATCCACAATCTGCTGTATTTGAAGGACTATTTATTTATGCTTTTCAATGGCATATCATTAAAGGCCCATTCTGATTTATTTCAAAATTATATGAAGTAAATGACATCATAAAGCAAAATTCTTCCAATTTCAAGAAAAGAATGGACCAAACAGTCGTTGGCTGGCCAGAGGTCATCACTTCAGTCATGGAGAATGTCCACTACCAACGCCGAATGTCAAAATTCCATATAGATGAAGAAATTCCCAGATGCTCATGTGTGCTTTGGAGTCTGTGATGACAAATCAAATCTAAGAGCACTGGAGAACTTTCCAAATGGATCTACCAGACCTCTAAAGACAAGATAAGGCATCTACAGCATGTGCAAACTTTAAAGGGCTGTATAAATGTCAGCTGCTGTTACGGATGGCGATGTTATCTTGGTTATTTCCAACAATTCACACAAAGAAGTCAAGTAGATGAAGTTCCTAACAAATGCGTCCGACGTCCAGCTCAATAACTCAGTAAATGGCCGATGAACTGAGCTCAGGAGCGAACGGTCAGAGCTGCACTTTGGAAATTTCCCAGATCTTTCAAGGATTCTGAGCTGCCTCTGATGAAATGCATTGCCTTTTTAGCCCCAATACTTAGCAGTTTGAGTCATAGTGATGGAAATCATGGGACATCACAATTTTTGAAGGCTCAAAAAGTTTGGGGAGCCAAAGGGCAATGGTAAGACTCACCATGGCTTCCAGCATGTCAGTTATGAAGTATGCTATATATACAAGAAGATATTATTTTAAAAAATGAACTAGGAAATATATAATTGGAAACTGAGGTGGTCATATGATATAGTGAGATTAAAATATAGTGGATATTAAGATATTCTAAGGGCTAAATTGCTGCCTGAGCCTGAATTGATTCTTTATGGATGGCTTCCAGTTTATGGCATGGAGAATTTATGGGAGGAAAGTGACAAGGAGTACACAAAATTGAAAGGAGTAGATGGATGGCAATCTGCACCTTTTTTGTAACACTCAAATGGGGAAGATCATGTAACCACTGAAGAATAAAAATAGAGATTAGGATTTTTTTTCTCCTTTTGAAAGTCACTCCAAGTATACAATAGTCATTCTAATTTTTACAGGGTCAAATTCAGCAGAGGTCACATACTACTGAGGTGACATATACCCTTTAAATATCAGAGGAAAGTTAAAATAAAATTATTTCAATTGTTACACATTTAGCATGTTACAGTATTATTCTTCTAAAGAGACTTTAATCCACTGAATTTAGGAATTTCAAATGCTGTTAAAAAAAAAACCTTTTTTTTCAAATCCTTTTCTTTCATGAACATCAAAATTAACATGATATTGGTCACAGGTTGAACCTAAAAGTGGGTCCCATATCAAAGATGGAGATTCCAAAGTAAGTGGAAATCTCACTGAAATGCAAAGTGTCATCATTTTGGGACAACAAAGTGACTTTATGTTATGTTTATTCTATCAAGGATGTGAAACTTTCCTTGAGAGAATAATGAGGGACAAAATAAGGTTTGGGGGATAGCTTATCTTTCATCTGAAATATTCTCCTAAATTACCTTACCATTGGGCCATGTTGTTTTTGCATTTAGAAAACATTCCTGTCAACTTTGTCTTGATTTTGAGCTTTCTTTAAACAAGTCAGGGACTTATATATAAGACTGATTCAGAAGTGACTTCCACAGGAAACCATTGTCTGCTAATAAAGCATCATCTTTTCCCCCTGCTTTGGAACATTATTTGGTGCTCAATATGCCCATACTCTGGTTCTCTTCTTAAAATTTAGGATTTAGCTACAAAGACCATATTCACTGATGCGACTGGTAGGGATGCATGGGGATAAAGCGGGGATAGAGAGTTCACTTTATAAGTACTCTGCTCACTTGGGAGTATTTTCATGTTATGTTGACTGATCCCAATCATAGGAAGGAAACTTGGTGGAATGGAAAGAGTCAGCCTGGGAAAGAGGAAGAACTGGATCCGAACCATCTGATGATACCGTGGTTCTAATTCCGAGCCAGTCACTAACTCCTCGTTGACATGGGTGACTTCTAAGACCCTGTACACTGGACACAGTATACATTGGTTTCTGGTCTGCATCCAAAGACTTCTCAACCGGAGTTCCTTATGTTCTTGAATCACGTAGGAACAAAACAAAACAAAACTCACAATTGTAACTGCAAATATCACAAATACATGCATACATACACGTAACAAAGACTTCTTGTAAAAGCAACAATCTTCTGAGTGGTGAACAAGCCCCAGGCACGTGTACAGATCGCTTTTTGATCATTTTCCTTGTGTCTAATTCTTCTTGATCCCATGGGGGCTTTTCTTGGCAAGGATAGTGGAGCAGTGTGCCATTTCCTACTCCAGTTCATTTTACAGATAAAGAAACTGAGGCAACAAGTTAAGTATCTGTGGCCATATTTGAACTCAGATCATCTTTATCCAGGCCCTGTATTCTATCCACTGAGCCACCTGGCTATCTGCCATATGCACACTGACACATATGTGCATTCTATAATGCACGCTTTTTTCTATATGTTCCATGAAATTTTGGTTTAAGTATAGTAACACACATGTGTCTATGTGCACACGCATGTACATGTGCAACCTAATAATATGTGCATTATATATATATTATATAAATATTCATTTATGTGTATTTTCTGGAGGGAAGGAGAGGGAGAAAGGGGGAGCTTGTGATGTGGCAGAAAAAGAATGAGATTTATAATCACAAGGATTGGGTCTGAATCCTGGCTCTGGGTGTATAAAGAAAAACAGTCCCTTTTCAATAGGAGCTTAGCTTGGCAATTATCCTTCACCTCTTGGAGACTTGCTTTCCTCCAGTGCAAAAGGCAGGGTTGAACTCAGGATCTCAGCTTACATTTTGGTTCTTGTGCCTCCTAGTTACATAACTTGCCACAATGAGCCTCAGTCAAAAGATCTGTAAAAAAAAATTCTTCAATGTGATGACCCCTGGAAGGTCCCCAGGACCCAAGCCTATGATCCCAGGCCACCTGGGCCATCCTGTCTTGCCACAAGCTCCCTTTTTAATAACCCCACACTCTAATATGCATGGTATACATTTTGGAAAGCACCCATAGGTACTTTTTACAGAAGCTACTTAACCACTCAGTGTTTCTTTCATTTTTCCTGGGCTTTTATACCTTGGCTCTGAATTTGATCTATTAGGAACGAAGAACGAATTCACCATTTATCTTCCACAAATCATGAAACAGATCTCTTTTGGAATACCAGATTTCTGGCTTTCAAATTCTCCTACAAGTACAAGTGTGTCTTTTTCCACATCCCTCACACATCCCCAACGTATTTGCTTCTGCCTCCCCAAACACACACACACACACACACACACACACACACACACACACACACGCACATATGTAGCTTTACGTCCTTAGGTCTCATTTTCTTCGTGTTTAACACAAAAGAGCTGGATTCAAAGGCCTCTGTGGTCCCTTCCAGATCCTAATGCATCGCCTTATGGGTCAATGATCTGTACAGTAACCCAATAACAAAAGGTCCAGAGCTCCCACCAAAGCTCCTCTCAAGATTCTGCTGTTCGTTCCTGGAGCTGGCCGTGTCCGGGGCTACCAGCGTTCTGACGCTCTCTCCTGGGAGTCCTGGGGGTTTTGCTGCCCTGTCTGGGAAGGGAGAGAAGTTAAGGATGGATACCCTTTGGGGGCCTTCTGCTCCTCCCCGTCCCTGCCAGCCTCCACATCCCCCATACTTCCCACACCATCCAGAATGAAATACAACTGCTAAAAGTACGTGCCTTAAAGCTGTATTTGTGATCTGCCTGGAGCTAAGGTTTTCAGAGCCACACTTCAGAGTAAGAAATTCAGTTTTTGAAGACAGAGTCTCTCATTAATCAGCTCCTTCTGTTGCCCAGTCACTGAGGGCTTCCCATGTGTCTTTGGGGAGCCTCGAGCATTTGGTCGGATCACCATGAGATGACCTTCAGGCCCCAATCCCCTTTTCTTTAGTGATATTTTCAGGAAGCTGTGATTTCTTTCATGCACTGAGAACCTTTATTCCCAAGTCTTGCCTCAGTGGTAGTGGACCCCAGGCCATATCTAGGGCCTTGGGCCAATTTTAGAGAGCAGGGACAGAATGGGCCCCTTCCTTGACTCCCCAGGGTAGACGGTCTTGGGTGTGTAGGTCACCTTGGTTCAGGATGACCAATAAAGCAGCTCAGGTCAGTGGAGGCTCTCTCTGGCCAGTGCATGGGCCCAATTAGGGCTGGTTTGTCCAAAACAGACTGAATTCAGCATGTTTTGGCTAGAGCTTCCTTACTAGTCATTCTAGTCTTTTTGTGCCTCTTGTCCCATTCCCACGTGTTTTGAGACCCGGGACATTGAACTCCTTGCTGCTTGTTCTACAACAAGATTCCATCTTCTGGCTCCAGACATTATTTCTGACTATTCCCCCTATTTAGAAATCTCTCTCCGCTCTTCTCTTCATTAGGTCTTCCTGGCTGCCTTTAAGTCTCAGCTAAAATCCCAACATTTACAGGAAAGTATTCCTGATCTCTCTTACTTCTAGTGCCTGCCTTCTGTTGCCTATCTCCAGTTCTACCTCCATTGATACCATCTATACAAAGCTCAGCAAAGTCTCAAAGGCTATTTGTGTTCTAGCTATATTTTTATTGATCTCAGGTTCCCATCCATCTCTCTAAGAGGGGCACCTGGCCCTGTGGCTCCTTCAAGCACTCTTCCCTCTGTGGGCAAGAGGTGGTTTGTGTGGTTTCCAAAGACCATTTAGCAGATTGGATTGGCCCCTCATTGCCCAGTGGTGACTGACTCCAAAGACAAAGAATGAATAATGAACCAAAGGATTCTGTGGCTCTCTGCTGAAAGAAGGGACTGAAAATTAGCCTCATTTTCCTTCTGTGCAAATGACTTTGCAGCCCTTCTCTCTACAGGAAACCCAGGGAAAGCTGACTGAGTCGTTCTTCTCAGGACAAGGATAAGTAAGATAGATAGATACTCTCTGTCCATGCATATGAATAGATCATCAGTGTTTACCCATCAGCCTACCCAGGGAAGGCACGTGCTGGGGAGGGAAATGTCCTTCACCCAATTTTCCCACTCAGCAGAATCTTTAGCTTCATCCTACATCATTTCAATCCTACTGGCTTAGACTTTCGCCAGCCTCCCCCTCCTCCACCTTGTTGAAGCATGGCCCAGGCTCAACCTATCTTTGCTTTCTGAATCACACTCCCCCTCCCTCCCCCCTGCTCCCACATCTGGATTTTTATTTCTGGATTCTCTTTGGGATTTTTTTTACATAGAAAGGAGACTTCATAAGACTCATCACTGACCCTGTTTCATCCATTTTCACCAACACTGCCCATGGCTCTTGGACCGGCTGAGCTCCTGAGATGTTTCCTTTCATTGGTAAATGCTCATGAGGAACTCCTCAGAAAACTCCCACCATCCCTGCAGCCTTTGAACCCAAAGACCTTAGAAGGGTTTCTGACTTCTCCTCCTCCTGGGTGCTAATGGTAATCACTGGTAAAATGAAGGGGGCCCTTAAAAAAGTTCATAAAATCACACAGTTGGAAGTGACCTCAGAAGTCCCCAAGTTCAAATCTCTCATTTTACAGTTGAGGAAATTGAGACAAAGGAAATTCGTGGCTTTTTCAGATACACAAGACGTGTAAGTATCTGAAGACCCATTCAGTCCATTGCAAGGCCCTAGTTCTAGCTTGTTCAGATTTCTGATCTAACAAGAGGAGTAAGAGTTTGTACTGCCTATGAAATGAGATAAAATTGGCTGGAAATCTAATTACTCGAGTAGGATCTTGCCTAGACTTTGTAGATAAACAATAAAGCAGGTCCCAGCTTGGCTGGCAATAGGAAGGCAAGTGGGAGGGCTGCTGGGAAATTGTAAAATGCTCTCAGGTACCTCATATTGCACCTTGATACATAATCTACTTTTGATTTTTATCCCCATTGTTTTCTGAGTGATGAACGCTCTAGGGTATGAATAGTTTATCTCTGCCAGAAGACACAATGTACAGTGTCCTCCAGGGCAATGGAGAGGTTGGAGAGATGAGGAGGGGGCATGTGTCTCAGGACCACAGAAATGAGATCTTTGATCATACAGAAGAGTAATAACATGATAGGTAGCATTTCTATTGAGCTTTAAAATTTACAAAGCACTTTATAAACTTTAATTTGCTTTATTTTCACAATAACTTTGGGAGGCTGTTTCTGCTACATTTCACATTTAGGATGGATTTCCTAGGTTTATATAGCTAGGAAGTATCTGGGTCTGGATTGGAATTCAGATTTTCCTGATTCCAAGTCTAGGGATCAGTCTACTATGCCATCAGCTGCCATCCTGACTATCCACTGAAAACAGAAGAGATAAATAAGGGATCCATGCTGTCTAGGTTATGATATCAGTTGGACAGCAATCTGATAGATTTGGTCCATTAGTATGAATATCAGGGCAGACGGACCATGATCTAAACCCAGGATTGGATAGGCAGAAGAGAAAGAGATGGATTATATTTTTAAAATTTCATGGCGTACTCAATGAGTCCAGTCTTTCCCCTTGAACAAAAGCCTACTTTGGGGAGCCTTTGTTTTCCTGATGGACATGTGACGACATGGGTGGTCCATCTATGATCTCATCTGGGAGGATTCTTCCTGGTGCTCAGCTCACAATGATCCCTACTATTCTGTGATATTCTGGCCCTTTGTTCTCCCCTCCAGAATTCAAATGGTTCTGTTGCACAGCTCTAAGTCTCCAATGTCATCCCCTCTGAAACATGAAATTGTAAGCCATCCGAAGGGACAATGGAGAGATGCATGGTGAATAGATGGCACTTAGAGCACATTTTCCATTCATAGCATTCATTGTTGTGAATTAGAAACGAGTATAAAAATTAAGGAAAAGAAGGGAGACTGATTATGTAACAAGAGTCAAAGATAAGACTGAGCTACCTGAGTGCTGCAGTTACAACGGTTGTAGCTCTGGGCCTTGAATCATTTAAGGTTTAATGCAGATAATATCATAGAGCATTTTGTAAACTACAGAAAGGCCAGCTACGATTCATTACTCCTTTGTATGATTTGTATCAATACTCATTTTAGTAATGATTTTGCCCATTTTAGTGGTTCTGTATTGTTTCAGTCTGAGACACTGCATGTGCAAGTTGTAGATTCAAATTCTGTCTCAGACACCCACTAGCATGTCTACCTTGGCAAGTCACTTAATCACTCATTGCCTGGTTCTTTCGATTGTAAATGGGGGTAACAATAGTAACTAACTCCCACTGGTCTGTGTGGATTAAATAAGATAATATTGTGAAGCACTTAGCACTATACATATATTGTTGTTGTTCATTCATTTCGGTAGTGAACAATTCCTTGTAATACCATTTGTGTTTTTTGTGACAAAAATATGGGAGTGTTTTTTTTTTCTCCAGTTCTTTTTACAGATGAGAAAACTGAGGCAAACAGAGTTAAGTGATTTGCTTAAGGCCATACAGCTAGTACATCTCTGAAATCAGATTTGGATTAAGGGAGATAAATCTTACAGAATTCAGGTCCAACATTTATCTACTGGATCACTCAATTGCCTACAGTGCACACCATAGGCGCTCATTAAGTTTCATTTATTCCTGATATTAAGAGACACAGAGGAGCGTTCCTAGTATATTGCATGCCAGCTCTGGGGGTTTTGTGAAGAAATACATGATGGATGAAAAGAGATGAATGGCTTGTGATCCCTGGAACTGGCTGCCTCATGAGAAAGAGGGCACATTCTCCATCATGGGAGTTCTTTAAGCAAAGGTGACATGGATGCTTCTCTTAGATCACTTGCTTGTTCTTCATTCTGATTCCTACTAGGCTTCCTACTACTGGTCTCTATTCATTTATATAATCTCAGAGGATCTCAGAGGTCATCTGGTCCAGTGGTTTTGTAGACACGAAAGCTGAGATTTACTCTGAGAGGTGAACTGACTTGCCTAAAGTCACATGGCTAGTGAGAAGCAAAAGGGGAAACAAAACTTATTTCCTCTGACTTTGGATCCAGAATTCTTTTGATTCTGCCATTGTGCCTTGATGAGAAATTCTGCTAGCAGTAGGGTATCCCACTGGAGCCAGAATTTGTACCTGGAACTAACTTCATAGGAGTGAGTTTTCAGCCTTCATCAGAAAACTTACTCCTTTTTTAAAGAGGTAATTGGTGAAGTGACTCGCTCAGTAGCACAAAGCTAGCAAGTATCTGAGGCTGGATTTGAACTCAGGTCCTCTGGCTCTAGGACCATTGCTTTATCCACTATCCAATAGGTCCATAGATAGTAGCTGGTGATGCTGGCAAAGTCATTCAACCTCTCTGAGTCCGTTTCCTCATGTTTAAAATAAGGACTTCTCAGCATTATTGTGATGATGTAATTTTTGTAAAGAGTTTTGCAAACCTAAAAGGGCTCCATCGATGCCACTATTGTTATCAATAAATTATTGAATAATTGGGGGAGTTTTGAAGGGAGAAATGAAGAGAGGGACAGGCATGGTGCCTTCCAAAGTCCCCAGAAATCCTCCCTCTGAGTTCATCTTCCTTCTTTCCTTCCAAATGATGGAGTTAGCCAAGTGCTCTAATGCTAAGCTCTTCCTCCTCCCTACCACTGTGGGGTTCTGGGTAATAACTAGATGACTCCATCAGAACGGTCTGAGGACACTGAGGACGAAGTAATGGTGGCAACTAGTCCAATGGTCACCTGTGTCCTTTCTTACCGGAGAGTGCAAAGAGAGCTTGGGAAACAGGCACCTCTCCCGCCATCTTGTGGCGATTGGTTGAAAAGGGCTCATCTGGACCAAAGCAGAACTAGAGATCATTACTGATCACAAAATAGAAAATTTCGATTATACCAAACTGAAAAGTTTTTGTACAAACAAAACTAATGCAGACAAGATTAGAAGGGAAGCAATAAACTGGGAAAATATTTTTACAGTCAAAGGTTCTGATAAAGGCCTCATTTCCAAAATATATAGAGAATTAACTCTAATTTATAAAAAATCAAGCCATTCTCCAATTGAAAAATGGTCAAATGATATGAACAGACAATTCTCAGATGAAGAAATTGAAACTATTTCTAGTCATATGAAAAGATGCTCCAAGTCATTATTAATCAGAGAAATGCAAATTAAGACAACTCTAAGATACCACTACACACCTGTCAGATTGGCTAAGATGACAGGAAAAAATAATGATGATTGTTGGAGGGGATGCGGGAAAACTGGGACATTGATGCATTGTTGGTGGAGTTGTGAACGAATCCAACCATTTTGGAGAGTAGTTTGGAACTATGCTCAAAAAGTTATCAAACTGTGCATACCCTTTGATCCAGCAGTGTTACTACTGGGATTATATCCCAAAGAGATTATAAAGAAGGGAAAGGGACCTGTATGTGCACGAATGTTTGTGGCAGCCCTTTTTGTAGTGGCTAGAAACTGGAAACTGAATGGATGTCCATCAGTTGGAGAATGGCTGAATAAATTGTGGTATATGAAAATTATGGAATATTACTGTTCTGTAAGAAATGACCAACAGGATGATTTCAGAAAGGCCTGGAGAGACTTACACGAACTGATGCTGAGTGAAATGAGCAGGACCAGGAGATCATTATATACTTCAACAACAATACTAGATGATGACCAGTTCTGATGGATCAGGCCATCCTCAGCAACGAGATCAACCAAATCATTTCTAATGGAGCAGTAATGAACTGAACTAGCTATGCCCAGAAAAAGAACTCTGGGAGATGACTAAAAACCATTACATTGAATTCCCAATCCCTATATTTATGCACACATGCATTTTTGATTTCCTTCACAAGCTAATTGTACAATAATTCAGAGTCTGATTCTTTTTGTACAGCAAAATAACGTTTTGGTCATGTATACTTATTGTGTATCTAAGTTATATTTTAATATATTTAACATCTACTGGTCATCCTGCCATCTAGGGGAGGGGGTGGGGGGGTAAGAGGTGAAAAATTGGAACAAGAGGTTTGGCAATTGTTAATGCTGTAAAGTTACCCATGTATATATCCTGTAAATAAAAGGCTATTAAATAAAAAAAAAAAAAAAGAAAAGGGCTCATCTGGTGCACTGGTCCCCTCTCACTTTATTACTCAGTCATTCCTGCACTGCTCCGGCCCCAAGCTGCTCTGGGAGTCATCTCCCAGCTGCGTGAGTTCGGGACGAGCCTGTTCTCACAAAGAAACAGACCCAACACGGAGTTCAATGACCCAGCCCGGGGCTCCTTGTCCATGGCCATCCCTTTCTGGCACAAAACCATAGGACATCCATCCCAGGACTTAATACAAAAGATGTTGGAAAAACACTCGAGAAGAGTGTACGAAGGCATTAAAATCTCACACAGAGGAGAAATTTCCATTAAAAACAAACAAATAAATATCTGTTCCTTTATCTGAAACTCTAGACTTGAATTGTAAGGTCCTTGAGGGCAGAACCCAAGACCTCTGGATCCCTTACATCATTTCACACATGCGAGGGAATCGAGAAACGCTTCCTACATCATGCAATTTGTAAGCCAAAAAGGACCCCCAGGCTATGCCTTTGCCTTCATAAAGGGAAACCAGTATCAGTGAGGAAATCTGAGGACCAGAGAGACCGAAAAGGTCCTGAGGTATAAACGATGGGAAGAATAATGATACCTACTTCCCAGCTCTGTTGTGATTAAATGATATAATCTACATAAAGGGCTTTTTAAAGCTTAAAACTCTCTACAAATGTCATTATTATTATTGTTGAATTATTGAATCTTAGAAAACTTTGAAGGGAAAAAAAAGACCTAGTGTAAACAATTGGCCTCCCTTAACTTCATCATAGGAATTCCCATTTTCATAAGAGATGGAAGACTGAGGACAAAGGAAAATGCTGAAGGATAATTAAGCTGGCGCCTGCCCCATAAGCCAAGTTGTAAGTGTGAGAAAGTCCGTTCCCGCATTTAGGAGCTTCACATTTAGGTGGGATCACTCAACCGATTTCAAATTCCTGCTAACAACCGATCCTCTCCCCTTCCAGCTCTCTCTACTCGAGCCATAAGCTTGCACAGTGTGGGAGACACTTTTAAATGCTTGAGTGAAATCTAATTATGAAATGAGGACAAGATTCCCCTGGTTTACCAGTCTAGTTACCTTGTCCAACAGGAACTAAGGCTCATCTGGCGTGATTCATTCTTGATGAAGCCATGCTGACTGAGTGAGCCAGGCTTGTTTCCTAAGTGCGCAAGTCCCTGACTAATGTAGTCCCAAATTTTTCCAGGAAGAAATAATAAGTTCTTTGACTTATCCTTTCAAAATCCATGTTTTCCCTCTTTTGAAAACTGGGCCCACATGTGCCCTCTTCCTTCCTGCCAGGCTTCCTTCATTCACCAAGATCCTCTAAAGATACTTAGCCCAGCAATCCCATCCATCATTTCTGCTTTAGCAGAGAGAGTATATTGGAATGCATCGGTAGGTCAGGGAAGTATCTCCTATCTACATCCTAATTTACCTTGGATTTCCACTCCCTGACAACCATTTTGTTTTTTATTCAGTAAAGTGTAAAGATAACTCTGGTTGGAAAAGAAGACAGATGCAAAATCATTGGTCAGCCTTTCTATTCCCAATCAGTATCAGCAGCCCCTCTGTCCCAAGAGTTGCTCAGGTAACTTTGAAAAATATTTTTTCCTGACACTAAGACATTAAAATATAAAACTCCAAAACAAATAATATCAACATTCTTTAGGTCTTTAGCATTGATTGCCAACTGTGACTCATTCTGCATTGATTTTTTTCTGGCACAATTTTAATGAGTTATGCTTCTCTTTTTGTGGCATCCCCACTTATTTATCATGGTTTCTTTCTGGCTAACACTCATGGAAGTGTCAGTACTGGCAAGGCGAGAGTTTACCAGCTGTTACACTCCTTCCTCTCTCAGGTCACTACATTCTCTTCTCTTCCTCCTTTGTCCCCAGTAATTTAGTCACCCAGAACTTGTTTTCTTCCTTTCTTTCTTCCTTTCTTTCTTCCTTTCTTCCTTCCTTCCTTCCTTCCTTCTTTTCTTTCTTTCTTTCTTTCTTTCTTTCTTTCTTTCTTTCTTTCTTTCTTTCTTTCTTTCTTTCTTTCCTTCTTTCTTTCTTTCTTTCTTTCTTTCTTTCTTTCTTTCTTTCTTTCTTTCTTTCTTTCTTCCTTCCTTCTTTCCTTCCTTCCTTCCTTCCTTCCTTCCTTCCTTCCTTCCTTCCTTCCTTCCTTCCTTCCTCCCTTCCTCCCATTCATCTCCTCCCTCCCTCCCTCCCTTCCTTCCTTCCTTCCTTCCTTCCTTCCTTCCTTCCTTCCTTCCTTCCTTTCTTCCTTCTTCCTTCCTTGGCACAGAGATTGTGCCTGGAGTCAAAGAGACCCTAATTGAAATCTGCCTTTAGACGCTGACCAGTTGGGTGATGCTGGGTAAGTCACTTAAGCTGGTTTACCTCAGTTTCTTATTTATAAAACAATCTGCAGAAGAAAATGGCAAACCACTTCAGTATCTTTGCCAATAAAACCTATAATGAAGTCATGAAGTATTGAACATGACAGAAATAAACAGCAATAAAGTTATAATAGTAGTTGTAGAATCACAGTGACTTCAAGCCCCAATTAAGGAAATCTCTAACATTCACTCAGAGATCTGCCTCTCTGCCATAATTTGTTTATGTTTATTTTAAACTAAGTCTTTGGTAGGTTTTAGTTTGTTTTTGTATTTGAGGCCTCAATCAGGATATTTGAAGTCTTTAGTTGAGTAGGGTATTTTACAATCCCTTTTACTGGAGAAGAGTAAAGGGGGCAATGTTAGGGAAAGAATGGGGCTGTGTTGGACACTAGCACTAGTATTGGAAGGAAGGGACTTCAAACAGGAAGGTGCAATGAGGAGGGTCCACCTGGTCGTTTCAGTCTGAGCCTTATGGCTTGGGAGGCCGGTGTGGGGCCCATAGTCCCTTCGGTGCTTTCCTTTGTCTGCTACAGCTCAGCCTTCCTTTCTTTTCTTTTTTAATCCCTTCTCTCACATCTTGCTCCTGCATTGCTGCTTGTTTTTTCCATCTCACCTCATTATATCCTGAGAAGGGCTGAGAACAAAGTCTCTTCAGTGGGGCTGCTGTTTGTTTTTTAAATTCTCAATCCATGTTTCCCAGAATAAAACTTCTTAAACTGTGGATTCACAACCCCCTATGAGTCACATAACTGAATGTAGGATCATGAAATTATGATTTACTATCAGTAGATGTTTGATTTATAGACCTATTTCACATAGCTGGGGTTGAGCAAAAAAAGATGTTGTAAGCAGAAAAAGTTTAAGAAGCCTATCTTAGATTTTAGGAATGTTCCTTCAAGAAATCCTGGAAGAACACATGTGCCTCACAACACCCTTTCCTTGCGCAAGCCCTTTGACCCAGCCATACTATAGGAAAGAACATCTTCTTGACTTTTGCCTTACCAGTAGAGTCCAGTGACTGGGGGAGAGATTAAGGCTGAGGATTCTTCCCTCCTCTGACTTAAATCCATTTCATGCTAAAGAAAAGGCAACACCCTTGTGATGTAATCAGTCCTTTTCAAGAATTAAGGACAAGACTTGGCCCTTTTCAACAATGCCGTGATTCAAAGCAATTCCAATAGACTTGGGATGGAAAATACCAATCACATCCAGACAGAGAACTATGGAGATTGAATGTGGATCAGACCATAGTATTTTTACCTTTTTTTTTCTTTGTCTCATTTTTCCCCCTTTTGGTCTGATTTTTCTTGTGCAACATGATAAAAATGGACATATTTTTAAAAATGACTATATATGTGATCTATATTAGATTGCTTGTTGTCTTGGAAAGGGGGAGAAGTAAGGGAAGGAAAAAGAAAAATGTAGAATACAAAGTTTTGTAGAATGCAAAGAATTCTATCTTTACATGTATTTGGAAAAACATAAAATATTATTTAAAAATAATAATACTATTTAAAAATCAAACAGCAATAACAATAAGAAAAGATTCTTCATGAGATCTTTGCAAAGAGAGCAGGAGTTCCAGAGCTGGTCTTGTGAATTAAACCTTGGTAAATCAAATTTCTTTTTTGAGTGTTTCACTACTAGTTTTATCTAAATTTAAGCTTATTCTTCCCAAGAATGTTGCAGTGATGTGTGGGAAGAAGTCAATCAGATTTTTTTTAGAAGTTTTTGTATTAACTGTCTTTACTGTGTTATCTGTGAGTAGTGGTAACTTTTTTTCCTCCTCCTCTTCCTCTTCCTCCTCCTCCTCCTCCTCCTCATTCTCTTTTTCCTTCCCTAGCCTCATGAGGTCCTTGTTTCCACTTGGGAACCATACCCTTGTGTATCTGTGCTCTGTCCACAGGACTATAATTTTTAGCCACTTTTATTTTCTAAGATATTTGGTGATTAAGGTATAGATTTATATATATTCATGTAAATGTTTGGTTTTACAATTTCTTGAGATATATCTCTGAAATATACAGGCTTTAAAAAAAATTGTGATGGAAATGGATCTATCAGACCACTCTTTAAGCACAAATTTTTCTGGCTTCATTGATTGGTAAATAATAGCTGAGCTCAATGAGGATAATATAATTTTTTTCCTGCTCTGGCCAGAAACTTTGAAAGTCTTTCCTTCCAATAGTAAACTAAGACATAATGTATCTGAATTCTTATTGATTGTGCATTGTCCAGGAAAACTGAAACCTGAGAAAGAACTTAATTTACAAAGCCAAGGGCATTCACTACATTTTAAGCTATTCCCAGTCATTTTCATTTGGGTCTTGCCACTGGATACTGATGACTCTAGAGGAAAGGAAGGGGCCAGTGACTTTGCACAATTTTGTCTCACTTAAATTCAATGTATGTAGGAGTCAAGACTTCACCCTCATGATATCATTGGTTCTCATAAGAACAAAGGTAAACCACAACCAGTATTAGGTCACAACTCAAAGAGATCAAAGAAAAAAGAAAAAGAACTTTTAGGTAGAAAAGATTTATAGTAGCTCTTTTTGTGTCAATGAAGAATTGGAAATTAAAGACAAACCTATTCATGAGGGAATGACTGAACAAGTTTTGACATATGATTATGATGGGATACTACTTTGCCATAAAAAATGATGAGCATGATGATTTCAGAAAAAAAACTGAGTTCTATATGAACTGATGCAAAGTTAAGTGAGCAGAACCAGAAGAACTATTATTTATACAACAAAACAATATTGAAAAAAATAATAAACTTGGGAAAACTTAGGATCTCTGATTAACAAAATGATAAACCTCATTTCCAGAGGACTCATAATACTCCCCTCCAAATAGAAAAATGTTGGACTCAGAGTAGAGACTGAGGTGCTTCTCTTTTCTTTTCTTTATTCTCTTCTTTTCTCTCTTCTCTTCTTTCCTTTCCTTTTCCTTTTTCCTTTTTCTTTCATTTTCTTTTCTTTCTTTTCCTTCCTTTTTATTCTCTTTATTTCCTCTTTGTTTTTTGCTTCTCTTTTTTTCCTTCCTTTCATCTTTCTTTGTTCCTCTGTCTATCTATCTCTTTCTCTACCCTGACATGGCTAAAAACATGGCTAAAGGAATTAGGAAGATTATACATAATTATAATGGATTTTTTTCTTTTTTTTCTTTTTTTACCAGTGGATAGAGCAGGGGAAACGAAAGGTAGAGAATTAAGAAAAAAATAAAAAAAATGGGAATAAAAAAAATCTCTGAATATGATTCGTCTACCTTTAAACTCAAAGATCTCAATAATCCTAAATCAAGTTGAAAAATGTCAAAAATTTTATCCTCCTACACTGAAACTCCCATGATTTCAATCATTTATCAAACCCTTGTTTCATGCCTCTTTAAAAATCCCAAATTTATGAATGTATTTATACATCTATTTTAATTTGTCCAGGGAAGTCCACATTATTTTTTTCCTAGTGGAGGAATGTCTTCATGTGTCTTGAGAACTTTACTTTGGAAAGCTCCTCTTTGATCATCATTTTCTCTACGAAATACTAAGCCTTAGAATTATCCTTATTTAGGGATCTAAAGCCCCTCAGATCATCTAATGGATACACATTTGACCCTGACAGGAGTTCTTTTCCATGGTAACAGACTTGATGTCGGTCATTAACTTCCAAAATCCCTGGTCTTTCTACTCCAGCAATATGTACCCTCTTGATAGTGAGAATTAGGTCCTTTTCTACTTCCTCTATAAAGAAAAAAAGGGGGAAAATGATCATAAAAAGGATGTTGCCAATGTGTTTGCTGCTTTCTCTATCATTTATATATGAAATTGTTTATAGTACCTCACCCTTTCTTTTCCTGTCCTTCCTATTCCTATCTATTCTATCACTTTCTCTTCAGAACAGAAGTTGAGGATATAATTTGGGGAGGGATTCTTTGACTTAAATTGCCTCCTGGTGGACAAGTAAATTCTGCTTTTTATTTAGTTTAACAATAATAGCAACAGTAATAATAGTTAATATTTGTATAGTGCAGGCACTGTGCTAAACACTTTAAATTAAAAAAAATCTTATTTTCTCTAATTATTTCCCCCAATTCCCCAAATTTAGCTTTATTTTTTGTTATTTTTTTATTTTGATTTCAGATTCTCTCCCATCATCCCTCACTTCCTCCACCATTGAGAAGGCAAGCAATCTGATAAAATTAATGTATCTGTAATTATACAAACCAAGTCATGTTGTAAAAGAAAACATAAAAAACCCCAAGAAAAACAAAGTAAAAAAATGCTTTCTTCTGCATTCGGATTTCATCAGTTCTTTCTCTGAAGGCAAATAGCATTTTTCATCATAGCTTCTTCAAGTCTTGGATCTTTGTATTGCTGGGAATAGCTAAGTCATTCACAGTAAATCACCAAATAATATTGATGTTATTGTGTACAATATTCTCTTGCTCCTTCCTACTTCATTATGCAGCAGTTCATATGATTCTTCCCAGATTTTAAAGTAAAACTGTTTTGCTCATCTTTTTTTATAACAAAATAGTATTCTGTTTTCTTCATGTAACACAACTTTTTCAGCCATTTCCCTGTTGATGGGTACCCTCATTACAAGAGCTGCTACAAATATTTTTTGTCCATGTAGGTCTTTTTCTTTTTCTTCCATCTTTGGGATACAGATTTTAATAGTCATATTTTGGGGTCAAAGAAAATGCACAAGTTGATAGCCATTGGCATAGTTCCAAATTGATCTCCAGAATGATTGTATCAGTTCATAACTCCACCAACAATGCATTAGTGTGCCAGTTGTCCCACTCACTTCCCCTGCAATATTTGTCATATGCCCTTTCTGTCATATTACTGTGCTAATCACTTTATAATTATCATCTCATTTGATCTTCAGAATATCTCTGGGAGGAAAATGTTGTTATTTCCCCCATTTTACAGATGAGGAAATTGAAACAAACAGCGCTGAAGTGACTTGCCCAGAGTTATAGCTAATAAGGGTCTGAAGTTAGATTCAAACTCAGATCTTCTGAATTTCAGGCCTGAAGCTCTATCCATTGTGCTATCTAGTTGCCCTCTAAGGAAGTCCTAACTCCTTAGTTACTCAAAAGACTTGTCTCCAAGATGGGAAGCAGTGGATAAAGCAATGGGTCTGGAGACCTGAGCGCAGGTCTTCAGACACTAACTCTGGAGACTTCACTGCCCCCTTTTCAATTGTCCAAGAGGAGAATGGCAGTATCTACTTCACAGGGAGCTTGTGAGGATCAAATAATGTGTTTTTAAAAATTCTATGTATCTGGCACATAGTGGACATGCTATAATTGCTTTCTCCTTTTTTTCCCTTCCCTTTCCCTAGAATCTCTCAAAGGACTTATTTCCAAAGTCTCAATCCCAAAGTTTTACCCTGATAAAATAGTGTCCAGGGGAGATTATCTAAGTCAACAAAAGCTCTCTACTCCAGGTATCTGGAGAAATACTTGGAGGAATAAGGAATATTTAGCTTGAAGAAGATCTGACTTAGGAACAATATCGCAGCTGACTCCAGTCATTGCAGTCCCAAAGGACACAACTTGATTAAAGTTGCAGGCATAATTTAAGAAAGATGTCAGATAACTTTATCCCTCTTTGGAGCTGTCCAAAGATAGAGCAGACTGCCTGAAAGCTGAAGAGCCTGCTATTGGAGCTCTTCAAATCTAGGCTCAATGACTGCTTTCTAGGATTTGTGTATAGAGCATCTTCTGATCTAATTGTGAGCTAGACCCTATTGGCTTTGCAATGGCTCCCACCTTTGGAACTGTCAGTGTCTTGGAGGTTAGATGTCATTTCACTGGGATCTTTGGAGACAGTGGAATCTTTGGAGACAGAGCCCCAGACTATGAAACTGAGAGAAACTCAAAGTCAGAAATATTCTAAACTATATGAAGAATATTTTCTGAATGTTTTTAGTAACAATTCAATCTTTTCTTTAATAAAGAATAATGCACTTTATTTCAAAGACTAAAGAAGTCAGCTTCCCATATTGAAGTCTGATTTCTTCTCTATATATTCCCTTTACTTTCCTTCCTTAATTTTTTTCATTTTTTATGAAGACAAATCTTCTCTTTTTTTATTTTATTGAACTGAGCTTGTTTATTTCTCTCTTGGTACTTCAAAAATATTCACTTTTCTATCTTTTAGCCTCTCCCCATTGATTTTCATACAGTCTTTTCTCTTAGATGAAGCTTAGCAAGCCTGACCTGAAATCTCCCAACTAAGGAATCTTCCAACAGATCCTCCATTGAGTGGTTTTCCCTTATGAATTGACAAAGAGTGCCCCTCCGATGACATATTTACAGAAAGGAATGTAGACACTACTATTTTTGCCTTGATTTTCCAGGAAATTTCCAAAAGTGGCCTGGAATGGCCTCTTGTCTTGTTCTGGCATAGATGCTAGCTCAAAATAGGATCTGTTCTAGGAAGGTCTTTATTTTCTCATTACTTAACGCCTTCTTTCTCTGCTAAATGAGTTCACAAGAAAGCATAGCTACTGTTCCCCCATCTCCTGAGAGATCAGGGGATCATGCTGTCGAAAATGGCCTGGCTATGGCCTCTCACAGCTCTCTAGTTCTCTATCACTCAGGTCACCACAGCTAATGCCCTCAATCAGTGTGCCCCATGCTTGTTCTCTCTCCATAACGGCCACTGGAGGGCATTGATAGTCAACAGTGCCAGAAGAATTGGCATTGGGACAAGCTGATCTAATCTGGGCGAGATCAGATAAAAAGCTCAGCTATAAAAGTGGAGTCAGGTAGGATCTGTGAAAACCTAGGGGAGTCTGAGGAAATTGAATGTGTTGGGCAAGCAATTTGCTGGACTTCAATTAAAGTCACATAAGGATTAAAAAATGAGTGCCCTGTACCTCAGAGCTGGTGTGCATTTGATTTATATTATTTTTGCCCTGAGATTATAGAAAACCAATGTTGTAGTCCTGCTCTTGCTTTTTACTAGTTGCATGACAAGAGCCAACTTTCTTAGCCTCTCTGCATACTACTATTTTTATTTCCCTCATTTTATTTATCTTAGTAGGATTTTAAAAGGTTCAAACAAGATAATTCATGAAAATGGATTTTCAAATGTACCCAAAATGCAGAATGAAGAATCCATTTTTTTTTTGGTAATGGCCAATGTGAGACTGTTTTGTTTGATTGTACATAGTTGTGATAAGGGTTTTCTTTTCTTTTTTCCTCAATGGAGGATTGATGTAAAAAATGTTTGTTAATTAAAAACATTATTAAATGATGTGTAAAGCACTACATGAGTGCCATCTGTGAAAACAGGTCTATCTTGACTTAATTAATAGATGTGTTCCTAAAGAACGATGCGTAAGTTTGAGGTTTTCAACAGCTCTTATTGTAAGTGAATTAAAAGAGTTTACAAGTCAGAGTCATCCTGGGAAAGTTCCAACTGAAGGGTCTCATTATGAGGTAATCATCTGCATAATTTATCTTTTGTGTAAATCTGGTCTTTCTTGGAAATCCTGGAGCTGGAGGAGATTTGAAGATCAACTTGTCTATGACTTTTATTTAGCAGAGAAAGAACTCAGTAAAATTAACCGGCCCAAGACTCCACAGCATGTCATTGGTGAGATAATATCTTTAGCTGTACCTTATGCTGCTTACTCGGACTGGTCATCTGTGCACTTGTGTGCCAGTTAAGTCTGACCTAGTTAACCTACATGTAGTCTCAGAGGTATTAAGGGTAAACTCTCTCTGTCCCTGTGCAATGTAGGGTTAAATCACACCTCTACATTTGTACACATATGCTTTATCTGTCCTGTGCCCTCTGCAGGATTTGCCATCCCGGAAGGTCTTTGCTGTCTTCCTGGAAATATGGATTGGAATGAAAGATTGTGTCTAAGTTGGGGTCTATGAAATTTCCCTGATCCCACAGACACCATAGGATCAGTTCCTACACTGTGATTCTAGTTTTTGGAAGGTTTAAATGAATGGGATGGGATGGAGGTGTCATATAAACTAACTTGAACTTATCTGAAGGGAATGGGAAAGAATGGATGTAAATGGAATGACGTGGAATGGGACACCATGGGACTGGTAAATAGATACCAGTCAGGTCCAAACTATGACACCAATTCTCTTCTCTATTTTTAGCTAACTCATTAGCAACAGGTATTATCTTGCTTACTTGTGCTTATCTCCTTGCCTGGCACCATAAATGATTTTACATTTCATTCATTGTTTCATTGATTCATTGATTCCCCCATCTATTTCATCCTTTCTTCATTCAATGGAAGGAACATCAATTTGCAAAGAAGCAAATTGAGGTTTGATCAAATGAAAAATTTCCTAGCAATCTGATCTGTCCAGAAATGTAGTGGATCATCTCCAGCAGCGATGAGCTCCTTTTTGTTGGACATCTGCAAATAAAAGGTAGATGACCACTTTCTGAAGGTGTGGTAAAAGTGGCTCCTCAAGAATTGAATAGACAAGATGGAACTTCTATGCCCTTGCCCACTTTATTATGATCTCCCACTTTAAGCTTCACAAAAAAACCTTCTTCTGATTATTAGCTTTGTGACATTGTCATGACTTATTCTTTTCATTTCAGGTCTTTACACATACACACACACACACACATTCACACACACACACACACACACACACACACACACACACACACATATCTTTCTGGCTGTAACCAAACTTAGTTTTAGGGAGTCAGGTAGAACTGTCTCAACATCTCCTCAATGATATTCCATAGTGAACTATATTCTACCAAAACCAAAATCTTGCTTCCCATATTTTTCTAGAACAACCTACCTGAAACACAGAATCAGGGATGTTACCTGGTGTACCTCCTCACCCAAAGTACCCACTTTAACAATCCCCCATCAATACTGATTGATTTTCTTTTACAGTTTAGGACTGAAAGGATCTTTAGAGACCATATAGTCTAACCTCTCATTTCTAGAAGAGGAAACTGAGCCCCAGCAAGTCAAGCCAATGCCCTGGGCTAAGATTCAGGAAAAAGAAATCACTTCCTCAAAGCTACATAAACAATGAGTATCAGAGTTTCATTTCAGACTACACTTGTTGACTCTAAATGTCAAACTCTTTCCTCTAGAATGCAATCTTCTGAATGTCATCACTTCCACAGTTTTCTTAAAACACCTGTTATAGGCTAAGGTACTAGAGATGATGCCATGAAAAAGAAGGTCCAGATTAAGGAAGGATTAATTATAAGGTTCTTTGGAGGGGGTACAAGGCGGGACATTTGTGACTATCAGATCACTTTTCCAATTGATGAATGGAAGTTGGGGGGTCAGTAAGATGAGCTGTCATTGAGACTATCTTTCTATCATCAGTAATCAAGCAAGAGAACATGAGTAGGTTGATGATTTATGGGCTCAGCTGATCATGTATTTATGATAATATTGTGGTTTTATTTTCCATCAAAGTAATCTCCTGCTGGGAAGACATTGGAATTACCTGAACTCCTTGAGTGGGCATTTATTTTATTCCATTTTATGGCTTGAGGGCTATTGATTAAAATGGTGCATTCATATTATTATTTTTGTAGCTTCAATCTCACAGACTTCAAGAGATGGCTAGATATGGACGTCAGGTATGTTGTAGAAGAATCCTGTCTCATGTGGGTGGGTGGGGGTGCTAGGTGGCCCTCAAAGTTTTCCAGTGCTGAGATTATGCAATGTTGTATTTCTGACACATAATGAGTCATGTGACCTTCTCTTTGGATAGCTCATGGCAATATTCAGCTTAAACATTCATGTCCACTGGTAACCCAGACTTTGGGGATTTTGTGGTGAGTGCTCTAAAAATCCTTTTGGCAACTGAGGTGGAAAACAAAAAACATTTTGCACTAAATGCAAAATAGGTCAATATCACCTGCCTGAGTTTCTCTGAAAAATCACTGAACTAGGGTAGGGGTGGTCAAATATTGTGGTATCTTGTGGGCATAAAGTCATGGCTTCCTTAGCTGTAGTGTCACCTTATGGCATTCTGTGGGGAGCATGAACTTCCTAAGTCAGGATTTCATTCCTGAAACTGATATTCAGTCAAGCCTACATAGAAATATCACCCTTCGCCAGGAAGATGAAAGTCAGAAGCAGATGAGCTGGAGCCAAATGGCTCTCCCCCAAATAGATTAAGAAAGAAGCAAATAATAAAGCAGACCACACTGGGGTTCAGCTTTGGAAAACCAAATTGGGCAACTGGTTGTCAAGCTTCAGGGACTGGCTCGATTGTGTCTAGTGCAAACAGACACAATTTAGGCAGTGGCAAGAGTCCCCGGGTTGCATTGCCCCATGTCCATAGTCAGATCTCATCCCTGGTGTTGCTTGGGAATGAAGTCTATGTTGCCCTGGAAACCTGGTTCTGTGTCGTAGAGCGCACACTCCCAAGACTTAGGAATAGAAGATTCAATGAGAAGGATACCAGACTTCCAGCAGCTCTGTCCTTTGAGATCCTGATCCACAGAGAGCTTGAGTAATTCTGGCTTCAGTGACCTTTCGCTCTTTCTTAATCCTGTCATAGGATCTTGATGGGAAGTATACAGGAGTGAATGCTAACTATTATTTCAACAGGTACTCAGTTTTCTGCCAGTGGTTTCTCTGCCAAATGTCCCGTCCTTGTGATCCTGGTGACTTACCAGTGGCTGTCCATAGCATCTGGTCATGGAACCCTCAGAAGCTCAAGCTGAGCCTCTTCTCTGTCATGTATTATGACAAGTCCCATGATGGATGGGACTGCCTCTTATAAATCACATGATTGTATGTATGGGTAAAAAAAGAAACTGATCATAAACATTAATTTGCAAAAAAAAATAGCTGTTAGAATGCTTAACCCCCAAGCACTTTACAGATTTATTCTTGATGTAAATGACTTTTCAGATGTCATCTCTCTGTTGCCTCAGATCTCTGCTGTAAGGCAAGTGCTTTAGGATTTCTCTTTTGGGTTGGGTCTCTGATTTTAAAGATGTAGTGAGCTCTCCATGCAGACCCCTCCCAAGGCAAACTGGCTTCTGCTCTGTCATGGCCAGTCTTGGGGAGGCACCTGGAAGTACTGAGAGGCTGAGGGCAGCCCAGGATCATCAAGTCTCCATGTGTTAGACAATATTGGCATATTACATGCCATCTTTTGCTGATTCCAAACCTGTTTCTCTACCCACTAGGTAACATTGCCATTCACTACAAATATAACCATCCTTGTTTTACACAAGAGGAATTGAGAGAAATGAAGTGATTTGTGCAGGGTCATTGAAGATGATCATTTGAAGGCAGGATTTGAACCCTGACTCCAAGACAAACATCCTGTCTGTTCTGCCTCAGGTTTTATCCCCGGCAAATACAGGCTGAATTGGGAGGGCCCTGCCTTTCTGGAATAAAGGGATGCATCATCCCTGCTCAGCCTCATCGCACCTCACCCCCAAGCTTGTGGGCAGTGTCGGGTGTTGCAGCTCAGGAAGCCTCTAAGAAGCAAGGAAGCATCTTAAGGAGAGGCACCTGAATAGTCTTGGGATGAGAGAGCCAGAAGGATCCCTAAGAGGCATCTTGTGCAAATCCTACATTTTACAAATAAGGAAACTAAGGCAGAGCCTAACTGACTTCAACATTGTTGCACAAGTGCTAAGTCTCAAGACTGCAAAGTCAGGCAGCCTTCTCTCCCCCATCTCACACTCCCTCCTTTAAGGAATTCAAATCTATTCTATGAATAGATTTGTCCAAGAACATAGGGTTTGGGGACCTGGAGAAGAGCACCCCAGAAACTCAAAGGCACTAGGAAGCACTAGAGGGAGATTTCATTGAGCTTGAATTAGGTTTGACTCCAGGAAAAGTTTCCTTCTACAAGCACAATTGGCTGCCAGAGAGCCTGGCTCCTCAAGTGGAAGCAAAGGCCTGGTGGTAGGATGGGAGTGGGGGAAGAGAAGAATCAGTATGGCTGCTGAGGCCCCAGAAATTCTCTGCCTGCTGAGTCTGGGGGAACAAGTCCTGTGGAGATGGAGGAGGAGAAGATTGGGCTAGATTGCTTCTGGGAAACCGAACAGTTCTTTTAAATAGCTAAAGCCAACAGATCAATCCTCAAGCATCTATTATGTGCAATCACTGGGGATCTAACCCAATTAATCAAAAGCTGTTATTGATCACCTACTGTGTTCAAGGAACTGTTCATGGTGCTGAAACCAAGCAACTCTTCAGGATGCCTAAAGGGTAACTAGGAAAGAAAAAAACAATGATGTGAGGAGATAAAAAAAGATGGGCTGATCATGAAGGGGAAGGCAGTGGATTGTGGGGTGAGCAGACAACTCATGTGATCCAATGTTCCCCCCTCCCTCCCCACTATTGGACATCGAGAAAGGTGGAGCAGAGGTCTGTGATTTTGGTTTTATTTTGCTTTTTTTTTTTTTTTTTTTTTTTGGTTTATTTGTTTGTTTAAGCTTAATCATTTTATTTCCAATTGATTTTTTGTAATCCTATGAATTTTATTTTATATATTTAAAAACATGATTCTGAGAAGGGGTCTTTGGGATCACTAGATCTTCAAAAATGGGCCATGATACCAAAATGGTGAAGAACCTCTAGCTTTGAAAAAGGGTTCTGGGTATTCATTGAATCCCAGCCCCACTCTCACCACTGATAGTGGAGCCCTCAGAAATTTGCAGGAAAGCCAAGATAGGCTTGACATAAGATCAACCAATATGGATGTGCTGAGATCCCAGATTCAACAAAAACAAAGGGAGAGCTAAGCTTCCAGAGAGTAGGGAACATATGGAATTACTTGAGAATACAAAAACCACATTCATTTCTCTTTTTCTCTCCTCTCATTCTTTGTCTTCGTCTCTGTGTGTCTCTATCTTTGAGTTTGTGTGTGTGTCTGTCTCTGTCTTTCTCTTTTTCTCTCCTCTCTCTGTCTCTGAACTTCAATCTCTCTCTCTCTCTCTCTCTCTCTCTCTCTCTCTCTCTCTCTCTCTCTCTCCACACACACACCCCTCTTTTTTGTGATTTGTTTGTTCTTTTTTCCCCCTCGGCCCAGAACAATGTCAAGCTGGTTTGGAAGGCTCCACGCCTTCTTTGTGCTTCAGTGAATTCCTGATTTTGAAACATGAAATGATAAATGTTTAAACAGCTGCAATTAGAAAGTTAACCCACACCCCATGCCCTCCAAGACACATACACACACACTCACACACGCACCCAATTTTCTTCTTTCAGGCCCACAGTTGGCGTTGGGCCACGGGTAAGTGGGTGACATGGGACCTTTCCATTCATTTTATTCAACCCCCAGCATGGCGTAACCTTCTCTATGGGAGATTTGCTTCAAGAGGCAAAAGAAAAGAAGAAATGTGGACGAACAAGCTTCCTTGATTTATTGTCATGAAAAGACTCCTGGCACATTGTTCTCCTTCAGGTAAAAGCTAAATATTTTTTTCCAACAATAGAAGCTGGTCAGAAGGGCGGTGGAGAGGGAAGGGGCCAAGGGCCGAGGCTCTCCTTTGCCACTGAACAAATCTTTAGTCTGCCCCTCATCTTGGAGACACACATGGCATGAATGGGAGCACTGATTGTATCTGGGGCTTAATTGCTTTGTAAAGTACACATTCGGGACAATGACATTCGCCTGCTTCTCCAAACTGTGGCTTGTCAGCTTGGCTGGTGGCCTCCCAAGGGCAAATCCTTTCATTTGACCTGTTGGGGAAATTGCAGAGCTAGTTGTGTTCTGGGAAGTCTTAGGACTTCCAGCAAGGCTCCCTTGTGCCTGCTGAGTGTTGGAAAAGGACAACCCTCCCTGAATAGTCTCCTTTCCTCCTGGGATGTGCTTAGGGATTAGGCTGTAATCACCCTTGCACAGTCTCAACTTTATACCAACTGGTTATGGCCAATTAAAAGTTCAACCCAATTGGGCCAACTGGGTGGTGCAGTGGATACAGCACCCGCCTGAAGTCAGGAGGACCTGAGTTCAAATCTGGCCTCAGTCACTTAACACTTAATAACTGTCTGACTAATTGCCTCAGCAAAATAATAATAATAATCAACCCAATTCAACTCAATTCAGTTCAATTCCATACATGTGACATAGTCTGGATTGACTTTTGAGCAAAGCTATGAGAAAGGCAAAATTTGGAATTGGAGGCTCATTGTTCCAATGCCCCACCATGTGTAGCCCCCCGACGCACTCACAGATCACCACATGGGTGCATGTATGCTGGATGCCCGTGTCTACATGTATGCAAGCCCAGCTCCACGTGCTTACAAATAGGTACCACACTCAGGCCCCTGTGGACACGTGTGCACATGGCTCACACGTGCACGACTCCAGACAGCCACACTGACCCCTCGATTCTCACCCGGCCTCTCTTCTCCAACTGGAGTTGAGTCTGGTGGCCAGAGCTGCCAGGAATTAGGATTTCTTTTCCACAGCATAGTCAGTGCAGGATTAAGTGTTCCTTTGCTGTCTCATGTGAACTCTCCAAGACAGGCCCTGACACTTCCCCTCCCTTGGAGGGCCGATCACTCAGCTCCGGAATAAGTGCAGGACAATGAACTGGAAATGGTTCTGAGGAGCAGAGGCCCGGGGAAGAAGAGAGGAAGAGCTCAGGTCTCCAGAGACTCCAGTGCTACGACCCTGGGCCCAGACTCACAGGGAAACCGGAGCTTCTTCCTAAAACATGAATGAGCTACTTTGCCCCCAGAAGGGAGTGAAGGAAGATACCAAAGTGTGCGATGGTCTTGTGAAAAAATCTTTTAAGAATGGATTTCTGTGGAGATGCATGATGGGAAAAAAGAGGCAGCTGGCCAAAATGGACCTAATCCAGATGTGAAGGCACTGAAAGCAGACTTGTTACTCAGAACAGCTGGAGCCTTTCTCCCTGAATCCTTTCTTCTTCTGTCTTCAAGTCCAATCTTGCCCCATTGCTCCCTTGCTTAAGAAGCTTCAATAGTGGGGCGGCTAGGTGGTGCAATGGATAGAGAACCATCCCAGAAGTCAGGAGGACCTGAGTTCAAATTCGGTCTCAGACACTTCACACTTCCTGGCTGTGTGACCCTGGCCAAGTCACTTAACTCTAACTGCCTTGGGGGGAAAAAGCTTCAATAGCTCCTCCCTATTGTCTCTAAGATCAAACTGAAACTTGTCTATCTTGCATTTAAATGGCATCTTCATGTAATATTTTCAGGGTTATTTGTATGACTCCTCCTTGCTCACCTTCTATCCCAGTCAGGCTGAACCCCATGGTATCCCCTGGAGGGGCTACTCCAGTTCTTGGGGCCTTTGGCCCCACCCCTGGAAGTTCTCCTTCCTCTCCTCAGCCCCAAGGAACCCTTAGCTCCTCCCTTGGCTCATTGAGGGGCACCTCCTGAACAAGGGTCTTCCTGGTGCCCCTCAGCTCATATCCACTTGTTAAGGCTTTTCCTCACGCGCCAAAATGAGCCAGAGGGTTTTGCTGAATGTTACTGAGTCTTTACAATTGATTCTGAAGAGATTTACTTAACAGGGAGAAGACGTAGAGACCAAAATCAAGGCCTGATTTAGCTCCATACAATGTCCCTTGTGTCCAGAGGGTGTTTCCCAAGGCTTCGATGTCCTCTGTGATGTCTGCTCAGTGACCCTGGCTGTGATTCTGGCTGTACTTGTGGAGGACTCTGCTAGTGAGGGGCTCCAAGTCCCCCACATGGAGCCAGAATCATCGCACGGCTGGGATCCAGTATGGAGGGGCTGGCTGGCCTTGGAAGGGAATCTCTCCCTCTGATCAGATCCCAGAGTGGATCACTCCTGCTGTCATAGACAAAGCCACCGAGGGCCACAGACAACCCTCAAAAGGGGAGCCCGACCAGGGAGGCAGGAGCTCCAGCTGCGTTCTCAGAAACGCTCCCTTTCCTCTGCCACAGTCAACGCTTCACCAAGTGACTCTTGAACTGGAGGGACATAATTTGCTCCTATTTGTAAGAAACGTGCAGCTACTTTAAATGAATGAGTCTGTGGACTCCACTCGGAGCTGGTTGTTAGTATGCAGAGGAGGCTCAAGAGAGCCTTTCCAAATGAAAATCTCTCATTAGGCTGTGGCTTTGTGGCATTTCCCTGGGAAACAAATCCAACTCCACACAATCAGAGAGCAGCCAGAGCCTCCCCCCCGGCACTGACCTGCCTATACCAAGTTCTTGGAGACTCCCAGCAGCCAAAACTTTCTACATTCATGGAGTTAGGACTGGGAAGTAGGTTTTTGGAGGACATCATCATCCTGTCTCAGGCCCCTCAATAATGAGGAAGTAATCCCAAGGAACCCAGTAAGTCACTGATGCTTAAAGCTAAAGTCGATCTTTAGCTTTAAAGTCACATCCATTTAGCGATCTCAGGACTTGGAGTCAGGGAAATCGGATTCAAATCCTGTTTCAGAAAATTACTTGCTCTGTGATTCTAGGCAGGTCACTTTGTTCCTCTCTCTGCCTTAGTTTGTTTATGTAAAATGGGTTTGTGTGTAATAATAGCAGAGACCTCACAGGGTAGTCTTAACAATCAAATGTAATATGGCTTGTAAACCTTAAAGTACTCTAACACTCTGGACATCATTCTTTCACTCATTCACACTCTGGGGAATATCCCTTCTGGAGAGCCCCGCCGCTGATGCTATTAGGCCTCTATTTACCAACTAATCATGCAAGAGCTAAGGCAGAGATCTCCATCTGTAGATCCCAGAGACATTTTGGCAAAATGCTGTTGCCTTTCCCCCCCAAAAAATACAAATACAAAACTAATCATATTGCAATGCAATTGTTCAAATATTAAACAGCAACAGCCACCAGCACAAACATGGCAGACACCAATCTGAGAAGCCCTGGCCCTCAGAACTGCCTGGGTCACTGAAAGGGGAAGGGAATTTGGGAAACCAACAAAGTCAAAGATGTTAGAGAAGAATATGCAATCCACATCTTGCCCTCCATTCAGCACAGCAGTGGTTTTTCTTTCTCAATAGTATTTTTAATTTTTTTCCCTAAAATATATGTAAAGATAGTTTTTAATATTAATTTTTGTAAAAGAAATTGTGCTCCAAATTTTTCTTTCTCTCTCCTTTATTTCTCCTCTCCCCAAGACAACATGCAATCTGATATAGGTTGCACATCCTTTTAACTATAACTCCATATTAGTCATGTTGGGCAAGAAAAATCAGACCAAAAGGAAAAAAAAACACCCGAGAAAGAAAAAGCAAAACTACAAAATGGTGAAGATGCCATGTTTCAATGCACATTGGGTCTCCGTAGTTCTCCCATCTAGATGTAGATGATATTTTCCATTCCAAGTCTACCAGAATTGCCTTGAATCACAGCACGCCCTCAGCATCAGTTCCTGTAAGTCTCTCCAGGCCTTTCTTAAATCCTCATTTGGTCGTTTCTTACAGAACAATGATATCCCATCATACTCATGTACCATAACTTATCCAGGCATTCCCCAATTATTGGACGTCCATCATGGAGTTAGGACTGGGGCCCAGGTTTTTGGAGGACATCATCATCCTGTCTCAGTCAGTGGGCATCCACTCAGTTTCCAGTTCTTTGCCATTACAAAAATGTTGTTGCAAATATTTTTGCATATGTGGGTCATTTCCCCTCCTTTAAGATCTCTTTGGGATACAGTCCCAGTAGTGACACTGTTGGGTCAAAGGGTATGCACAGTTTTATTGCCCTTTGGGCATAGATCTAGATTGCTCTCCAGAATGGCTGGATCATTTCACAACTTCACCAAAGATGCATTTGTGCCCCAGTTTTCCCATATCTCCTCCAACATTTATCATTAGTTTTTTTTTTTCTGTCACCTTAGTTAATCTTATAAATTGTCAATTTTCATTTATCTAATCAATAGTGATTTACAACATTTCCCCCCATACAAATATGTGTCTTTCAAATACAAACACAAAGTAATCTGGGACGGTCTAGATGCTCACAAATGCTGCTAAAGGGCAACTGCTAAGGAGTCACCCAAAAATCATCAAGGATGAAATGTCAATAGAAGCAAAACTTTGATGTAAGCTAGAGTCTATGAGGTGAGGAGGGACCAATATTTCGGGCATAGGGAAAGCCTTTGTCTAAGAATGGAGCTGGAAGATGAATTGTCATGTACAGGGAAAGCAAGTAGATCAGACTGGCTGGAATATAGAGAATAAGAAGGACGATATGTAACAAGCTAGCGAGGAACACTGGAGCCAAATCTGCCGACTGTTGGAAGCCAGATGCAGAAAGCCACAAAGAGTCATTAAGGATTCTTGAGCAGGATAGAGACATTGTTAATCCTGTACTTCAGAGTTATCAATGAAGGAGCTATTTAAAAGTTTGGGAAAGGAAGGTCTGGAGGCAGAGAAATATTACTTAGAAGCAATAGCTTAGGTGAAAAGGTGATCAATCTAGAATGTTGGGTCAAATCTAATAAAGTGAAATTAAATCAAGGAAAATGTTTCAAACAAAAGTTTATATTAAATAAAGTTAAAATATTTTACTAATATTATTAAAAATTTCAAGATAAAATATTAAACTGATAAAATAGTTACAGATTTTAATATGAATCCTTATCAATACTAAGAGTTATATGACATCTTGTTATATTATACTAATCTTTACAGAATAGCTCAGAAAATATTTGTAATTATTTTAATTTAGAATTTTTTAATTTTATAGTTTTTATAATTAGATTTGAAATGACATTTTGTAATTATCTAATGTAAACTTTAATTTGAAGGGTTTTTGGCAAAAGTTTTCACTGGAGTTGTTGGAAAAATGAATAATCTAAAATAAGATTATGAGTGACATATTAAAGTGCCCTGGGGTAATTTTTACTGCTCCTGTTTAAAGGGATTTGGGGCAAAAGAAAAGAAAAAATTGGGAATCAAGCAGCTAGTGTTGTAATGAAACTTTGAAATCACCCTCCTAGAGCAAAATTCACTAGCTTTTCCTTTCAGAGTCATAAAAATATATCTGAAGAGGTTCTCTTTTTAGTGCTATAGATTTCTGCACCTGCCCTCAAGTGGAATAGATCACCTTGAGAGTTTCACTGTTATCCCCAGTTTTATCAAGGTCAGGAAGCAGAGACCAGATGTCATTTTGCAGTTAGATTTTATGTATTATAATTATAATATGCCATTCTAATCTAATTAAAAAACTGCATATAAAATTACAAAACCATAATTATAAAATGATTAGAAATATTTTTGGAAGATATTCTATAAAGATTACAAGGGATAATCCAGCAAGACCTCATATGACCACGATGATTTATAAGAATTAATAGTAAATTCCTTTTTTTTTTTTTAACAAACTTTGTTGAACTTCAATTACATGTTTAAAGAAATAAGTAAAAATTTAGAAAATGTTAAATATAATATAGACATATATAAACTAAATATTGGGCTTTTAAATTTGAACAAGAGTTTGAAATTGTAATTCACCATTACTCACAAGTCATAAATATGATTCTTCCTTGAGTCTATTTCTGTGTTTTGATTTAAAACCAAAATAAAGTGAAAATGCTTGCTTATGCAAATATGTGATAGAAAATGCCAGGGTAATTTTATAGAATCTTTAGATGAAAAATAGAGATCCATTTAAAAATTAGACATATAGCTCATCAATTAAAGTGAATAACTAGTTATTATAGGAAATAGTTTTTTCCTGGCTTATGACAAGTGCTGTATTAAATTATTAATGCTACAATAGCATCTCCTTGGAGGTAATTTTTTTTTCTACCACAGTTATACTGACCCCGCTCAGAAAAAAAAATTAACCTACTGAATGACTGTTTTTTTGTTACAAACAAAAAGTTCACTTGAAAATCTGCTAAAGAGAAGGGGAAAAAAATACAGAAGTGAAGGATAACTTGAAATCAGAAAACAGTATTACTACTCTAGTGAATGGCTAAGGAGAGAAAAGAAAATGGAGTGCAAGATTTGTTTCTGTAGAACATTTGTTATGATCTATAATGGTTTCCAGATGGTTTGTATTGCTCATGTCCAGAGCTCATGCTCCCAGGACCCAAATGTTCACAATCTCTTGATTGAATGACTAAGAACTGATGAAGTATCATCCATTAGAGGGAAAGAAAGGGATGAAGGAGTAACTCTGGTGCAATGAACAGGGAGAAAACAATGAGGGTTGCTTTGTGAACCTGACCAGCTGTGGGAATTATTTTATGCTCAAACATCAAAACCTTGTGGAAGTTTGGAAGTAGTTTGAAGACAGATGGAGAAACTCTAAGAATAAATCGCTCTTAGTCAGAAGCAGTCCAGGGTTGAAAGGCTCACAACACAAAACACTAAAATCATTATGCACATGTTTATGAGCATTTCAAATCACCGCAGAAACAAACCTGCAATGTTTCAGACAGACATATACTTATTGTCACAGAGGGAAATGTACACTCATAACATAATTGGGCAATTATTTACTGCTTGAGAAGCCATTAAATAAATTTTTAGCCCAGTTCCCTAGGGCCATCTAAATAGGAACTATGGCAGGGGATAAATGTCAGTTATTATGATTATGATTATTATTAGGCCCATTGCCAAATTGGTCGACCTCCTGTGGATAATTTCTAACTTAACTGATTCATTCACAAAATGTTTAGCTCCAAAGTGAACAGAAAGCTCCAGGTCTGAAAACAATGGAACTGTCCTATGCTTAGTCCTAAGCCTCTTGCTTCTCTTAAGGCGGTTAAAGATAGAATATTATTGTTTAACAATGGGGTCACACAGTTGGGTTCATATAGATTTTCTCCATCGAGGCTCAGGTCTCTCCCTACTCACCCGTGATAACTGTCAGAATGAATCTTAGGAAGAATATATAAAGAATCCCTGCCAATGAAACCCTTTCTATGGCTGCAGATAATTTCATTCTCTGGTGTTAATTGTGAGCATGATAACTTCAAGTCCTTTATCTCTCACAGAATTAACTCAAATGTTTAGAGTGAACCCTTAACCTTGAGAAAAGATTTTGTTTAATCTAGTTCATCAACTTTATAATGTCAATGATAATTGTATTTCTCTGATTTATTTCTAATTTTATTTCTAAGATTAATTTCTAAGTTCTATATTTACATCAGCATTTTGAATTTTAGTCTAAAACATTCATTATGAAAACAAAAATCTTTTTTTGCATGTGAGTATATGAGGGAGAGTGTGTGTGAGTATATATTGAGAACTAAATCAGTGATCTCATCCACAGTAGAAATCCCTGCTGTGGAAATGTCTTCCACCAATGCGATTGCCAATGAGTCTGCTATCTTTATTCTTTGAGAATGCCTGGAATATTTATTAGTTAAATGAATTGTCCATGATATATGACAGATGGACAAGATATAAGTGTAAAAGGGAAGTTAGTATTAGGAGCAAGACCTGAACCTAGGTCTCTCTGACTTCAAGTGTACTCTAAGATCTACTATATGATACTATTTGTAAATATAGGCAGAGATTTATGTATGTGTATATATAACTCTTTGTGTGTGTCTTTGTCTGTCTCTGAGTCTATATATCTGTCACTGTTTCTGTCTGATTCTCTGTCTCTGTCTCTGTCTTTGTCTCTCTGTCTCTCTTCCCCAAAATACAGCATTTACATTAATGTCAGGATACAATTTGTACAATCATATGATCCTTGTTCCCTACAAATAGAGTTTTTATAGATCTACTCCATCTACTCTAAGATGATTTTTGAAAACTGGCCAGGTAAAACCAATCCATTTTATAGTAAATCAATGTAAGATACTGAAGACTAGAGACTACATATCATTTATCTTTGTGACCCCCAACAACTTTATTCTGATTTGTGAGAGTGCATTTGTACAATAGAAGTTTGATAAATATTTAACAAATGGGAAGTGGGACAAAGATGATGGAGTAAAGGCAGGGACCTGCCAGAGTTCTCCTCCAAACCCCTCTATATTCCTTGAAGTAATGGCTCTAAACAACTTTAGAATGTCAAAAACCAGAAAAAGATGGAACCATTTTTTTCAGCCAAAGACAACTTAGAAGGTCAGCGGGAAAGGCCGGTTGTACCAGGATGAGACGAAAGGGCAGTCATGGCCCAAGACTAACCTGGCCCCAGCAAGGAAGAAGCAGGCCATGGGACTTCTGAATGAGGCAGTTTCCAGACTTCTCAACCTAGAGACATCAGAGATGACTTGGAAGGTTGGAAAAGTACAGGAAGTACAGGAAAAGTACATCTCACTAGAGTGAGTGGGCTTTGGGAAACAGGCACAAGAGTAGCAGGCTTTGGAAACTATTGGATCAGCAGAGGCAGTGATCATGGCAGCTTCCAGCAGTCTCATCCCATAGATGGTACTGGGGTCAAACAGGTCAGAAGGAGGTCTCTTTGCTAGCACTGAGGAAGGATTCTGTGGCTTTAGCACATTAGAACTTAGAGCCACAATGGAGCAAAAACCCTCCTCACAGTTCCAGGGCATAAAAGAGTGTTTTTGGTCACTCAAATACTCTCCTCCTTGATTATAACACCTTGGAAGAACTGAAAACATATAGGTCCCTAGAAAGATCTCTGAGAATGGCTACACAAAAGCCCTTGATGCTTAAAATAAAATAAAACACCCCCCATCCCAGAAATACAGTTCTATTTTAAGTTAAAAACCAAGAAATAGGCTAAGAAAATAAACAAAAACAGAAACATATTCTGATTTTAGAGAGCTATTATAGTGACAAGGAAGACCAAAATACATAGTCAGAGAAAAAATACAAAGTCAAAGCTACATAAAAAATCTCCAAAAAATAAAAACTGGTCTCAGGCTATAGAAGAGCTCAAAAAGAATTTTGAAAATCTACTAAGAGAGGCAAGAAAAATTTGAAAGAGAAATTAGAGTGATGCAAAAGAAAGTACCAAAAAAACTAATGAGAAGAATGTTTTAAAAAGCAAAATCAGCCAAATGGGGAAGGAGGTAAAAAACTAATAAAAAAAAGCAATTCCTTGAAAATTATAATTGAGAAAATGGAAGCTAATGACTTTATGGGGAATCAAGACAATGAAACAAAACCATATGAATAAAAATTAAGAAATGATATGAATTATCTCCTTGGGAAAAACAAAATTGAGCAAGAAAAGAAATCCAGGAGAGATAATTTAAAAAGTAATCCATTACTTGAAAGCCATGATCAAACAAAAAGGAGCTTAGACATCATCTTTCAACAAATTACCACAGAAAATTGTCCTGATATTCGAGAACCAGAGGGTAAATTAGAAATTGAAAGAATCTACCAATCACATCCCCAAAAATACCCCAAGATGAAAACTCCCAGGAATATTACAGCAAAATTCTGAAACTCCCAAGTCAAGGAGTAAGTATTGTAAGCATCCAGAAACAATTCAAGAATAGTAGGGTTACAGTTAGGATGACACAAGATTGAGCAGTTTCTGCATTAAAGGACTGGGAGACTTGGAATATGACATTACAGAAAGGAACGGAGCTAGGATTGCAAGCAAGAATCACCTATCAAGCAAAACTGAATATAATTCTTCAAAAGAAAAATTCACATTAAAAAAATTAGAAATGTTTCAAGCATTCATGATGAAAAGACCAGAGCTGAATAGCAAATTTGATTTTCAAATTTAAGACTAAGGAGAAACATAAGGAGGTAATCAGGAAAGGGAAATTATAAGGCCTTTAATATAGGTTAATCTGTTTACATTCCTACATGGGAGAATGATGCTTGTAACTCAGAAGAACCTTCTCATTATTATGGCAGTTAGAGGGAATATATTTAGACAAAGGACACAGGTGTGAGTTGAATATGAAGGGATAATATCTAAAAAAATAAAATTAAGGGGTGAGAGAGGAATCTAGTGGGAGAAAAAGAAAAGCAGAACTGGAATGGCATAAATTATCTGCCACAAAAAAAGGCAAGAAAAAGCTTTTACGAAGGAAGGGAGGGGAGGGTGAGTGAGTCAACCTTACTCTCATCAGAGCTGACTCAAAGAGGAAATAGGTCACTCACTCAATAAAAGTATAGGAACCTTTTACCTTGTACTAAAGTTAGAGGGAAAAGGAATAAGTGGGGAGAGTGATAGAAGAGAGAACATATTGGGAGCTAGCGTGGTCAGAAGCAAAACACTTTGTAAGGGACGGATATCTATGTTTGCTTTCATATGACTCATATAGAAATGCTTTGCATAACTTCATATGAGTCTTTTCAATGGGGGAGAGAGAAAATCTGGAATTCAAAGTTTTAAAAACAAATGGGAAAAAAAAGACTATTTGACGTGTAACTGGGGGAAATAAAAATAGCAAATAAAAAAAAATGAATGAATAGTGCCATTGACAAAATGAACCAAGCCAAACCCTGTGGTGACTGGGCAATGGGTAAAGTTTGTAGGTTTTAAAAATTAGAATTCCTACTAAAGGCTGGAGGTTTGTGCTAATATGAAACATTTTGCTTTCTCTACCCTGTGTGATAAAGGAGATGGGCCCACATTGGACAGAGTTATTCTTTCTTGCATCTGTGCAAGTCTTTGCAGTCCATCTAGGAGTTTAATGGAGTTGACAACCTACTACATGTACTAAATTGTTACAATAAAATTCTAAAAAAACTTCAGAGAACTTTAGAAAATGTTGCTGGCTTATTTAAGATAAAATGTAAAGGTTGAACTTGTGTCCCAAAGTTGAGCTATTTTTAAAAAATAAGTTTTTATTAATATGTTTTGTTCCTTACATCACCCCAGTATTCCAAGTGATCCTCCCTCTCCCTCTCTCCAAGATCCATCTTCTTTGACAGATTGTATTTTTTAGAGAGGAAATAAAGTCAGTGAACCGAATGACATTAAGTAGAGGTCCTGGGCTGAGGAGTTTGGTTTAGAAAAGAAAGCTTTAGGGCATCTACTAAACTCAGGGAGACATAGAATAGGCGGGAGAGCCATTGTCCTGGAGATACCAACTTGGGCAGCTTTGCAATTCCCACTTTAACTTGATAAGATATGTAGTGTCTTTACAAGAAAATTCAGTTTAAATTAATAATAGAAAATGCCTTGACTCGCAGAATTGTAGCATTTCTGACTTGGAAAGTGCTTCAGACAGCATTCAGTCCAAGTCATTTAAATAAAAATCTTTAAAAATTAAATAGACAAATAACAATCTTTTTTATGATCCATCTGAGGAAGTGTCATTCAACCTTTAATTTAAGGCTTCCATTGAAAAGAATCCCACTACCATCCTAGAGTAGGGGAAATCCCTGCTGTGTTCCTGAAGAAAAGAGAGGAAGAGTTGATGGTAGGTGAGAGGTAAGACCATTTAGCCATTGTTTTGATGATGGGGGCTAGGACAATGCCCCTCATAAGTTTCAGTAGTTGAATCAAAGTCATGGCCATCCCACTCTTGTTGCCAATCTGTACAGATGCGTCCGTACAGACGTAGAAACAATTTTTTATAGGAGACGTTCTGCCAACCACTTCAAACCTAACATTCCCCTCTTAAACATTCTTCCTTGCAGGCCTGTTTTATGTTAGCAAATTTTTCCTATTTTCTCTTTCCCTTCCTCCATTTTCCAATGAATTCCCCTTTCTCTTAAAAAAATATCTATTTTTTTTTCCTGGAGATCATCACAGCATAATACATTCCCACTCATGCCCTGTTTCTATAGAGTCTCCTTCTACCTGCCTTATTAATGATATAATTCTTACAGGTATCATCATCCCCGGTAGGAAGATAAACACTTTAAGTTTTTTGAATCTTTTATAATTTGTTTCAGGTTTACCTTAGTGCTTCTTGCGAGTCATGTTTGAATGTCTGATTTCCTATCCAGCTCTGGTCTTTTCATCAGGAATGCTTGAAAGTTTTCTATTGTATTAAATTTTCATCTTTTCCTCTTGATTTCCCCTTGATAAATGATTATATTCATTTTTCATGGTTAATTGATTCTTGATTTATGATTTTAGCTTCCTTGTCCTCCAGAATATTATATTCCAAGATTTCTACTCCTTTTATTTGGAAGCTGCTAAATCTTGTGTGGTACTGACTTTGACTTGAAAATATTTTAATTGTTTCTTTCTGGTTGCTTTTGAATTGACTTTGATTTTTCCACAAGTTTTAGTTTTGGGAATAGGTTCATAAATTATCATAGCTTCTTTAATTTTTTTAATTAGCCTCTAGATTTAAGAAATTGGGGTAATATTACTTGATAATTTCTTGAAATATGATGTCTAGGCTACTTTTTTTTAAAATCATGGCTTTGAGATGGTTCAATAATTCTTAAATTATTCCTTTTCTAAAACTCATTTTATTGTTTCTTGAAGTATCAGGGAGTCATTAGCTTTCATTTGTCCAAATTGAATTTTTACTTTCTTCAGTGAGCATTTGTACCTCTTTTTCCATTTAGTAATTTTGCTTTTAGGAAGTTCTCTTCAGTGAATTTTTGTGCCTCTTTTGCCAGTAAAGCCAATTCTGTTTTATAAGATTTT